>NW_028261389.1:57237618-57574118 GCF_051295495.1 Thamnophis sirtalis | reverse complement strand
AGTCCATAGTTTAGCCTACACCTCTAATACATTCTTCCAGTGCTCACCCAAGTAGTAACCAGGCTCAATCCTGCTTAGTTTTTGAGCTCAATGTACCTTAAAAAATGAAGAATAAGGAAAACAGATAGTATATAAGCAAAGAATACAAAATTGGAAGTGTCAAATCATAGAGGAAAAATGATGTCACTGGGTTCAAAAATGAATGATCTCCTTTATGTAAATTGAAAAAGTTCTGCCTCGGTAGTTATGCCGCTGTGATTTAATTTCACTTTGAAATGCAGAAATGAAGAGTTATGATATATGAGTCCATTAGGATGAAAGAGAAATAACTTGAGTCTAACCAAAGACCACTAAAGTCATGAATACTGCTGCCATTGTATGTTGTATATGCATGCACATATCTGTGTATTCATGTACAGATCAATTTGAAGGTGTGGGCTTTTTTCCCTTATGCTAAAATGAAATAAGATAAGATGTTGACTTTGTAGGTTTCAGCAATCCCCAGGCCTGCTCTAAAAAGCCTTGCAATATGCAAGTATAATGCATATTTGCAAGTAAAATGTATATATTTACTATATGCAACATGCATGTAGTAAAAATACTGTATGTTTATCAATAACAAGATAGTATTTAGAACTATAATGAGAATTCACTTTCTTAAATACATTCACTGCAGTGGTGGGTTCCGGATACTGTTGCAACCAGTACGCTGCAACGGGACTGGGCATCCACCATGTGCATGCGCGCTGCACATGCATGCATAACTCACTGCCCATCACACTCCAGCTGCTCAGCGGAGCGTTGTGCAGGTGCAGTACACTCCGTGTGCGTATGCAAATGGCCCAGTTGAGTCAAATACAGGTAAGGACAGCGGGCGAACAGGCAGGCCCTCTGGAGCACCCTACCGTAAGGGTACCTGGTGCTCCCAGAAGGCACCGGTATGCCCATACCAGGGCGTACCGGCTGTAACCCATCACTGATTCAGTGAAGAAACAAATAGATACAAGACAGAAATAGCTATAAGAAAAAATAATGATATTTCCTCAACTGTGCAAGACTATGTCTCTCATTCTCACTTCATATAACACACAAAGCAGAAGCACACTCTTAAACATGATCATTTACATTTTTTTTGATAGTCAATCCTTGTAAAATGCACATGCCACATAATTCCGATCTACCAGCATACCTATATTCTAAACTTTCTCCACCTGTTTTTCCACCCTTAATGCTAATTTTATCTGTAAAGTTTTGGGGCACTTGTCTAAGCAAAAGTCATTGTCTACCAATTCACAGAAAAGTTTACAAAAGTTTAGCAAGGTATATTGAGAAGAAAGAAATGAGGCTAGAATAATTTTGGTAACTGAATTATTTCACTATCAGTACATTGGTACAGACATATTGTTAATTGCCCTAATTGCCCTAATTGCCCTATTGGGAGCCAGCAAAGTGGCAGTTCTCTTTATTGATAACATGGGTTCTTGCACATAGTTATTTATATAATTATCAACAGAAGTAATCATTACACTACCAGGATACACAAATTCATCAATCTTTTTTTTTCATTGTTTATCATTGCAATCATACAATCCATGTAATCTGTTGAGGACAACTCTCTTGATGTTCAGTCTATATTACATTTTACATGGGAACATTTGCTACTGTGTTATTGTTCCAAATACAATCAAAATTAGGTTTGGGTTTTTCAACCCATCAGAATTATTCTCAAACATTTATTATGGCCTATAGGCCGGAAAGCACAACAATAAAATGTGCCTGGAGTTATACATTAATAAAGCTTTTAAAAAAGATGTAAAATGCAATAAAATTACATAAAATGCATTATTATAGTAATAGGAGTGGCAATCAAAAAATGTTTGCTAAACTTCAACTGTAAATTGGGTGCATTCAACAAATGGTAGCACAACATTGAACAACCTGGAAAGTACTGAGTTTCCCTGAAAATAAGACCTATGCTGAAAATAAGCCCTATTTAAGACCTCACCCATTCCACCCCACCATCTGCTCGTACAAGGTAGGGCATATAAGACCTTGGTCTTATTTTGTGGGAAACACAGTATCTTAGACAGATAAAAGCATTGACAAATAGGAAGTATGTTCTTTTAAACGGGATAAATATCTATTACCTTCCAAGATTATAGAGAGAGAGCAAGAAAGGACCACAGAGCTACCTTCTACAAGATGATGATATAATTAGCATTAGACTTGGATTATTTAACCCTCATAGTCAAGAATTTTCTCATCAGAAAAAAAATCTAAGTTGGTTGTTATATTACCATACATGTTAATATTTTCCATTGCCTTTGTAAGTTGACCCAGCTGAGATGGTTGTCCCCAAATATTGATCATGCCAGATGACAAGATAGAGTGGAATGGGTTGTCTTCAACCTCCACAATTTTTCTAACAAAAAGTTCCTCCTCCTTCTACTAATATATGCTACCAACATCCATGTCAGACAGGACAGTAATCTTAAGAGCTCCTAAGAAGGCATTAGAATAAGCAAAAGAATTCAAATTTAATAATTTCTCCTCCTTGTGAAGGATTTGTGTCCTATTCAATTGATCACTGTGTGTACACAATGTAGCAAAGGTAGAATGTCCACATGGTCCTATTCAGTGGTGAGTTTCAAAAATTGTTCGAACCTACTCTGTGGGTGTGGCCTCCTTTGTGGGAGTGGCTTGCTGCCCATGTGACCGGATGGGAGTGACTTGCCGCCCATGTGACCGGATATGAAGATAGCAATAGCAATAGCAATAGCAGTAGACTTATATACCGCTTCATAGGCCTTCCAGGCCTCTCTAAGCGGTTTACAGAGAGTCAGCATATTGCCCCCAACAATCTGGGT
This sequence comes from Thamnophis sirtalis, assembly GCF_051295495.1. Classification (NCBI taxonomy): domain Eukaryota; kingdom Metazoa; phylum Chordata; class Lepidosauria; order Squamata; family Natricidae; genus Thamnophis; species Thamnophis sirtalis. The sequence goes on along the minus strand of NW_028261389.1, from coordinate 57,571,251 downwards.
CCTCATTTTACCCACCTCGGAAGGATGGAAGGCTGAGTCAACCCTGAGCCGGTGAGATTTGAACCGCTGACCTGCTGATCTAGCAGTAGCCTGCAGTGCTGTATTTAGCCACTGCGCCACCTTGGCTCATACACTTGCCGACGACACTTGTCAGAACCACCTTAAATTACCTCACACACAGCACTGGCATGCATAAGAATATAATGTAAACTTGTTTTTTAAAAGGCATCTTTGGTTTGCGTTAAAACAACTTAATAAACACACGCAATGTTCTGATTGCACCACAAACGCAGTAGTCATCCTTACCTTTCACAGAGGCACTGAGTTTTATAAATATGAGCATGATAGTGTAGAATAATCATATCCAAGGACCAGTGGTGGGTTTCAAAAATTTTTGGAACCTCTTCTGTAGGTGTGGCCTGCTTTCTGGGTCCACTGGTGGAACCTCTTCTAACCGGTTCAGTAGATTTGACAAACCGGTTCTACCGAATAGGTGTGAACTGGTAGGAATCCACCTCTGGTCCTATTTTGTAGGATAATGTTATTAAAACATTTATCAGATATTAAAGATTAATATAAATTAATGTAAAGTTAAATTAGAAAAGACAAGAGTGAAAAAGGTGAAATGAGAAAGTAAGAAAAATATAAAATAAAAATATAATTAGAAACAAGAAAAGCATATATATAGAAGCTACTCCCACTCATCTTTGCAGCAGTTACAAGCAAACAAATCTCCTCACCTCCTTTTTAAAAATTATAACATATTCTTTCTTCCCATATTCAATACTTTTCAATCAGCAAGTCCATAAATCACCTATTCGTTTTTTTTCTGTTTTCAGACAAAAGTCCATAAGAGTTGTCCACACTTATTCCTGATCAAATAGGTCAGTTTTGCCATTTCTACAAATTCTGTCATCTTCACAATCCATTTCCCTTTGTAGGTATTTGAATATTTTGTTTATGCATGTAATAACCTCAGTGCAGTCACCATATATAAACCAATTATCCATAGGCCTTTTCTAATTTCTATTCAGAAGCACAATGACCACATTTTCCACTGTTTCTCTTTACTCATAGGAATTGCCCTCCTTTTGCTTTTAAGATTTAATCTTCTATTTTCAGGCTTTTCCTCCGCATCATCTACTTCTTTGCTTTGATTTACTTGAACTGTTTTTCACCACAGGTGGCCCAGAGGAAAAAAACATCAATTGGATTCTGAAGGAGAGAGGGGGGAGGGAAGGATGGATGGATGGAGGGAGGGAGGGAGGGAGGGAGGAAATATTTGGAACACCACCAATTACCTGTTCCAGGCTGCAGGATCACCGCCGCTGATTGCCACTGTTGCCACCAATCACTGCTGGCTATTACCACCTCCCTGTGCCCCATTTTCAGTCTCTGCGCATCCCATTTTTGGCATCTGCGTGTCCCATTTTCATCCTGTTCCAGGTGCTAGCAATTGGCAGCAGCAGCGATTCCCACCACCTGGAAGGGGTCAAAAATGGGACACCCGGAGACCAAAAATGGGACACACAGTGGTGATCCCTGCAGCCTGGAACAGCTGATCGGTGGTATTCCAGGAGGCAGATCTAACCGTCAATCAGCTGCTTGTGCTAAATCATGCTATGCTGAAGGTGACCAGACTGTTTGCTGTTTTCTGCAACGAGGCAAATTTCTGGAGGCAGGCAGATTTTTTTTTCTTGTTTTCCTCCCCAAAAGCTAGGTGCATCTTATGGTCTGGAGCATCTTATAGTGCAAAAAATACGGTATATTATATACTAGACAACACAGAGACCCATTGGGTCATAATTTGTCAGCTGTGATTGAAAGAACATTAAATTTTAGAGTGATCATTTTTTTACCGCAATGCTACTATAGATCGTCCCATGATCATTTTAAAAGTATGTATTGGTGGGTAGGTGGGTGATAGAAAAATAATTGTAGTGGCAAATGACATTCAAGAATAAGTCTATATTTACTTACCTAAACCTTTGGCAGGAGTGTTGGGAATCATGATTGTGTGACTGCAGGGACAGTACTTTTGTGAATAAAACTTGTCTGAACATTATGGAAATTTCAATTCCACAGGAATTGTGGCTCCCTAACTTTTTATATATTCTTTAAGTTAACAAATTTTAGGCACCTTGATTCAAAAATTGTTGCAGCATAATGTACTATTTGGACTAATGTGAGGGGACAAAGAACAGATGAACACCAGGGTTTTAGTACTATAAAAATAGACTATAAAATTATTTATTTGTTGATCAATATTTGTGTAACAGAGGAAGAGCAAATTGATATTTTGATGATGAATGAAAAGGGTGTTTGTTTTTCATTATTCCCTCTTCATTTTTGAGTAGATTAAATACCACACATTATTTAATTAAGAGTGAAAATTAATCTGGTTTATCTGTTATAGATAGCCCCAGCAATTATCTAACTGTATCAATGGTGTCTCCACTACACATAATATGAGGCAAGACTCCATACATCATTTTTACTCACTATTTTCATTTTACCACTCAGAGGTGGTATTCAGCCAGGTCTGGAGAACTAGTAGCGGACATTTTGAGTAGTTTGGAGAACCGGCAAATAGACTGGCCTCACCCCCGCTGCCTCCCAGCTGAACAGGAGAATGGAGTTGGAAAGCAGGTTAGTGGGGTGGGGAGGGAATGGGGATTTTGCAGTATCCTTCCCCTGCCACGCCCACCAAGCCACATCCACAAAGCCATGCCATACTTACAAAGCCATGCCCACAGAACCAGTAGTAAAAAAAAAATGAAATTAAACACCACTGTTTAAACTGATTTTAAAACTGGAATTAGAGTGGATTTCTTACTTTAAATAGTCAAGCTAACTATGAGCAAAATCCATACAAGCCTAAACACTGAAATCAGCTTGGAAATCCCAATCCACAGAAACACATTTATGCAAGTCAATGACCCATGCATAAAGTTCAACTACTGAAAGAGAAATAAACTCTGACCATTGAACATTTAAGTTTAACTTTAGTAGAGTGCATTCTTGTCCTTAGATTTTGTAAGTCTTTGTTCACTTAGAACATTCGTCTTTAAATTGGGGATAATTTGGATATATCTCAAATTGGGAATATCCCAAATATGTTTTTTTTTTAATTCTTCCCATAGAGGCTGAAATGAAATAGAGTAGCCTGTCCACAAACTTCCCTGAGCAGCTTTCTTTGCCAACTTCTTCATATTTTGTAGCTGGTCTTTCATCTTCCAAATGACCTGCCAATACATTCCTCTCTTCTTGGAGTTAAGTGAGGTGATAAATTAAATGAATTCCCTCGGTTACTTTTAGAGTTTCACAGATATGAAACAAAAATGCTACTATATAGCATGCCTTTTCCATCATAGAAAGAGATCCACTCTGCTGGTGCTTTGAAGGGTTTTGGAGAGCTACCTTTTTCCCCAGATCTTTGGTGAGGATGAATGATGCTTTCTTTAGAATATGTGGGTTCATTTTTTATTTATTATTTTATTTAGTTTGTCAAACATATACAAGGTAACAGGTATAAGTATAAACATGGACATGAACAAAGAAAATGAGTGCAAATAAATGGGGACAGTAGGACAGGGAAGGTAGGCATGCATGCCCCCTCTCTGTTCCTGTCTGGGGTATTTTTGACATCCTTACCATCTTTTATTCTTTATTTTTGTCTACAGTATCATTTTTCCCCTTGATTTTAATATTTTCATATGCAAAATGACAAAAGTGAGTGGGAGTCATGTACCATATAAATTTAAATAAATAATAATACATATAACTTTACCAAGCCTCATGTTTTTAAATTCAGGCACTAGTCATGTCACTGCCCTGAAGCCAAGCAACACGGCTAAACATGGAATCAGCCCTTGGTTCAGAAAGTGCAGCTTCTTTTTTTTTCTGAACTTACGGGGGGAAAAAATCTCAATCATAAATTGGACATCACTCGTCTATTGCTTTTCAAATCAATCAGATCAAAAGTTATCCCCAGATAGAAATATGACAATATGCTTATGTTGGTTTTAATTTTCTGGGTGAAATATGGAGTTGCTGATGCAAAAGCTAAAAATCTGGCTTACTTGCCAGGATTACATTTTGTTTTACTGTACAATTTTTAGTAAAGTGAGTATTCTTGAAACTCAACTACTTTCCTTGTTAATGCATTAACTTGCTCCAGGTTAATGAGTGATGCCTCTACATATTATTCTTATACAATTATGCTTGTGCATAATGAATGGTGACAAGCAGCATAGATGGTAGTGGGGAAATGGGTATTGCTTTCACACCTGATTCTCTGGCCATCATAAATTGTTTAGGGCATTCTTATTTTCAAAATTAAAAACATTTTCCCTCTTATCATCCAAAATCATAAGACAGTGACTAAGTGTCCATAATGATATTACATACTCTATATCAGGACTATATGCTACCTCCAGAAAAGGCATGTGCTTCTGGCAAGAGTTGGCTTAATGCCATAACTTACCTTTTCCCTTGTGGCTAAAATAATTTAGCTCAACATTATGGAGAGTTCCCCTTCACTTCCTGTCACATTTATCTTGTGACAAAGATTGGTTGCCAGTTCAATTATGGCTACAGAATGTGACTACTAATGACAAATATTGAATATATATCAGGAATAAGGTTGACTCACAAGCAACAGCAGCATCTAGTGGCTTTGAGCTGAAGAAACGTATTAACTAGCATATGTAATATTCCATCAGGCTCCTCTTCTGCTTTACATTAATGAAGATGATGATTATTTGCATTGTACTGTATGATACATACAGTATATATGACACTGAAGACCATTAAGCATGGGACACCAAAGTTCTGCTCAATCACACATAGCTTAATGACTTGTTCAGTAATAACAAGATCTTGATTATCCTTAATTAGCTCAATCGTTCAATTGAACAATGTCCGGGGCACATATTCTTCTTTACCATCAGAACAGTTGAGACTATAAACTGGCTTCCACATTCTCCAAAAGCAGTGAAATGAATTTTAAAAAAGTGAAACAGTAGCAGTCGATGTTAAAGGTGCCTTTCCAGGGGAATTTCTTTTTTTAAAAAAATGCATAGATGAAAGATTATCTGAGGGAAGAGACCACAGCTCATTTGCTTTGTAGGGAAGGGGGTCCTAGGTTCAGTTCCTAGAACTTACAGTTAAAAGCAGACCAAGTGAGTAGATGACATGAAACACCTCTGCTCATGACCCTGCAAAACTGCTTCAAGGATGGACAATCCTGGGCAAGAAAGACAAATGGCCTAACATTAGTGCACAAGGCATCTTGCTATTCTATCAACAAATATCATCATGGAGTGAACCAGCCCTTGTGTTCCTCTGCATAAATCTTCTCAAAGGAGTTTCAGAGAATGTCTTTACTCTGTTTGGAATCTTCTATTATGATGATATATGACCTGTTGCTTCCTCCCGGGGATGATTTATAACTGTTTTCAGTTACCTATGTAAAAGCTTTAAGAAGCTTAATGGATTTTCTGAATGCACACCACCATAGCCAGCCCAGCCATTAGGGCCCAAGGCATTAAATGCCTCAAGAGGAAATTGGGGAGGCAGCAATGAGTATTGTATGGTAGATCTACAAACCACCTGCAGCTTCCAATGACAATCTTCTTCAATATCTTCAGGAGTAACAGAGGAAATACTCAATTACCAGGATTGAAGCAAAGAACTTTGGTTAGTACTGAATACTGAATGGGGCAAAGGAGAATTTTATGTTTCATTGCTTTGGATCAGTTCTAATTGATACAGGAAAGCCCATTTCTGTGCTTCAGTGCTAAATGTATTTTGCAAAAGCAGTCTCAATTCATCTTTATTAACACTGTAGTGTATATATGTTGGATAGAGTCAAGGGTTTTTGGTCAGATTATCAATATAAAAATCTGATGTTGTATCTACACCAGGAAGCATAACACAATGTTGGAGTGCATTAAAGCTCCATCTGCATGCAAATTCACTCTGTGTAAAGCATAGGCCACCCAAGGCAGATTGGCCTAGTTTAGTTTAACATCAAAGTCACAACATAATTTTATTTATTTTTTATTAAATTAAATACATTTATTTTCTTAATCAAGGCCAATAAACAATACAATTCTTCACAATTAGAAGAGGCTTCTCTCGGTGTACAGATATCTTTTTCATAAATATGTATCTGTCTCTCTCTCTCTCTCTCTCTCTCTCTCTCTCTCTCACACACACACACACACACACACACACACACACACACACACACACAGAAACATACACATGGGGCTGCTTAAAATGTGCATGGAATAATACTGCCTTCTTGTTTATCTTCCACTAGAAATGTTAGCTCATTAAAGAACAGAGTGTAGATTTTTATTTTAGCAGCTCTCACACATTCTTCATCCAAAAACTGTGAAGCCTTTGGCTCACCTGCCAAAACTATTTGGTCAGGAAACCATGAAAATATTGTAATATGTAGCAGAGAACATTTTATTATTTATTTTATTTATTTTATTTATTTTATTTATTTTATTTATTTTATTTATTTTATTTATTTTATTTATTTTATTTATTTTATTTATTTTATTTATTTTATTTATTTTATTTATTTTATTTATTTATTTTATTTATTTTATTTATTTTATTTATTTTATTTATTTTATTTTATTTATTTTATTTATTTTATTTATTTATTTTATTTATTTTATTTATTTTATTTATTTTATTTATTTTATTTATTTTATTTATTTTATTTTATTTATTTATTTATTTATTTATTTATTTATTTATTTATTTTATTTTATTATTTTGTCATGCATGTACTGTATTAGACAACATATATATGTATAAACATGATTTTGGATACATGAAATGGATACGAATAAAAAGAAACATTAGGACAGTGATGGTAGGCACATTGGTGCGTTTATGCTTGCCCCTTACAGACCTCTTAGGAATGGGTTGAGATCAATGGTAGACAGTCTATGGTTAAACTTAGGGGAGTTTGGGGAAGAAACCACATAGTCAGGTAGTGCATACTTGTTTCTTATGAAGAACCCACCAATAGGACTCCCCAATATCAGCACTGATAAAGGAGCCATTATTGGGTGTCTTGAGAAGGTAGCAAATTGTGCTAAACGTCTGTTGTACCTGACTGGCAAAGTTGGAGCAGAGACAGATGGGGATTTTTTTAATTTAGGAGACAAAATAATTTGTCTGACGTGGGGATTATGCACTTAGACATTGGAGAAGGAGCTCCATTTTTTGCAACTTTTTAGAAAATTCTTAAACTATCATGGCTTCACCATACTTTCGCATCAACCAAATATAATTTAGAACCAGAACAAATACTCCTTGTTAGTCCTCTACTCTACTCAGTCGTCTGTCTTCAGCCTGGCACCCTCTCATACTTCCTTAGCCTCCAGGGTCATTTGGAAGGTTGCCCTCATTTGTAAGAAAGATTTATAGTAGTTAACAAGCTGTTTTGGAGGGTTATTCTTTCTGAGTGTCCTCTGATAGGTGTCTGAGGGATAGCAATGTTCCCTAGAAAGCAGTTTTAAAACATCTGGTTTATTTGATCAAGCCAAAAATCTAAGTAGTCGACATTCTTTTTAAGTCAGTATCAGTCCTGTAACAGGGAGGAAATTTGAAAAATTCCAAGTAGTGGAAGAAGATGTGAAATAAAATATTTAAAATTCTAAATCACCTCATTAATTCTTGGCTACTTTTGCCAGTGAGAATGCAGAGCTACTAGAAGGCAAAAAGAATGACAAATCCCAAATAAATGTTTTGGTTTTCTGAGCTAAGTGAGGTCCTGAGGCAAGCCTAAATCTAACATCTAAATGACCTTCTAGGGAATATTTTGGAAAACTGGGGCAGTCATGTAGAGGACAAAATGACCATCAGTTGCATCTTGCTTCATGGTGTATTAATTTCAGCCTGTTATTCACATCTCTAAGGAAATTAATCAGTTTGGAAACTTCAAACTTCCAGAAGAAATACACATGAGAATTTTAACTTAGACGTACACATCACTTCTCATCTTTCAAAAGAAATGTGAATGTTTTCCCTATCTAGAAAATAGTGAAAAACTAAATATACAGTATAGTAGGAAAGTATATAAGGTAACCACGTAAAGTACGTTGTTGACATGAAAGAAATTTTATTATTTCCAACATAGTTGTTAATTTTTAACTGAAGTATAAGATTCACAGATTAAAAAAAGAAAAAAGATTGAACAGTAGGCTAAAAGAATGAGCATAAACATAAAAGAGCAATATGCCATTCATATTCTTAAAAAGTTTCAAAGCTTCCCACAACATTTTGCATTATTATTAGTCTTAGATTATTATTCTCATATTTTTATCCCTCCTTTTGTATATCTTGGCCAACTCAAGGTAGCAAATGCATTTCATACTCCTGCCTCCTATTTTTCCCACAACAAGACTGTTAGTTGGGTTGAGCTGAGCGAAAGTGTGATTGGCCCCAAATCACCCATTTGGATTTCATGCCCAAGGAAAGCCTAGAACTTACAGACACCCTGTTTCAGGATTTGCACCAGGGGTGGGTTCCTGCCAGTTCTAACCTCTTCTATAGAAGAAGTTCCACAAATCTACAGTGCCGTTTAGAACCGGTTCCAGCTGCCTCCCCCTGCTCGTCCGCACATCATCAAGATGAAAAGCGAGAGGAGGAATTCTGGGAGCTGAAGTCCACAAGTCTTAAAGCTGTCAAGTTTGAACACCCCTGGGGATTTTTTCCTAAAGGGTTAGGGGTGCATGGGTCTTGTAACGTGACAGCTTTAAGACTTGCATGCTTCAAATGCCAGAGTTTCTGAGCCAACATTTTGGTTGCTAAGCAAGAACGTTGTTAAGTGAGTTCCACCACATTTTGCAAGTTGGCCATGCCCACCCAGTCACATGGCTGGCAAGCCACTCCCACCCGGTCACATGGCTGGCATGCCACTCCCACAAAGCAGGCGACACCAACAGAAGAGGTTCTAAAAAAAATTGAAACCCACCACTGATTTGCACCTTAACCACTACACCACTGGTTGTAGTGAGAACCACCACTACTGGTTCTCATGGTAATCCTTAGTTTATTTTAACCTTGGCTTTTTGACAAAATTGGTAGCTAACTTTGCACATCACACTTTGCTCTAAAACAATAGTTTTCAAATAAACAAACAGCAAAATGGCATAACAGTATGCAGTAGAATTGTGAATCAAGAATAAGAACATATATTAAAAATTATTGCTATCTAGTTTAATATGATTATTATAGCTTAGTATAATTACCAAGTTCACAAACCACTGCTACTAATACTACCAAACTTGGAGAAATGTATTGAGATATGACATCCTGTTTTAGGTGTCAGGAGACACCTAGGGCTGTCGGTAGTGGCCATCGAAAAGTCAAAACGGTGATAATGTTATGTGCATGGTTGCCATCTTGACTTTTTTATTTTCCCAATCATAAGAAAGCATCCTCAAGTTAGCTGCTAACTTTTGTATCTTGTTTGGAGAAACTGCTAATAAGATGTTGCAAGAAAGGATGCCTTTAAAACATGCATTCAATTACTCCTAATTTTTCCCCAAAAAAATATTTTAGAAGAAAAAAGATGATAAGGCACCAATACTTTTCACAATTTCATCTGGCAAAAATCTGCTGTGAAATTCACACTTACCCCCAGAACATCAAATTAGGTAAAAGAGGAAGGAAGTGTAAGTAGCTATTGATTCCTTTCCAAAGAAAACCAGAGTTTAAAAATTGCTGTGATAGTAAAGTGTACTATAGAGAAAGCAAATTAAGTTTTCCTTGGCACAGGTTGCATTAATCTGTAATACTTCTGAAGATACCTAATCAGTATAATATCATAAACAGGGATGCTGAAATGCTTTCCAAATTCATTAAGAGATTTTCTTTTCTCTTTTCGTTTAGATGCTACAATACATTTTGCAAGTACTATCTTTTTTGTCAGTATTGTTATTTTAAATATCCCTGGGTGCTGACTGAGTTCATCATATGCTAGCCTAGCAAGGGTATCTTTGGGAAAGGTCAAAAAGTTAAGATAGCAACCACAACTGTGGGCTGAAGGCCCTGTCCTTTTTTTATATGCATTGCATGTAGATACTTCTGTCACTAGTAAATGTAATTTTTTCTATCAACCTGGTAAATAGAAATAGCAATAGGACTTAGACTTATATACCACTTCACAGTGCTTTACAGCTCTCTGTAAGCAATTTGCAGAGTCAGCATATTGCCCCCAACAAACTGGGTCCTAATTTTACCAACCTCAGAAGTATGGAAGGGTGAGTCAGTTTTAAGCCTGGTGAGATTCAATTTGCCAAATTGCAGGCAGCTGGCAGGCAGCAGAAATAGCCTGCAGTACTGCATTCTAAACATTGTACCATTGCGCCACTGCGCCAATGACGCTATTCTGTTTCCATACCTTATAAAGAGCGTATTTATCTTTTAAATTAAATTTAAAGATGACATAGAGCCCTCTTTACATATGGATAGGGCACCAACATTTCATGCTATCACTATATTGGGAAGAGTAAATATCATTGCCATGGCAAGTAAATATCATTGCCTAGGCTGACATATTTAGATTCCGGGGGTTACACAGGAAGGGAGTAAAATAAGTCACAAGGTAAGAACTTCATGAGAAGATACTGGCTGCTTGAATCCTAATTCCTACCTCTCATTTTTATATTTGGCATTTGCACCAATACAGAATCAGTCATGCTCCTGTATTTTCACCGTTCTTCAGCTGCTCTTCTAACTTCTAATCCAGATGTGGCATAGGAGGAAATTCTACAAAAGGTAATTTAATACTGGAATATTATTCCTCTAACTATTATCAGGCAGCTTTCCATTGAGAACAGTTTCTACTCAGGCCACTTCAAATGCCTTTTGACTTTTTCCATCCTATCTAAAATCAAGCTACGATGACACCTTACACTCCATGCCTGTTAAACTGAAGCCCTTACAATTATGATGAAGTGAAGTGCATTCCAAACAAGCTTTCCCTCCCTAACAACAGAGCATCATTCTTTGGTGGAAGATGAAAAAACAAAGGAGGAAAATCCACTTCTATTTATATGATAGATATTAAAACTATAGAATCTGGAAACAACAAGATAATTGCAGTTAGCCTCTGGCAAGTTGTGGGGGAAAAGTAGGAAATGTACCATTTGTATTATGCTCATGTCTTGTTTTTTCATAAATATTTGGCTAGCAACTCTGGGAATACAATACAGGGTGAGTTTTGGCTGTTCCAGCAAAGGTCTTCAGATGAATTCATTAATATATTATTATGGCTGATCACACTGTCACCCAGATGTTTAGACTGGATTTAGCATTTTATATACCTATTGAGTCCTTCCCAGGACCAGTGAAAGGTCGATGGTGTTGTTTAATGATATAAAGTTATTTTCAATTATTATAATTTTAATAATCTTTTTATGCTATAAAATTTGATATGCAGTTCTCAAAGTGCACCACCATTCTTCAGATTACCAGGTGTTTCTGAAGTTTTTCCCAAAATACAGCATTGTAATGTAGTGAGCAAGCTATTAACGTTCCCTCCTTCCTCTCACTGCCTCAGATAGTGCCTTTTCATATTAGATGTTCCAAATCATTTGATTCACTAAAAGGGGAATCAGACAGCAATTTTAGTTTTCCAATATGTCAGCAATTTTGGGACAGATATCTCATATCTAAATTCATTTAGGCAAATCCTTTTCTCTCCAGTGATGCTGAAAAACTAAGAAAGGTTAGCTGACTAGGAGTCTGAGGTTTTTTATTCCTCATCAAAACTGAGACAATTATTTTGATTGCTTCAGCAAAAGTATCATTGTCATAGTCAGACTAGCTCAAGCTGCAGACTTATACATTATCATATCGAAAGGTAGTATATATATATATATATATATATATATATATATATATATATATATATATATATATATATATATATATATATATATATATAAAGATTTTTTTACAACCCCTGGCAAGCCCCAATTATGGGAGGAAGCTAACTGCTTCCATCATCTGTCCTTCGGCTCGTCACAAGAGTCCATCACGACAGAAACCCAATATTTTTACTGTTGCCTTTGTTATATTTGTGTTTTTTTTATTTGTGCTGATAAATAAATAAAGGGAGACTAGTATAGATCTATTTCAAGCTATTTAGCTCTCATCAGCTAAAAATCAGGTTCAAATCCCAGTAAGGGTATGGCTAGCTGATGAGAGCTAAATAGCTTGAAATAGATATATACTAGTCTCCCTTTATTTATTTATCAGCACAAATAAAAAAACATATATATATGTAGGTCTCTAGTTGTTCGGGTTTTCTCCCGCGTAGAATTGGAGATGTCTTGGCGACGTTTCGACGAAGTCTCATTCGTCATCTTCAGGCTGCTTCAGGCTACTTCAGGCTTGGTGTTTCCAGGAGTAGTGTGAGATCTCGGCTGTTTCTTCCTTCGTCATCTTCAGGCTGCTTCAGGCTACTTCAGGCTTGGTGAAAGGAAGAAACAGCCGAGATCTCACACTACTCCTGGAAACACCAAGCCTGAAGTAGCCTGAAGCAGCCTGAAGATGACGAAGGAAGAAACAGCTGAGATCTCACACTACTCCTGGAAACACCAAGCCTGAAGTAGCCTGAAGCAGCCTGAAGATGACGAAGGAAGAAAGAGCCGAGATCTCACACTACTCCTGGAAACACCAAGCCTGAAGTAGCCTGAAGCAGCCTGAAGATGACGAAGGAAGAAACAGCCGAGATCTCACACTACTCCTGGAAACACCAAGCCTGAAGTAGCCTGAAGCAGCCTGAAGATGACGAATGAGACTTCGTCGAAATGTCGCCAAGACATCTCCAATTCTACGCGGGAGAAAACCCGAACAACTAGAGACCTACATACTAACACGCGCGAAAACCTCAGAAAACACACACACACACACACACACACATATATATATATACACACACACACACATACATACATACATACATACATACATAACATCATTTGTTAAAAGGACTTAAAAGGAACTTTTCCTTTGTTTTAAAAATAAAAGTTATAACAACAGCAATTAGGTTTATATATCGCTTTACAGTGCTTTACAACCCTCTCTAAGCATTTTACAAAGTCAGCATATTGTCTCCAACAATCTGGGTCCTCATTTACCCACCTCAGAAGGATGGATGGCTGAATCAACCTTGGGTCTGGTGAGATTTGAACTATCAACTTGCAGTATGCACTCTAACTACTGTGGCTCATAAATAAAAGTTATATTAGTATGGAACACTTATTTTATGTCAAATGATTCCCCCTCCCCAAATCCAACCAGATTTTTATTTTGGCTGATAAGGAGTCGAGCTCTGTAGCTCAATGGTTAACACATCTGCCTAAGAGGCAATAGAGCACAGGTTCGATTCCCAGCATGGGTATGGCTAGTGAGTTGGCAACAAGAAGTGAGAAACATTATTCTGATTGAAATGTGACAAAGTCACTAGATCGATTTTGAATTGACATGATTTTCCCAATTGCAACTAATTGTGGATAAATTTCAGAAATCAGTGCCAAACGGATTACATGGGACTCATTCAGCTAGCTTTTTTGTTTGCTTCACTGTAGGAGACTACTACTTTCAAAACAAAGGTTTCCACATTCAAATATAATGATACTTCAAGTTTCTCGCTAGTTTCATTGGGAAACAAAATTAGGTAGACTTTGCAACTTGAAGAATTTGGCCAGTTGCAAATGAGTACTGAAATGATACATTCTTAATATAAACCCAACATAAGTCATGCTCAACACATACTTATCACCCCATATACATACCCTCTAGCCCAGGGGTCTCCAACCTTGTCAACTTTAAGACTTGTAGACTTCAACTCCCAGAATTCAGCAAAACTGGCTTTACTCCATTATTACATTTTGAAGGAATGATTGCAATCATATGCCAAATTACTTGAAAGAAATTGTTAAATGAGTTTTGTTCTGTTTTACTGTCTTTCTTGCCACAGTTGTTAAGCGAATTACTGCAATTATTAAGTTAGCAATACAACTCTTTATTATTACATTATTAAATAAATCTGGCTTTCCTATTGACTTTTTTTGTCAGAAGGTCACATGACTCCAGGACATTGCAACCATCATAAATATATGCCAGTCAGATCTAATTGAATCAATCCTTTATTTGCTTACATCTAATAGACAGAAATTTACCAAATTAAAGCTATAGCTTGTAAACTACTATATACTGTATATCCTGAGAGATTCTAGGATATGGCTAACCTCTTCCTCCTACTTCAGCTCAGGTCTGGGCAGACTCTTGATCCAGGTCCCTTCCTGGGAAGGCTCTAAGTTGTCCAAATTCTCCCCTTCTACTGCTGCAAGTATACATTCCATCACACATGCCCTCACAAATTATATAACCAGTTCACTACTATAAAAAGCAGCTGAACCCTGCATTCTTCTCCATTGCATTACTGGAATGTTTTTTTTTAAGAGTTAGGTGCAGAAACTTGTATAGCTATTCCATTGTTGGGGGACTACTAGGTTTATTCTTTTGCAGTGGGTTTTCCAATCTTCACAAAATGTAAGATGCAATAATACATCAATAATTCAATAATCACCTTAAATCTTGTCTGCTCTGTCTCCGACATATATTCTACAAACATTTGTCCTAAACCAGCTACTTGTTTATTCATTTCTAGAGGAATAAATGCCACTTTTGCCCTAGAACTGTATATGTTCAGAGAAACAGTTAAGAGATTTTAAACCAAATTGTCTGAATAGATCCACTTGCAGACATTAGTCATAACATTGAATCAATTTATTGGGAATATGTTGTTGAATACTGGGTTTTAATTTTGTGGTATATTTTCTTTTGGAACAGTGAAGGTAAAGAAAAGCACCTAAAAAAAATCTTACAATCCCATCTTTATTTGGAAGTAAATTCAATTTACTTTTGTGTTAGTGCACACAGAATCACACTATCAAGAATTTAGGAAAGTGTACATAGTTGGACAGTACAAAACCCTTAGAAAGAACATTTCACAAAATGCTCCTCCAGATCTGCAGAAAGATAAAGATATGGTGAAGCCTATTCTGTGTTCCTCTCCTCATCTGGTTTATATGTGCATCTGCATATAGACATGTTGAGGGCCGATATTAAAAAAAATCCATACAAGCTGAGAATGTGCCCATGTCGACAAAGTGTTATCAAAACTATAGTTCATGTCCTATGACACTGTACCTTCTATAACAGTGATTCCGCAACATTTTTGGGCACCAGGGACCAGTTCCATGGACCAGAGGGGGCATGGTTTTGCATGCTGACTGCATCCTATGGATGGAGCTTTGCTTGTTTGCGCAACACAGTTGCTGGCATGCCACAGACTGAAGGTTGGGCACCCCTGTTCTATAAGGACTCATGGACCTGATGTCAACGTCTAACGTGTTTCCATGACTACTATCAACTTGAGAAGGGAGGAGAATACCATGCATACTTTTGGCCAGAGTAAAGTCTCATATTCTTGTAATTGGGATGTGAATATGCATGTCCAGAACCCTGCCGTAACATCTTGTTGGCGAAAGTGATTTATGACCTCAGGTAGAGGGGAGGGGACACAGGGGTAAAGTTCAGACGCCATTAAGTGGGATTCAGTTTAGGCTCCACAGAAGATCAAGCCAAGATGTTGATCCTAATAATGAATGTTTTTAGTCTCGAGGCTCGTAAATTAATTAGGTCATCTCTTGGGAACTTCACACCCATCTCATAACAGCTCACCTCATAAAATACCTGGAAAGCACTTGTCTTTTCTAGGTACAATTGCTATTACCTGATCAATATGATATAGTTTCTTTGAATGTAGCTAAATTTTGTTACATTGCCTGCAAAATGAGCTGACTTTGATTGCCCACTGACAATCCATCACTAACTGTAATATATTGTCTTTTTTATTGTTACTATTATTTTTAAATTCTTATTTGTAGTCTGGTCTGTGACCATAATCAAAGTTATTATAATTATAGACATGTCTTTATATTATACTATCAACAGATATCAATATGCTATCTATATCTATTACTACCCAAACAAAGCAGCTTCCTGAATGGTTTTCCCTGGTCTCACTTTCTAACCATCTCTTAGCGATTAATCCAAATTTTATTTTCCACTAAATATAGCTCTGCCAATGACTCCAACATTAGTATAATGTAATTGAATCTAAGGTTTAAAAGTAGAAAAATAGAATTTAATGAACTGCTGCATAAAGGTAATAGCAGTCAGATAATGTGAGGGTAATGAGGGCAAATCATTCTCTGTAGCACAGAGTGGACCTTCTAAAATAATAATACTAGTCCAAAGTACAAGGTGGTCAAAGGCATTACATTTTTGACTGCTTTTGAAATTATCCAACCTCAACTAAAAGCTGAATGTAAATTCTTTCAAACACATCTGATGAAAGACAGACATTATTAAATTATCACAAAGTGTTCTTACTGTTAGAATTTTTTTTAACATTCATTTAATATGGAGATTCTCAGTCATCCAGGTCATGGTTGCATCAAAGGTGCTTTTTCAAAGGGCAACTGGATGTTCTGGATTTTCTTTGAAGACGTTTCACTTCTCATCCAAGAAGCTTCTTCAGGAATTCCATTTGCCTTTGAAAAAGCACATTTGGGGCATTCATTAAAAATCTGTCCTTCTGTAAACTTCTTCTAGTTTGTTTGAAAGCTTCTTAATATATACAATGTTAATTATTCCTTTTTCATTTGTAATCAGATTTTTTCCCATATACTATTAATCAGAGAAATGTCTCCCACCCTGTACTTACCATCTGATATACATTTCCTAACTATTCTGCCAGCTAATTTATATAATAGACCAAGATTATTCTTTCTTTTTTTTAGAGTGGGATTTTTCACACTGTGTTCTGGAATCTCTAGGATTTCATGAGAAATTGATGTGATTCCATGAGAGGCTAAAAAGGAAAAATGTTTACTCTAATACAACCGATTGTCAATCACTTCATCTTTGTCAGTTGACAAAGAATGCTAGGAAATTAAAAACAAAGTTCCTGAAAAATTAATATCATTTACATATGTAATAAATATCTTCTTTACCTTTTCATATTTTAATAATGCTGTAGGATAATAGAGAGTAGACAGTCAATGGACTGATCTGTTCTCCCCTACTCCTTAGCAATATTCAGAATTCCAAAGCTTCAGACCTCCTATGATTTACCAGAAGCCCAAAATTGTTATAATTAGTATAATTAGATTACATTTTCAAATAACCTAAATTTTCCTTGATAAAAAGATACAAGAGCTTTAGTATTAGACTCCTTTGATCTTTATTAAGGTACTTTCGATTTAAAAAAGAAAAGTGTCAGAATAAATTGATATCTGTTCCTTATGCGGAAAAAAAGCCTAGCAATTTTTAGAAAATTAGGTATCAGCGATTGCCAGCAAAAGTAATCATAAAATCTTATGGAGTATCTTAAGGCAAACCATTGTCTCTTACAGCCATTTTCACATGAAAGAATGCAAACCCAGGTTTGTAACTCGCTAGTGTACAGAAGAAGAAGCTATCCTTGTCCTAGTAAGAAATCACAATCATAGCTAACTCCCTGACATATATATTTGTCACATTAAATGTATCAAACTATCAAAATATAAACCTGAACAATATTAGCAAAGATTGCATACAAATATGCTGCATTCAACTACATCAGGATAAATAGAAAAAAAAACATTTGTTAGTGAACTGAACTTATTCACTTGATAGGTTCACAGAAATCTGAGATTGTGTCAAAATGGCAGAGTAAGGCTATGTTGCAGATGTCCTAACATTTGATGTAAACATGAATGTAAAATTTTAGAGTCACGATCAGAAGTGATATTCAGCCGGTTTGGACCAGTCCAGGCGAACTGGTAGTGGCAACCTGCGGGTGTCCAATAGCAGCAGGTTACCTCTATCGTGCCAGTCCAGGTTCAGTAGAGCTCCTAAGGTATGCCAAGAACGAGCATATATGGAAGTGTTTATAATGCAAAAAAGACCATTTCATCTATAAAGTGAAGTTCAAACCATTTCATTACTAAAGTACACCTACTTTTTCCCAGAAGAGGTAAGAAGACTTGAGTATCATAGTTTCTGAATTTTATACAAACATATCCTAGAATTTTCTGTATTGCTAGACATTTGGCCCTGAAAAAAGTCATTAGCTGAAAACATAATATATTTTACTTTCTAGCACCAAAATCGGTCTGTCTGTGTGCATATCAAAAGTCACAACCAAATGATCCAAACACTGCAAAAAAAAAAAAAAACACAACCCCACCAAACACCTGAGTCCTTTGGCAGCATATAAACAGTCTAGGGAAAATAGGACTAAATCAGACCTGCTTCTGAGCACTACCATCACTGATGTCTTTCCAACAGAGTTCTGCAAAAACATCACCAGCTGCTTCATGTTCAATACAAGAGAATATTTGTATCTCAGCGTTGAACTGTAGGGTCTTTGGTGCTCTCTGAGCTTAGTTGTTTTCTTGCAGTTTCACTACCCAATTAGTTAACAACAACACCGACAAAGTTACCTAGTTAAGGTAATGAAACTTCTGCAAGAAAACAACCAACCTCAAAGTACCCACAGCTTCATGTTCAGCCTTTTCAATACTGACATTCTTCCTCTACAGGTGACACTCGAAAAATTAGAATATCGTGCAAAAATTCATTTATTTCAGTAATCAACTTAAAAGGTGAAACTAATATATGAGATAGACTCATTACATGCAAAGCAAGATAGTTCAAGCTGTGATTTGTCATAATTGTGATGATTATGGCTTACAGCTCATGAAAACCCCAAATCCACAATCTCAGAAAATTAGAATATTGTGAAAAGGTGCAATATTCTAGGCTCAAAGTGCCCCACTCTAATCAGCTAATTAAGCCATAACACCTGCAAAGGGTTCCTGAGCCTTTAAATGGTCTCTCAGTCTGGTTCAGTAGGAATCACAATCATGGGGAAAATTGCTGATCTGGTGGTTGTGCAGAAAACCATCATTGACATCTTCCATAAGGAGGGAAAGCCTCAAAAGGTAATTGCAAAAGAAGTTGGATGTTCCAAAAGTGCTGTATCAAAGCACATTAATAGAAAGTTATGTGGAAGGGGAAAGTGTGAAAGAAAAAGGTGCACAGGCAGCAGGGATGACGGCAGCCTGGAGAGGATTGTCAGGAAAAGGCCACTCAAAAGTGTTGGGGACTTTCACAAGGAGTGGACTGAGGCTGGAGTCAGTGCATCAAGAGCCACCACACAGAGACAGATCCTGGACATCAAATGTCGTATTCCTCTTGTCAAGCCGCTCCTGAACAACAAACAATGTCAGCAGCATCTTACCTGGGCTAACGAAAAACAGACCTGGTCTGTTGCTCAGTGGTCCAAAGTCCTCTTTTCTGATGAGAGCAACTTTTGCATCTCATTTGGAAACCAAGGACCCAGAGTATGGAGGAAGAATGGAGAGGCACACACTGCACAATACTTGAAGTCCAGTGTGAAGTTTCCACAGTCTGTGTTGATTTGGGGAGCCATGTCTTCTGCTGGTGTTGTTCCACTGTGCTTCATTAAGTCCAGGGTCAACGTAGCTGTCTACCAGGAGATTTTGCAGCACTCATGCTTCCTTCCGCAGACAAGCTTTATGGGGATGCATGACTTTATTTTTCAGCAGGACTTGGCACCTGCCCACACTGCCAAAAGCACCAAAACCTGGTTCAATGACCATGGGATTACTGTGCTTGATTGGCCAGCAAACTTGCCTGACCTGAACCCCATAGAGAATCTATGGGGCATTGCCAAGAGAAAGATGAGAGACATGAGATCGAACAATGCAAAAGAGCTGAAGGCCGCTATTGAAGCATCCTGGTCTTCCATAACACCTCAACAATGCCACAGGCTGATAGCTTCCATGCCACACTGTATTGAGGCAGTAATTGCTGCAAAAGGGGCCCAAACCAAGTAGTGAGTCATATGCATGCTTATACTTTTCAGAGGTCCGATATTGTTCTATGTACAATCCTTGTTTTATTGATTGCATGTAATATCCTAACTTTCTGAGATTGCGGATTTGGGTTTTCATGAGCTGTAAGCCATAATCATCACAATTATGGCAAATCATGGCTTGAACTATCTTGCTTTGCCTGTAATGAGTCTATCTCATATATTAGTTTCACCTTTTAAGTTGCATTACTGAAATAAATGAATTTTTGCACGATATTCTAATTTTTTGCATTTCACCTGTCTATACAACCATTCTCAATATCCAAGTCCTGAAAATTAATACAGGTAGTTAATACAGGTAGTCCTCAACTTACAGCAATTCACTTAGTGACCAAAGTTACAATGGCCCAGAAGAAAGTGATTTATGACCATTTTTCACAGTTAAAACTGTTACAGCATCTCCATGTTCACATGATTTACATTAGATGATTGACAACTGGTTCACAGAGCTGAGGTGGTGCAGTTGTTAGGGTGCAGTACTGCAGGCCACTTCAGCTTACTGTTATCTGCAGTTCAGCGGTTCTAATCTCACCGGCTCAAGGTTGACTCAGCCTTCCATCCTTCCGAGGTGGGTGAAATGAGGACCCAGACTATGGGGGTGATATGCTGACTCTATAAACCGCTTAGAGAGGGCTGAAAGCCCTATGAAGCGGTATATAAGTCTAACTGCTATTAATATGGTTACAGCATTCTGAAGTCATGTGATAATCTTTTGCAACCTTCTGACAAAGAAACTCAATGGGGAAGTCAGATTTGCTTAACTACCATGTTACTAACATAACAATTGCAGTGATTCACTTAACAAATGTGGCAAGAAAGATCATAAAATGGGGCAACACTCACTTAACAAATTTCTCACTTAGCAACTCAATTGTGGTCATAAGTCAAGGACTACCTGTATGCAGAACTAATGGAACTAATTGACATTGAGGTCAACTGCAGAATTGCCAAGGCAAATTCTGCATTTGGCAGACTTCTGACCTGTGGGACCGCAGTGGAAGAAGCCTTGCTACACAGCTCAAAATCTACTGAGAAGTAGTGCTAACTGCCCTGGTGTATGCCAGTGAGACTTGGACTGTATACAGGAGGCACACTAGGCAATTGAACCACTTCCACCTGACCTGTCTCTGTAGAATACTGAGGATCCAGTGGCAAGACATGGTGCCAGACACAGAAGTCTTCTCCAGAGCAGGCCTGCCACCAATTCATGCCCTGCTGATGAAAGCCCAGACACGCTGGGCAGGCCATGTTGCAAAGATGCCAGACCATCGCATCCCCAAACACCTCCTCTCCGGTGAGCTGTCTCAAGGAAAGTGATCGCATGGGGACAAAGGAAGCGATACAGAGACAGGTTGAAAGCCCCCTTCAAGTCCTTGGATATTGACACCACCTCCTGGGAAACCCTGGCACAAGATCAGTCAACAAGGTACATGCTGATCCACCAAGGCTGCCATGTGAGGGTTGTAAATTCAGTCCTGTGTTTGATGAGGGGTGAATCGTGGTTTTTCCTTGGAGTATACTTTATGACTAAGTAAAATAAACCTGAGGTAGATTCTAAGAAAACACATTTTTATTGTAAAATAAATAACAAACAAACTTATTGGCTAATAACTACATTCTGGTAAAGTTCCTAGCCTACCTCTTCGTGGCAGGCAAACAGAAAGAGAAAGAAAAAGGCAAAAGTGACATGCGTAGTAGGCTTACAGAGAAGCAGCAGCCTACCGTATGTCTTAGAATATAAGCACAGCTGGCAAAAAAAAAACATCATGACATGCCAGACATCTGAGGACAGAACCATAGCACAAGAGAAGCAAGCACTCGGCAAAGTCAGAGCTGTAAATGCTGTAACAATGGTGCCCATACATGTCTGCCCTACATGTGGCAGAATGTTTCGTGCCCATATAGGCCTTACCAGCCACCTGTGTACACATCGTGGACAGCCCACAACCTGTTAGATGTCAAGGTCCTTTTCGAACACGATGGACGAACATCATCAAATCATGATTATTTTCATCTGATCCAAGCTTCTAGATAATGTTAGAGGTGGAGTAAAAGGCTTTTTTAGAAAGTTATTTTCCTACATTGCCCTTTCTCTCTCAATCTATCATGTGATGTGAGAAGCCTGAAATTCTCTCTTGTTGATATGTATTCCACATTTTCTAGATAATTCAATTTACTGGCTGAAATTCAGCATACTAGCCCAAATCAAACAGATGCTGAATAGTTTGTTAGTATTTACTTACGCATAATAGAACTAGGCCAGATCAATAATACCAAAAAAATGGGGGTAACCAGACCTCAATTCTTCCAGAGCAAAAGGGGAAGTGACATTATCCTTAGTCATTGCCTTTTACAGTATATGATCACTAGCTTCAGAATTTCACCAGCTGCCCTCAATATGTGTGCCATATTCCTTCCCAATACTATTTTGGCTTCTACAGAAACACAGGCTCTCTGTAGAGTTTAATAATCATTTGTTTGTAAAGTCATCTCTCCTGTTTAGCTGATTGTTTCTGAGAAATTTAAATTAAATATAGTTTGTACCAATCAATGGTAAAATTGAATGCCATAGAATATGAATTATATAAACTTGTTTTTTTATCTATCCTCCTAAATCTTGCTCTTATAATAATTGTTTAAATTGACAAAATAATGAGTCTGATTATCTTTTACTTATTTCATATAGAAATACATACAACGTTCAGTTATTTATTGGCTCAAATAAAATGTGTCTTATCAGAATATAGAGTTATTTCTTGAATGTGATGAAAAACAGATCATTAAGATGTAACAATCAATTTGCCACACTATCTTCTGTTAGACTGGCAGACTATTGCAAGATGTTTTAATGGAAGGTTAACACAATTCACACCAATCTCTCCAAAAGCAGTTAGCAAACTGTTTTCCTGAAGCAGCAGGCATGACAGGGATTCATCCTTTCTAATAGAAAGACAGAAGATGGGAGCAGCTTACCAGAAAATATTTAACTGCCAACAATCAGTGCTAATTGAATTGCAGGTGCCCATGAATGAAGAAAGGATGGCTTTCCCAGTCCAGCAAGACATTTTCTCTGTGTATGATAAATCTCAATGTCTTGTTGTGGCCTCAGATTGCTGTTGGTAAATACTCAGTCAATTTATGATAAAAGCCTACTTTTTAGATGGGAAACACTTGTGAAATGTGTCATCAGGCCCTGGTGAGGATGGGGATATAGCCCTCTCTGAGATTTACTCACCAAATCAGATTTAGTGGTGGCATTAAAGTTGGGAAGAATAGTACATACACACTATTAAGGAAGGGAGAACTAGGCAACCTTGCAATGGTCTCTTTCACAGGTTTGTAAGACATTTCACAAGTGCCCAAATCTCAACTGTACATTAGCAGCTTCAAATGTACTAATGGATCAAATTTGGCAAAACTATCTTCAATCTTGTGTCTATGAAGAAGTAGATAGGCTTTTTGGCAATATGAGTTCTGCTATGCATTGGGTAGATTCATGTTCTACCTCTCTTCTTCAGGCAATTAGAGATGAGATGAGGAATTGGATCCGGGAAGTGATTAATGTCTCTTTAAATGAATGAGTTATATCTTCTATCTTGAAAGAGGCAATAGTGTATCTGCACTTGAAGTAATCATCTCTTGCTTCCACAGAACTGGACAACATCTTTTTGGACTATAATTTCAAAGAATGATGGATGAATCCGATTTTCCTAATTAATACAATTTGGTGGGTTTTCTTGGGTCGCAGCTCCTACTGAATCAGCAAATGGAATATACAGCCTGTGGGATCTGCAGCTGGTCTGCAACTTGAAACCTCTGCAGAGTAAGATGCCATATTGATAACTAATCACAGCTTTATTATTTCAAGGTTTATAATTACTGCAACAAGCTCTATTTGCTTTTTAGATTCCCAAAAATTTTGGGCAACTCACACGCATAGGACATAGCAAGGCAAGATTTGGAAGTAAAAACATTTGGATACTGTAATACACGGTAGGGTAGAAATATAAATCCAAAGAAGTGAATGGGAAAAGAAAGGAAAGAGAGCTGTAGCAATTGGTTTTGTCTGTCTTGCTCTGGAATTAGAAAAACCTACAGAATTTCATTTCTTGGCTGGTTAGATGAATCAACCAACCACATCAAAAGCACAACTTGTTCACATACTGCTCCATGGAACGAAGCTCCATGGATTGTGCTTGGGAAACTGCCATGTATAGAGGCTCCTTTGCAAATATCCCTTTAAAAACTGTGATCACTTGGGATGATTCTACTCCCTCTATATTTAACATAGAGATAGGCTGCAGAAACATTTGAAAAGAGCTTGTTTTATACCAATGATTATCACCCCAATGTGATAATCTGGAAAGTACTATATCTTCCAAAAGCTCTTTCAGGTTTATGTTTCAGAATTCCTTCAGTGTAATTATCTTAATTTGACACATTGTTTGCCAACTGGAGGATGAAAGAAGAACAGAACATTGAATTTAAAATATTGAAACTACACAAGACTACTATGATTACGGGCTCATCTTATTTCATATATTTACTAAATAATTGCTGAGATGACCAAGCAGCAGATTGTTATATTCAGAAATAGATATCCAATGGAAAAAAATCATGAACACAGATTTAATAGAATCAGACTTGATTCTGATTGGCTGTTTTAAAGCAGAAATCCTAATCATTCTTTTAATTCATATCTTACTAGCTATATTTTCGAACATACAGTTAGCTGAGCCTTCCTGCTGGTTTTTCATCTTTCCAATGGATTGCTCCCATGATAACTCCACATTGTGCCTTTGTACTTCAATTAAATTATGTAGCAAGTAATACATACAGTGTTAATTTATAGGTGTAATTTAATTGCATAGCAAGATTTATACAACAGATAAAAGATACATACATCTCAAATATTTTTTTAAATATAAGGATGCAATTTGGGACAACAATCCTTATAATCATAATTAAGCCATTACTTCTAAATAGTTTTATTTTCTGAATGCCTTCCACAAATATATTAACTTAATTTGGGGGGATTTCTTTTCCTGTATGAATTCAGTTACTTGTTCTATATAAAGCTGATGCTCATTCTTCATATGCTGCAAGAATTAAATGCTCAATATTTCATTTTAGGTAACTAGTTGCCTATTATGTCTACACATGAGGAAGTGTGCAATATATTTGGGAGAAACTTTATCATACTAACTTGACTGAACATATGGTTATAGTTTCCAAAAAGTCCTGCCGGTCTGGAGAACAGGTTTGTAAGAAATGATAAAGCCTAGATCCTACAGTAAGGGTCAAAAATACTCTCTCAGCTAGAGGATGCTAAATCCCAATAAATTTAAAAGATGCAGAATAACAAAGTTGGAAGGGAATTTGGAGGACTTCTAGTCCAACTTCCTGCCCAAGCACAAGACTCTATACAGTTATGGCGAACCACACGGGCCACCTGTGGCATGCAGAGCCCTCTCTGTGGGCATGCAAGCTGTCACCCCAGCTCAGCTCCACCTCGCATGCATGCGCACCTCCCGGCGGCCAATGGATTTTTCAGATCTCTGCTGCGCATGTGGGGGGCAGGGCACATGCAGGAGATGCATGTGCATGTGTGGTGGGATCGCATGCATATGTGCAGGGCACGGAGGGACACAGTGCACCACCGTCACCCCCTGGGTCCTGTTTTTGGTTCCAGGAGGCTGCAGGGAGGCCTGCTATGCTCACAACGGGCCACAGGGGGAGGGGCACTTTGCATTATGGGTGTCAGCATGCACACACATTCTGTCATATGCACATGTGCACTTTCGGCGCACAACAACAAAAAGGTTAGCCCATCACTGCTCTATACCATTCCTGACAAGTGGCTATTCAATCTCTTCCATGTGTCTGTGATTGGCCTTCATTTTTTAATTAACACTTAAATAAGATTGCTTAAATAATCTATTTTTCCTATTTACTCTTAAAAGCTGTGAGATTACAAATTTTGTCTTGCTATCAATTACTTAAATATTTTCCACTTTTGTGTAGCAAGCACTCCTTAATAGTTGGTTGGTTGGTTGGTTTGGTTGGTTTATTAGTTTTGTATGCCGCCCACTCCCGAAGGACTCCGGGCGGCTCACAATAAACAGGGGAGGGAATAAATAAGACAATATAAACAATTTTAAAATCCACAACAGTCACAATTAAGACGGGGCTGGGTGCCTTAACAGACAACTTTCCCTTGCTGATGCCTAAAATAAGCAGCTCCAGGAGTAGAGGGGGAGAGACAAGTTGAAGGGCTATAAAACTTGTCCAACAAAAGGATCCCTTTGTGACTCAAAATTTAGAGACCCTCCCTGCCGCTTGGGTTCACCACAGCAGATTGGGGAAGGGTCCCTGGTCCTATAAGTTATTTGATAAACTCAATATTTCTTATTTCAGTCTCTTTTAATGTTCTCTTGCTTCAGTATCTATTCTGCAAACTCCAAATTAGCCAGAAACACAAGAATTTCAGAAAATACCATGTAGAGATTTTTCTGTGCAAAATAGCTTCTAAATCAGGGATCCCCAAACTTGGCAACTTTAAGACTTGTGGATTTTGCTGGCTGGAGAAATCTGGGAGTTGAAGTCCATAAGTCTTAAAGTTGCCAAGTTTGAAGACCTCTGTTCTAAATCATTGAGGACTTCAAATGTTTAATACACTTATTAAATTTGATGAATGGGCCAGGGAAACATTCTTGTTGGGAAGAGAACAAGTGTTTACCTCCATCTGTTCAGAGATGCCAACAACTCAAAGGATCTTGTACAGCTTCTTCCATCTATTTGAGCCGGGTTACACTAATACACTGCAGCAACATACTTTCCCTGCTTACCATAGTAACAAGGAAACCACATGGAGGATAGGAAAAAAGAATCTAGGGCAAATATGCAAAAAGGATTCTCAATAAACATCAAAGTCTGCTGTCTGGTTATTATACTTAAAATAGTTTTGTTGAGAAATAATTATAATTCCTTGAAATCAGTGTATGATGGATATCTATTTCACTTTAAGAAATTAGTTCTACTAGCCAGACTTGATCACCTTCCTATAAATTGCTTCTTGGAGGTAGACTTTAGGGCAATTGCTATAGTTCCCACACACAATCTGTATCACACACTTAACTCTTACAGTATTATCTTAACAATGAACCATAAGATAATCAAAAATTCTAGATTAGATTATTATTGGCTACTAAGGACATAAAGTATCATGCATTTTCACAGTCTTAGAGATATTTTAAAATAAAATAATGAAGAATGAAATGAAGTAGCAATTCTAGTGGTGTGCTTTGAGTATTCCATATTTGGCAATTTAAGGTTCTGAATATCTGTGTTTGCAAGGAGAGCTAGAGCTGTCATTTCATTCTGCTGAGAAATTGCTCATGTTTAACAGCAACATGCCAAGTAAATAAAATATAGTTCTAATCTATCTCTGAAATAGCTGCATGTACTGAATTTGTCCAGGAGAGATGGATGACAATACCACTTGGTTAATTTTTTATTATTATTACATTTGTCTTCAAAATAGAGTGGAAAAAATGGAGACTTTAAAAATTCTGATATGAGAGAAATTAACGATGACAGTTTTATCTACCCCTACAGACTAATAAGAAATAATCTTTAAAAAATAGTTATTCATAGGATACAAGGTACATTCCCTTTCATTCAAAAATGGTGAATTTGTGTCCCTCCAGATGATGCTGATTTATAAGTCCCAAACTGTTCAATATTAGCTATACTATCTAGAGCTGTTGCAAAATGGAATTAAATGACATCTGGAATCACTACAGGTTACTTGAGTATTTTTATTGATACTTCTATAATTTTAAAAACATCCTTTCTCTTTTTGATCATGTAACATTACCTTACATAGGTAGTCCAAGCATTTCAGTTATTCTCTTGACACTGTTCATCATTAAACCAAATACCTCATTCACCAAATGCTAGGACTTCTTCTGCTACAAAAGATCCAAGCCTCTCCACTGTGTATCATTGCTAACTTGTCTGTTAGAACTTAATAGCTGGGCACAAACTACACATTGAGTCCCAAACCAGTTTGACAAAAAGACAAGTGCTCTGTCCCACATAACTGATTTTGCCCAATTAATTAAACCTGATGCAGCAGCATTTCCTGAAAGTGAGAACAATTAACCAATGGCTCAGCCTGCCTCCTGGAGTTGAGGGGACTCCATCACTGGAGATAAACTAGTAGATACTAGTAAAGTAGTATACACAACCACATTTACTAGTTAAACTAGTAGACCTCCAAAGTCCTTTCCAGCCCTTTGATTCATTCATGCTGAGATAAAATTCATTCTGGCAGATCTCAAAATAGATTGCCTTAATCTATGTTTATTTATGCTTATTTGTCTACAGAACATAAAAAATCCCCCCATCAGTTCTGCCTCTGGGAAGCTTAAAGCAGCGGTCGCTAACCAGCCGAGGGGCGCATGTGAGTAGCAGGTGCATGTGTATCCACTCATGGGAATGGGACTTCTTGTGTGAGCGGAGGGTGCTTTTGCCCACCCGTGAAGCTCAACTCACGCAAGCAGAAGGTGCTTGAGTGGAGGGCACATGTGCTTGTACATGAAGCTCCACTCACACAAGCAGACAGTTCTCCACAGATGGAGAGAAGCTCCATTCGCACGAGTATCGCTTTGCACATGAGCACAAACGCCATCCACTCAAGAGCCCTCTGCTCACACCAGTGGAGCTTAATGCAACAGCACAAGGGCCCACTGCCCTTGTGAATGGAGCTTCATGTGCACGTGCTTGCCCACCACTCATCTGAGTGCAGCTTCATGCAGACGCAAGATGCATTTGTGGTCCAGTTTCAAACAGGCTGCGGCCAGGTAGTTGGCTGTGGCCTGGGGGTTGGGGCCTTAGAGAATATAATAAAAACAAAATATTAAAAGAAAGAATATACACACAAGGATCCTGGGCCTGGAGAAACAGCCAGTTTTTAAGAGCTCATTTAAATACTGCCAGAAGATTGTCCCTTCAGATACCATAAGCAAAACTGGAAAAGAAATCTTGAAAAAAGAATCTCTAAATGATCTTTAACAAAAAGTACTGTATGAAAACAGTTCTCAATAAGAACATGGACATTTCATCTACCAGTATTTCTTTTGGACGTTAATTAAGAGTCAATATTGCTACTTGTCTTTCTTTTCCTGGCTGCTGGAATTTCAGAAAACCATTTAGCCACATGCTTTCTGTCCCCTTTCTGAAATGCTTGCAATAAATACTTAAGATCCTAGGCAAAGCTGTGCAAATGTTCAGCTGGATCTGTATTAGATGCGAATTATTCATGTATTACACTTCATTACAGAAGGAAGGTCATAGTGACATCTGGTGGCCTATTAAATATTTCCCAGCTAGTTGCAATAGGTAATAAGAGGGAATGGCAAGCCCATCCAAGCAGCAAAGTTATCTTTTCATATTTGTTTCCTTATATATTTAGTAAGGATTAATCAAAGCCTTATCAAAGGAGCCAGTAATGAATATGCTATCCCGAAGACTTGCTTTAGTACAGTAGCTTAATTAGCCATCATGTTAATGCATACTCTTAGTGACACAAGATGCAAAGCTCTGAAGGATTTTTAATTCACAAGCTTTCATAAATAAGCAATTAACGCTGCTACAGCTAGTACTGTAATTGCACCATTACCATGGGAGATAGCATAGAAGTATCAACAAGAAATCGCTTTAGTAATGCATGCAGTATCATTCCAATGAATGAGGAGAAAAGGAACTATATTTTGATTAAAGGACAGCAATATTTATTAATCCAGGGTTGTAACCTATTCGAGATTTACCTAGTGGCAAAGTAGACCTGGAAGAAAGTATTTAAATCTTTTCTTGCTGAACCTGTCATAGCAACATCATTGTTGCCAATATGGAAGAACGGCTGAATGGTTTTTAATATTTGGAGAGTTGTACTTTCAAAGATAGAGAAACATGAGTGACGTGTCTCTGTCATGACTAGATCACAACAGTCTTGTATATATTACAATCAGAGTAAACATTTTACAGGAAACAAAATTTGTTTTGCATAAATGTTTGGTTAGCAAAATCTATCCAAAGGTGAGGGAAGGTGATGATTTAGAGACAACATGAATGAGGCCTAAAATGTCTACTTTTTTTCATTCATAAAGCAAGTTTCAGAAAGTTATGCTAATAATAATGTTTATTCTATTTATATCCTATATTATCACCAATGAAGCAAAATAGAACTATGCAGTGAAAATGAGAGAAATTAATAACAATACTTAGACTATATTAAAACCATAAAGACAAAATAAAACCACAAAACAAATAAAATAGTTGTTACCCTACCAATCAAGAATATAACTTTGTTATATACTATCTCCTTGTGAAAGTCTTACAAGTCAGCCAACATCTAAAGAAGAAAAAAATCTGGTTCTATTGTACCTTCACAATGTAATTTTCAAATGATAGACATCCAGTGAATAGATTTATCACATCATCTTAATACATATGTAGATTGCTAGGAGAATCTCAACAGTTTGTATTCAGTTAACAAGTAAGTAGACAATGAATGCAATCCATTTGAACTGATATAATTTAACTATACTTATACAAACTGATTTTATACATAGATAATTAATCTGGACAGATTTCCCTATTCCCATGTCTAGCAAACTATGCAAAGATAATAAAATATATTCTATGCTACCAAAGTCATTTTAGACTGTTTTAGTATCAGAGGCAACCACAAGATATCGATTTTCTTTTTTAGAGTTGAATATTTACTTTCTAGACTTAGAACTACATGGAATATAAGCTTTGGCTCAGTTTACTAGTTTTCATCCAACAGATTACATCTAAGCGTGCTGGGATCAATCTACATAAGAAATACAAAGTAGAGTGAGAAATAGAACACAAGCTTCTTACTATTCCATTCCCTATTCTAAATTATTTAAATATTCGATCTATGATTTATTTCACAATACTTTTTACACATCCTTTTTTTTTCTACCCATTGTTACCCATCCAACTATCTCTCACTTTCAAATATGCATTTCATGATTTCCATTGATGAACAATACAGTAGAAGAATATTCTTGCTAGTTTCTTCAGAGTCAGGTAATGTAAACAAATCCATGAAGCCTGCAAATTTTAGCATTCTGTTAAGAACTTTAAGAATATTCCACTTCCATGTATATGCAAATACAGCCCTTTCTATTTAGCTTGTGTTTGCTTATTTGATGGCTAAACTATTAAGATAATTTTCATAAGACATCTTACAGAGGCAAACTTAAGTCATATAAATCTGTTGATCTTTTGTGGATTAAAACAAGTGTTACTACACAACGGACTCATACATACTAATTATTAGGATACTTCACAAATACATACCCAGACAATGATGAATTTTAGGCTTTAATTATGTTTTACTATTCTCATTATTCTAAGTCATAACTCTTACAACAATTTTCAATTACTTCTATCACTATGAAAGTACGAATGCCTAATATTAACATTCTTTGTAGTTCATCTTCTTATTTCTCCCTTTTATATATCATATTAAAAAGATATGCAATGATGTGGTTCAGATAATCTGAAACCACTGCACATTTCCACTAGGCAGCACTACAATTTGATGGAATGCATAACAGTTGTATGTGAATGTTCTCATATTAATTGTTTTATAGGAGATCTCAAGAACAAGTGTTGGAACTCATTTTTTTCAATAAGTTTGACTATGTCATGCTTGCTTATTTATAAACAACCACATTTAACAACACACAAACACACACACAAAGACACACCAAAGAAGAGCACACTGCAATACTTTCTGGATCCTAACAGTCAGTAAGGAGCCCTTGATTCTCATCCCAGGAAGACTGGTATAAAAAGATAGCACCTATAGACATATTAAAAGCTACTGATAAATTTAGCAAAATCTTTCAGACCCATTGAAGTGTAAAATGTGGAATCGTAATAGTCTTTAGCAACAGTAATGCAAATTTTGATGAATAATAGAAAAGTCTTCATAATAGGGATTAAAAAATTGACAGTTATTAAGAAATGTAATACACTCCCTTTGCTGGATATGTTCAGGCAGAAACTAGAAGGCTATCTTTTGGGAATGTTTTGGATACTTGCAATCGAGTTTGGCCTTGATAAAACTTTTTCCAGTTCAGTGATTCTGCAATTTGAACCATATGGTCACAGAGATACTTCTCAAGGTTTCAAAAAGATTGAGAACTTATATTGAAATGGGTCTAAACTAATTGTCTAGGAATGCCTGAAATTGGCCAACCAAGTCTACTTGAAAAATCTTCCTCCAAAAAAAGTCCTGGCTCAAAGTCATAAACTGAGGGGCTTTTCACAATAATCCTTTAAGCTTTTAAGTATTAGCTATTTAGTTCCACTGACATTCCAAATCCAGGATGACCTTCTTTTCACAATTGGTCCTCATTCAATAGTCATGAAGAGCAAACCGGTTGTGATCTACTACGACATAATTTTTAGACTGTAAATAAAATTCACCCAAGATCATTTCCTTGCAAACATTGTACTGATGCTATATTCTTTCCAAAGCGATTCAGAATGGATGACAATAGCATTATTGGGGGAAAGAAACACCACAGAAACTTTCTAATGCCATGATGATATACATAGGCATAAGTACATGCATACATTTAACCTTATCTGGAAAATACAGCTAGCAAGCTATTGAAAATGAGCTACTGCTTCTGAGCTGCTTTAAAGTCAGCGAGTAAAATAATCCACACATTATAGTCACATATTTTGCACCTTGACCACTGATTTTTTTTCCTCTGCATGTGTTCATTTGATGCTCAGAGGTTCTTGCTTAAAAAGGGAAAAAACCCACACTTGATTGATTCTTTAACAGTGCTCTTTATTAATATTAACTCTTTTTTCGGTGCTCACTTGTACTATACTGTACTTGACCTTTAGACTGAGCCTCAGAATTTGGTTTATTTGCCTTTCTGACTGGTTTAGAGTTGGAGGATAGGTTATGTTCACCCACTCTAATCGTGCCACTGCCTTGTCACGGCCACAAGTAAAGCATGTTTCAGGATCTGTAGGGAGCCAACACTCTGCCAGTAATTTTTGTCTTTTAGTGCACATCACAGCTCCTCCCCTCAATTCTTTCTGTTTTTATGAAGACACCTTCATTTTTCTTCTGTGCACAACAAAGTGAAAGAGAGAGACAGAGTGGGAGAGAGACAGAAACAAAGAGAGAGAGAGACAGAGAGACAGAGAGAAAGAGAAAGAGAGAGAGAGAAAAAGATAGACACAGAGACAGAGAGACAGAGACAGAGAGACAGAGATAGCGAGAGAGGGAGGGTGGGAGGGAGAGAGAGAGGGAGGGAGGGCGAGAGAGAGGGGGAGAGAGAGAGAGAGGGAGGGAGAGGGGGGAAGAGAGAGAGAGAATGAGAGAGAGAATATCGCTCCCAACCAGATCTCTTCCCCATGTCTTAAAATTAGCAATCACTTTCTATCAATTCCTCTTCAGCCCAGTTGATTTGCAAAAATAGGTGCATTCTCCAATATGCTGAACCCTAAATCCAGATGAGGGGGAAATGGTCTTCTTTTTATGATGGAAGAATATTCCTTTTATTTTGCAAGAATATAATATATCCTTGCCAAATAAAACACCATATGGTGCTGTTATTCTTTAAAAAGAGGAATCATTTCATGTGACCATTCCAGAATCAGGAAAGTATGGAGCCAATTTTCACACAAGATGAGTTTTTTATGTACAACGCTAACTTAATTTGCATCCCCTTAAATTTGTTGATTTTTCCCTAGAAAGTCTGATCCAGAGTTTGAGAACCTCTGATTTAAAGAGTTTTTTCATGTTTAATAAAGTATCCACAGATTTGGGCTACATGTAGTCCTCGATGTACGACCACAATACAATGCAAAATTTCTGTAGCTAAGAGAAACATTTGTTAAGTGTTTTGCCCCATTTTATGACCTTTCTTGCTGCAGTTGTTAAGTGACTCATAGTATTTGCTAAATTAATAACATGACTGTTAAGTGAATCTGGATTTCCTATTGACTTTGCTTATCAGAAGATTGCAAAAGGTGATCATATGACTTGGAACATTGCAATTGTCATAAATATGAGTCCATTGCCAAGCATCTTGATCACATGACTTTTGATCACATGACCATGGGGATGCTACAACGCTCATATGTTTTAACAGCTGTCTTAAGTCACTTTTTTCAGCGCCCTTTGTAAACCATTGTTTTTGTTTTACACTGGAATCCCCAATGTGAAACCCATAGACACAAAAGAGTTGTTTATTAAATTCCTACATTAAAAAAAGCTGGAAAGCAGTATCCTTCAACATAAATATTTTTTGCAAGGGAGCACTTGGCTCCCAAAAGCCTTCTTAGAAAATGAAGAAAATGAACTGCTTTGTTTGACCATATTGAATAATTAACAATGACGTCGAGATCAACTATTTCCATTATTTCCCATTTTCACAAAGAATTTCTATCCATAATTGAATATGTTTTAACATAATGACTTATTCAAAACCATTCATCTGAACTACAAGGTTGTATTTCCAGTATTGCAAAACATTAAGTAAAAAAATGCATCTCCATTTATATATTTATCACAAATGTTGATAAACAATGATCTTCCCATTATTAAACTCAATGCTTCTAAATGTATCCTGCTTACAAAATAAACACCAATAAACAGTAAATGTTGTTAAAAGCTATATATTCTGATTCATATATATTCTATTTTTGAAATAATAAGATCCATTAAAACATTAAAAAAATATTTATCTGTTTCTAACCTATGAAAGTTCTGTTGAAATTTTATTATAAGTTTTTGTGCAAAATAATTTCTGTTTTTTTTAAAGAATATATAGCTTCATTAAAGATGAATATTCCCTGAAGAAATCAAACCGTTGTCATTTTTATATTAAGAAATTTGCTTTCAATCTACACAAACAGCCAAATTCTAGTTTGGAAAAAATGTTAATATAAAATGCATTTATTTTTTAATATCCCAGATAACTGAATGGAATACTGCAGTAATATTTTACACACATTTTAATATATGCATATAGAATAGAATTCTTTCTTTAGATATTAAATTTATATACTAAATGTATATGCAACCAATGGACTTATACATCTGTAATAAATAGGTAGCTATCTTTCACTATCAATAAAATGTATAATCAACCTTTATATTTGCAGTAGAATAAACTAGGCTTTTAAAATTGGCTTGAAAGTATGAAACACCCTTTGAGATTTCTGCCTAAATTGCTGTTTTAACAGTAGTAGTATATTATTTTTGACTGTCACATTCCCTCAAGAAACAAATAAATATCAGTTTTTTACTGCAAAAAATTGCCCACTTTAGAACCTCTAACCCTTAGATTTTTTTCAGATTTCTGAAAAATAATTTTTAACATCTCTTCTATTGTTTTATATTAATTTGATTTGGTGTTATTTAATATTTCTATATGATCTGTAGAACCAACATCCTGTTAACAAGGCTTGGTGGGCTCTTATTTTCTACAAGATTATGTAGGGATGTAAGCAGAGGTGGGTTGCTGCCGGATCGACTGAACTGGTAGTAGCAGCGGTGGGAGACTCCACCCACCCACCTGGATACTTCTGTGCATGCTCAAAAGCTTTTGTGCACACATGCACAAGCACACACAGGAGCACATCCAAACCGGTAGTAAAAAAAATTAGCAATCCACCTCTGGTTGTAAGGAATAGCTGTTGCTATACAGATATCATGGAATCAATATTCAGCTGTTTCAATCTAAAGATATTTTTTTCTTTTTGTGTTGCTGTCCTTTCTATTTGTTTACTCAAGCTGTTCTTAAGAGATTTGCACATCTAATTTCTCAAAAGTGCCAAATTTCATCATTTGTAGAGAGAGTAACTTAACACATAGAATAGTTATATATTTTTGGTAATACATAACTCAGTTATTTAATTAAGCTCTTTAACATTATAGATCAGGGGTGTCAAACTCAAGGTCCTGGGGGCCAGATCTGTGGGGTACATAGATCTTGCCTATGGGGCTGCCCTGGAAACAGCGGAGTGGCCTGGAGTGCTTCTGCCAGCAAAAACAGGCTCTCGAGCTCCATTTTCAGCTGCCACAGCCTCCTGCAATCCTTGTGGCAGCTGAAAATGGAGCTCAAGAACCTGTTTTCACTGGCAGAGTGCTCGGGCCACCACAGACATGAATGATGTTCAGTTGGCCATGCCTCCCTGCCCCCCTCCAAGGTCAAACACAACCCTGATGCGTCCCTCAATGAAATTGAGTTTGATCACCCCTGTTATAGACCATTGTATGTGTATATTTGTATAGCAAGTGATTGCATTGTGAGTTTATAGGCAACACTATATGGTAAATAAAATGAATTAGCATTCACTGTTTTAAATTGGGACAAAAATTACAGGGTCATAAAATAGGGAAGAAGAAAAAATATTGAATGATTAGATTAAGACAACTGTAAAGTTACAAATTGCTACACTACTCTATCTAGTTCTATACAAAAAAGGGTGGCTTTTTAATTCATAATTTAATTAACATTCAGAATTATGGAATATCATTTGAATTTAAAATAAAATACGTGCTTACTTAATTTCTGATGCAAGCTGTTGATGTTTTCTGTTGAAAATCAGAAATGAAGCATAGATCTCACAGAAGCACCCTGACCAATTTAAGGGGAATTATAATCTTCTTCATCATATACCAGTCTATCATTCCCATCATCTCTCAAATCTATTTATAACTTTGGGTGTTAATCTGTATGCGTGAGAGAAGTAAGAGGCCAAATAAAATCCATTGCTACAAATCCTATTTTTACAAGCTCTTAAAATGTGGTCCAATCTACTGCAAGTATCAAATGTTATATTTCAGTGTCACAGACACATATGACAAGCAAAAAAATGGCTGGAACAGCTCTCTTTCAAATCTCATGGTAAATATGTAAGCTCATGTGAAGCGCCGCTGAAAAATAGATTCTGACTGTTCACTAGATGTCTGTGCTAAGAAATTAATTTCATGATGAAGTCAATTAAGTAGCATGCTAAAATGTTTGAGGCCATTATCTGAGCAAAGTGTTTATTTAGCTGATTGGTAGCAAAAATAAATAACTAGGAAAGTATTCTTCTGAAGTGTTCTTTTTCTTTCCTTCCTTTCACCTCTTCTTCTGTAAAACTCTTTAAAGGAAATAGCTGCCATTCCTTTAATATCCTGGGTATATACCTTACAATTACTTCCTTCAAGGCAGATTTTTTTTCTTGGCTAGTTGTTAGAATTTTTAAAAAAGTTTCTAATAATCCCTTCCCTCTCAGGCTAGAATGCAAGTAATACAAGTGGAAAAGGAATGAGAATGCCACATTCAATAATTGTATCCACTTAACCCTTCTAATAATTGTTTCATTTGGTTCTGAGTTATTTTCCAGTTTCCTGAGACATTGGCACGTTCTTTGCAGTGCTGGAAGGCCTATACACCCTTTCCCTTCTCTGAGGTGTAGGGAGAGATAAAGGAAGAAAAAGAAAGAGAATTTCAGAGTCCACAACTAAATTGATTATCTTTTTTCATAAGGGAAGGTGAGCAGGATTTTGTACAGTTCTGTATATAAATACAATCTTTTCGATGCAAAAGAAACTACATCAATCTTAAGCGGGGAAGGTTTTTCTAAATAATGCCAACTTGAGAATGCAAATCTTCTCCCTACTCCTATATAAAGAGCTCTTCCAAATTTGATTAGTAACGAAGATATATTTATTATTTGTGAATTATTGCAGAGGCAGCATTTTCTTAGAGCAATCTCCATTTCCATCAGACATGATGTGGATTCAAATGAGCAAAGCTGGAGAGTCCTTTTCCATATACAGCAAGACTTTTCCTATCTTGGGTCAGTGACGTGCAGTAAGGTTTATGGCTGGTGAGGCAGCAATTTTTTTAGACTTATGGGCTTCAACTCCTAGAATTCCACAGCCAGGCATGCTCAGTTCCAATTTAAAGCAACAGCATTTGTTTTTCTCCTTTGCTAAATAAGTTTCCTTCTTTCTTTTTCTTTTTCTTCTCCCTTCCCCTCCTTCTTCCCTCTCTCCCTCCCTCCCCCCTCTCTCAAAAACATACACTCACAAATTTTAATTATCCAATCATAAGCAAAAACAATGTTTTCAGTAGAATGAATTTCCACTTCTACTTACACCTGCCAGCCAAAATGCTGTTAGTGGTATTGCTTATATGGGCTGAGGAGGAAAACCTAAATTTTCTGAATCCTGGTGCAACCCACACATGCACAAAGTTGCACCAGGATTCAGAAAATGGGGATGATTCTTTGCTGGATCTCTTTACTGATGGGAGAGGCTTTTATTTTGGATTTGGTGGTTTTTTTCCAGGTAGGTGGTGGGGTCTGTGTTTAGAGGTTTTTAAGTGGGGTCTTGGAGTAGGTTGTATAGTTTGGCTTCGTAGTAAGACATGTTCATCACCACTGTGCATTACCTTTGTCTGCTGGGAGAATGATTATGTTGTTGTCTTTCCTCAGGTTGGTGAGTGCTATTTTTTCTTGTTGCTGTAAGTTGCTTCTGGGTGGATTACTGGAGCAAAGGACGTTGGTGACTGCAAGTCTGATTTTATTGGCTTCATCTGGGTTGATTTTGGTGAGTGTAGCTTCAACTCCACCTATAATGTCTTCAATTGGGATGCCTTTAGGGGCGACTGCAAAGTTGAATCCTCTGGAAAGGACATTGGTTTCAACTGTGATGAGGGTTCTGTCTGATATGTTTCATGAGTTGCTATGGAGGGGGGTTGGCCTTCTGTTGTTTTTCTAGTCTGTGGAGTTTGTTGGTATGTCTTGTAGGAGGTTTCTGTTTCAGCTCTCCAGAGAGCTAGTTGTTTGGATTTGTCCCAGAGTGCTGGGTGGATTTTGTTGCTGAATTTGAGGTGAAGAGTGAGTAGGTCTCGGTTGGTTTGGTTTAGTAGGAATCTTTTCCTGTGGAGTTCGTTTCTGATTAGGGCTAATTCAGTTCTTTTTAGGATCCTTTCGGTGGCTGAGGTTTTTGAATGGAATTTTAGTTGGAAGCATGTAGGGATCAGACTTTTGTCTTGGCAGTTGCATAGGAATGTGAGGGCACATAAGATGGTGGCTCTTTGGACTTCAAGTTTCTCATAGGATCTGGTGAGCAGGAAGGTTCACCCCCTGTAGAGGTAAGATATTTGTTTTCATAGATTTTCACAGGTGTAGGTATGCTGGTCTTGTTGTATTCGGGTCTTTTCCCATGTAAGATTGAGATTGTCTTGGCAACATTTCATTAAGGTCTCACTCGCCATCTTCAGGCTGGGGTTTTGGGCTTAAAGTGTGATCAGAGCTGCCACCTTTCTATAAATCTTGGTGGGTGGGTGTGGAGGACGGTTTTGTTTCAGTAAGTGGAATGATTGTTTGTGTGGTTGTATCATGATTGGTAGATTGGTGCTGATTGGTGCTGGCTATGTGTCTATTATTGTTTCGTGTTGTAATGGCCTGGGTGGTGGGTGGGGCTCATTTGTTTTAGCATATTTGGGTCTTTTCCTGTGTAAGATTGAGAGTATCTTGGTGATGTTTCGACAAGGTCCCATTCATCATCTTCAGCCTGGTGCTTTCAGCTTCATGACAAGTGAGACCTCGTCGAAACGTCGCCAAGATACTCTCAATCTTACATGGGAAAAAACCCGAATACACCAAAACATACACACACATATATATATGCTGTCTATCCAATAATATCTTAAAAACTCCTACCCATGAATAACTCTTTTTCAGAATCCAGCAATATAAATTAACCCATATGCAATGCTGTTTATATAAACATAGTCTCATTGATTCTGTCCTTATAAAGTTCAGGTTGTATTTTCAGGTTAGACTTCCAGGAGTTAGATGTTTCTGTTTTACTTCTTGGTGCACTGATTCTCCACTTCCACTTCAAGTATGACAAGTTCCATAGAAGAATGGTCCCATGTAGGCTGCCGTTCTAATGTTTCTGAATATTTATTTATTTATTTTTATTTGTCAACAAGTACAAGGAAACAAATATAAAAACACATGAAAAAATGGCACAAATAAATGGATATTAAAAAGCAAAGCATAGTCATAAACACATAAAAAGAGTACATATAAATTGGACAATAGGACAGGGATGGTAAGCATGCTAGTGCGATTATGCACTAAAATATAATATAATATAATATAATATAATATAATATAATATAATATAATATAATATAATATAATATAATATAATATAATATAATATAATATAATATAATATAATATAATACAATACAATACAATACAATACAATACAATACAATACAATACTATACTATACTATACTATACTATACTATACTATACTATACTATACTATACTATACTATACTATACTATACTATACTATACTATACTATACTATACTATAATAATGTAGCTGTTCATATAGCCCTAAGCTAAAAACAGTCACTTACCATCTGCAATTTTACCTCTTGTTTCATGAAACTTTGAAATTTAAATCGAAAACAGTTCGATTTAGTATTTAAAACAAAGAAAAGGATTTAAAACTCAGAAAGTGAGCTGGGTTCAGTTCACAAAAGAGGCTAAAGTGGATTGATCTTCACTTGTTAACCAACCTTTTTAGGTGACAATGTTGTACAGGAATATAGCTTGGACTTTAAGAAAAATGTGGAGCAGGTAAAATTTTGGATGTTTATTTTAAGAGCAAGATAGGCAAAGTTAATAAAAAAACAAATTAACATACTCAAAATTAGCAAAGCTTAGACATATTTTGCAGGATTCAAAGCAGCATGTCTTTGTTTTTAAGCAAATATTTTGATAGATACATTCAAATGCTTGTGATATTACTGAATTATCACATTTCAAGCAGCAAAATAGCAAGTACTAATCACATTTACAGAATGAAAAGCATGCCACCATACTGACAAGTTCTCTTGTATTCTTTCTTTTTATATCTCTCTATAGACAAATATGCTACATCAAAGGTTGCCAAACCCTGTTCAATGTTAGAGAGGCAGACAGATAATTTACATAGAATGACTGCAAATTTCTTCAAACATATCACAGTTTGATTTGGAGCACCCAGCTCCACATTAGTTGTTAATTCCCAAAATCCATGGCTTCATAAACAGCCCTTCTGATAGCAATGGTTATTTACCAAAATAAGAAATTAACCTAAAACAATAGGCGAGTGCTACAGGAAAGCCAAAGATTCCCCCCCCCCCATAAAAAAGTCATAACAAATCAGCAGATGCTTCTTTGAATTTTCTTTCACTGCATATGGAAGTTCTGTTGTTCTGGAATGGAAAATAAGAACATTCATCGGAATTTTAAACAACTGACTTTTTAATTTACTCAGCATCAGTCTTTGGAAAGCAGCAGAGAACCTATTTGCAAAAAAAATCCGTATTCCTTTATCTGTATCCCTTTTATTCAACATCCCTTCAACTGTTGGCTAGAATCAAAAGGTGAGAGCCGGTTTGATATAGCAGTTAAGGCATCAGGCTAGAAACTGAAGAACAGTGAGTTCTAGTCCTGCCTTAGGCACAAAACCGAATGGGTGACTTTGGGCAAGTCATTCTTTTTCAGCCTTAGGAAGCAGACAGTGGAAAACTATCTCAAAATCTTGCCCCCGCCCCCCCAAAAAACCTAATCTAGGCAGTTGCCAGGAATCAAAAACAGACTAGAAGGTATATACACAGACAGACAGACAGACAGAGAATCAAAAGCAGTCAGACCTCTTGTTTTTTGAATAATTGCATAGAAGAGACAATTTGTGGTAGGGCCTGCATGTGCCAAAATGTCCTTTTCTGTCTAAACGTTAAAGCTGGAAGAGCTTTGTTATTTGATTACTCAAATTTTAGAGGTATGCAAAACACATGGAAATGAAACATTCCGACCTAAACACTGCACAAGATGTGTTTCAGTGCTTTTTTAACCTCAGTGAAAAATTCTGACTTTGAAATACAGCTAACATAATGGAGAGAGCAAGATCATTTAAAGAGGGTGTTTCTCTTGTTTTATTGACTGCAGCAAGGCATGTAGTTCCTCTGTATGTTTAACTGGTATAACAAATATAAGAATGGCAGCCTTGGAAGAAATGACGGCAGAAATCAAAATCAAAGGTTGAAATACTAACAGATATCCAGATATACTTTTTCACTTTCTTAGCTGAAGGAACAGTAGGTTTAGAAGCGCTCATTATAAAGTAAGAATGGAACCTGAAAAATCTCAGTGAATATTAAATATTAATAAGGCAGCGATAATATTGACCATCATGATTTGGGAACATATACTTTAAAGTTACCGTATATACTCGAGTATAGGCCAGCCCGAATATAAGCCGAGGCACCTAATTTTACCACAAAAAACTGGAAAAGTTATGACTCGAGTATAAGTCTAGGGTGGGAAATGCAGCAGCTACCGGTAAATTTCAAAAATAAATAACATATACAGCCTGCCTCTGCCCATTAAATATACAGTAGCCATTGTAAAAATTTGCTCTGGATAACAAATTATTATCACACAATACCAGTGTATTCAATGAAATACTTCACTCACCTCATGATGCTGATGTCCCGCTGTGATGATGATGTCCCGTGCAGCCGCGGGAGCGATGTCCCGCCTCCTATGACACACGGCACAGTGATTCCTATCATTGGATCACTGTACCAGAGGAGGTGGGACATCGCTATGTGGCTGCTTGCCATAACAAGGAGGAGGTGGGACATCGTTGCAGTGCGGCAGGAGGGGGAGGAAGGGGAATCGTAAGACAGCCCTGCATTACATTAGAACGTGAGGAGGGGGGATGGTGCAGTGCGCGCTGCACGGCAAACTGACACAGAGGGAGGGGAAACTCACAGGGGTGCCGGGCCATTCACGAGCGTCACCCAGCGGCATGGCCCTGCCACTTTTTCTCCTCCATTTCGGGCAAATTTTTCACTGACTCGAGTATAAGCCCAAAAAGTGGGCTGAAAAACTCGGCTTATACTTGAGTATATACGGTAATAAGAAAAGGCAGTAGACATTTTGTTTTTCTTGGTCTCAAGAATACAAAAACATAATATACTAGAGAAGTAAATTAGAAATTAACATGTACTAGAGAAATAATGAAGAAGGCAGTGAATAACTAGGCATGTTCATGAAAGTTACAGATTACAGATGAACAGAGTTGGAAGGGACCTTGTTGGTCATCTAGCAAGAGACTCTACACCATTTCTCACAAATGGCAGTCCAATCTCTTTTTGAAATGCTCCAATGATGAAGCTTCCACAACTTCTGAAGGCAAGCTGTTCCATTGGTTGATTGCTAACAGAAATCAATGTCAGAAAATTCCTCTTTATTTCTAGGTTGAATCTTTCCTTGATCAGTTTCCATCCATTATTCCTTGTCTGTCTTCTGGATGCCTTGTAAAATAGCTTGACCCCTTCTTCTCTGTAGCAGTCCCTCAAATATTGGAACACTGCTAGCATGTCTCCCCTGTTCCTTCTCTTCACTAGACTAGCCTTGCCCAGTTCCTGCAACCATTCATTGTATGTATAGCCTCCAGTCCCTTAATCACCTGCGC
This sequence comes from Thamnophis sirtalis, assembly GCF_051295495.1. NCBI lineage: Eukaryota > Metazoa > Chordata > Lepidosauria > Squamata > Natricidae > Thamnophis > Thamnophis sirtalis. The sequence goes on along the minus strand of NW_028261389.1, from coordinate 57,527,552 downwards.
TGGGAAGATGGCTGCCTGAGCTTTTCACTCCGGCTGAGAAGAGCTTCAAACTGTCCCGAATTGAACTCCCCCACTGTTTGCCAGACTTAAACAGTGAGCGGGCTAAGAGAGGCGCTTGAGCTGAGCCTGGGGTGGTAAATGAATTTGTCAAGCGTTACCCGGAGGCTTGGTCGAGAGCTCTGGAACAGACTTCAGCGCTCCGGTTTTCAGCGTTCTCAGATGTTTGTGAACGACCTCGGCTTACTGGGCGTCTTCTTCCCCCCCCCCCCCCCCGCTCGCACGGACGAAGAGAAGCAATGTTCCCTGCTTTTTAAGGTGGAGAGCGCTCGGAGCTTAAGGTGGAGAGTGCTCGGGGTGCTTGGGGCGTGTGAGGTGATATTGCTTTTGAACTGTTGTGTTTGAAGGCGTTAAAGATGCCAAAGACGTTGAAAACACTCAGCTGACTGGGAGATCTGCCGGAGGTGCCATTTGCTCACTGGGACTCTAAGACCAGCTGGGAGCGTCGCGATTGATGTGAGCGGCGCCTGAAAGATCATTATAGCCCAGCTGCTGGGAGGGGTCCCCTCTGTTGATTTCTCTCCTTTGACTGCTACAACCATCGTGGCTACCTGAGAGCGCCATGGCCGTTAGGAGCGCTGAAGCCTTTCCATGTGAGCTGCTGAGAACTAAGCCTTCTGTGTGAGCCTTCTGTGTGAGCTGCTGAGAACTGCTAGAACTATTGTGGCCACTTGAGAACGCTATTGTTTCTGGATGCGGTGGAGTTTGTGGGCTTTATGATCTTGTGAACCTTGTTGGGCCACCTCTGGTGAGAGGCGGGCAGTGGCTCCCCCGACCACCGGGGCCGAAGACACCTGTTGGAACCCGGAAGAGCAGGCTGAAAACCGTCTGGCTGCCGTGGAAGCGGCTATCAGTGACTGCTGGGGGGGCGACCCCCCCCCCCGGGATTGCCTGACGCCTCCTCTGCTGTTTCTGCCGTTGTAGGGTCAGGCTAGGGACAGGGTAGGGTTAGGTTAGACTTTAGGGTGGGTTAGTTTAAAAAAGAGCTAGGATAAGGTTAGGATTAGGGTGAGGGAGGGGGAGGGGGTGGGGTCGCTAGTCTGATGGCCTACCGATGGGCTGCTTCCACAGGTAGTGTCACGGTACAGCTGGGAGTGGGGTTTCCCCCCCTTTTACCGTGGGGCTATCCCTGGCTCCCGGGTGTTCTTTGCCCCCAATGGGAGGGGGTGCTGCTGGCTGCCGTCTCCTGCAGCTGGCCCTACAACTTTCGCCGTTACTTTTTATTACCCGCAGCCCACTTGACTTTCAGGCCTGCCTGGTTTCGCTCTGGAACTACTATTCTATGCCCCACTATCTTTGGACTTTGGATATCTGTTCTTCGGGAGGCTTGGACGCTATCCCCCGGCCTCCTTGGACTATTCAATTGGCTGGACTGCGCAGGCTCATAATCATAATCTTAATTTTTATATATTGGTAAATTTTATTCAAGTTTTATATTTTATGTGTATGGGGAGTGCATGGTATGACTGTAACTGATTGAATGTCCCACTTTTATTATTATATTGCTGTTTCTGTTTTTAACTTGTATTGTGGGGGAGTGATTGGCTGTATGTATGGGTTTGTCTGGCGGACCGGGAGTTTAGCCGGGACCTCCTGCACTGAGTGCTTTGGCAGAAGTGCTAGGGGGTCCCGGGCCTGGTTCCGGCCCTCGGTTGTGTGCGTCGAAGGGCCTGCCGATGAATCCGGCAGCTGGGGGAGTGGGTGAAGGGACCACAGATGCGGGAGTGGGCCAGAACATAGGGGTCATAATGGGGAGGGGCAGATATGGCGGGAACTTCAGGGCAAGCCATTACCAGGGAAGGAGGGTTCCCTATATTAGAGGGATTCCCCCCTTCCGGCTCTGTGAGTTCCACTCCAAGGCCAGATGGCGTGAGTAGTCAGGACCCTGGTCTCAGGTTGCTGTTGCTAAATGCCAGATCTGTGGTTCATAAAGCTCCCCTCGTCCAGGACCTAATTACAGACAAGGGGACAGATCTGGCATGTATTACTGAAACCTGGCTGGGCCCGGAGGGAGGAGTCCCCCTCACAGAAATGTGCCCAGAGGGTTTTCAGGTGCTTCATCAACCGCGATCCCAGAGAAGGGGCGGAGAAGTGGCCATTGTTATCCGAGAGTCTTTAGTTCCTCATAGGATCCCTGCTCCAGAGCTTGTCGGGTGTGAGTCCTTGCTGGTGAAGATGGACCTTGCAGGTCAAGTGGGCTTGTTGTTGACGTACTTGCCTCCCAACAGCGTGATAACAGCCCTCCCCTTGCTCCTCGAGTCAGTAGCCGAGCTGGCAGTTGAGTTCCCCAGACTTATGATACTGGGGGACTTCAACTTGCCTTCGCTCGGTGAACACTCTGATGGAGCACAGGAGTTCATGGCTTCCATGACAGCCATGGGATTGACCCAAGTAATCCAGGGTCCAACTCACTCAGCGGGTAACACACTCGACCTCGTATTTCTCTCGGAGCAGTGGAGTTGTGATCTTGGTTTGAGGGGTAGTGAGATCTTGCCCCTGTCATGGTCAGACCACTTCCTACTGAGGCTTGACTTTCGGAGACCAATCCCCCGCTGTAGGGAGGAGGAACCGATTAGGTGGTTCCACCCCAGGCGTCTTATGGATCCTCAGCGTTTCCAGGCGGCGCTTGGCGTTATGCCTGATACTCTCACCCACAGTCCGGTGGAGACCTTAGTTGCTACTTGGAACTCGGTAGCGTCTGAGGCTCTCCACCGGATTGCGCCTTTACGGCCGATCCGCGGCAGTGGATCCAGGAGGGCCCCTTGGTTTACCGAGGACCTCCGGGAGATGAAGCGCCAAAAGAGACGCCAAGAGCACCACTGGAGGACCAGTAAATCCGAGTCAGACCGAGCACTTTTGAAAACCTGTATCGGAGCATATCTATCGGCAAAACGGACAGCTAAGAACAATCACATTGCCGCTCTGATAGCGTCCACTGAGTCACGCCCTGCCGCCTTGTTTAGCGTGACCCGCTTCCTCCTAAGTACGAGGGTTGCGGATAACCCCTTACAAGGTAGAGCAGAGGAATATGTCCAGTTCCTCGCGGACAAAGTTGCTCGGCTTCGGATGGACCTGGACTCCAATTGCGCAGAGCCAGCCGGGGTACCGGGGGAAGGTCTTGAACAACATCTCTGGACTGACTTTCAACCTGTTGCTCCTGATGATGTGGACAAGGCCATCGGAGCAGTGAGTACTGCCACTTGTGTACTGGACCCGTGTCCCTCCTGGCTGGTCACGAACAGCAAGGAGGTGACGTGGAGCTGGATCCGGGCGATGGTGAATGCTTCTCTTCGGGAGGGCTTCTTCCCACCGGCACTGAAGATGGTGGTTGTGAGACCCCTCCTGAAGAAGCCGTTGTTGGACCCAGCTAGTTTGAACAACTACCGGCCAGTCTCCAACCTCCCTTTCATTGGGAAGGTTGTTGAGAAAGTGGTAGCCTCTCAACTCCGATGGTCCTTGGAGGAAACCGATTATCTGGACGCCTTTCAGTCGGGATTCAGGCTGGCTACAGCACGGAAACCGCTTTGGTCGCACTGACCGATGATCTCTGGAGAGCCAGGGATGGAGGTTATTCCTCCATCCTAGTGCTCCTTGACCTCTCAGCAGCCTTCGATACCATCGACCATGGTATCCTTCTGCGATGGTTACGAGAGGTGGGAGTGGGCGGCACCGTTTTTCGGTGGTTCTCCTCCTACCTCTCAGACAGGTCGCAGTCGGTGTTAGTTGGAGGAGAGAGGTTGACCCCTAGGCCCCTGAAATATGGGGTCCCTCAGGTTTCGGTCCTATCCCCCCTTCTGTTCAATATCTACATGAAGCCACTGGGTGAGATCATTCGATGGCACGGGATAAAATACCATCAATATGCGGACGATACTCAGTTGTATCTGTCCGCCCCGTGCCAACTCAGTGAAGCGGTTGACATGATGTGCCAGTGCCTGGAGGCTGTCAGGGTCTGGATGGGAGTTAACAAGCTTGTACTCAATCCAGACAAGACCGAGTGGCTGTTGTGTTTCCCTCCCAAGAATTTGGCCAGTATTCCATCACTCAGGCTGGGGGGTGAAAATTTGCGCCCCTCAGACAGGGCGCACAACTTGGGAGTCCTCCTGGACCCACAGCTGACCTTAGAACATCACCTGTCGGCTGTGACCAGGGGGGCATTTGCCCAGGTTCGCCTGGTGTATCAGTTACGCCCCTACCTGAACCGGGAGGCACTCGCGACAGTCACTCATGCCCTCGTGACCTCAAGACTGGACTACTGCAATGTGCTCTACATGGGGCAGCCTTTGAAGAATATTTGGAGACTACAACTCATCCAGAATGCAGCCGCCCGAGCGATTGTGGGTGCACCTCGGTACACCCACGTTACACCTATCCTCCGCGAGCTGCACTGGTTACCGATCGGTCTCCGGATATGCTTCAAAGTGCTAGTCGTAACTTATAAAGCCCTTCATGGTATTGGACCTGGGTACTTGAGAGACCGCCTTCTGCCAATTACCTCCCAAAGACCCGTTAGATCGCACAGGGTCGGCCTCCTCCGGGTTCCGTCTACCAGCCAATGCCCTCTGGCTAGTACCCAGGGGAGGGCCTTCTCTGTTGCAGCTCTGGCCCTTTGGAATGAACTCCCCACAGAGATTTGGACCCTCACCCCTCTCCAGGCCTTCCGGAAAGCCGTCAAAACCTGGCTGTGCTGGCAGGCCTGGGGTTGATGAGTTCCCCTCCCCTCTCGACTTGTATGGCCATATGACTCTTGTGTATTTTAATTATATGTATTGTGTTTGTATTCCCTTTCCCCTTTTGAGTTGTTCGATGCCCTGAGTCCCTCCCGGAGAAGGGCGGCATACAAATAAATTAAATCTGAATCTGAATCTGAATCTAATCATCTTGGTTGCTTTTCTCTGCACTCTTTCTAGAGTCTCAACATCTTTTTTATAGTGTGGTATAAACTAGTGCAGTATTCTATGTGTGGTCTTACTAGGGCTTTAGAGAGATCTCTATATAGATCTCTATAGAGATTTATTAGTATCTCACTTGATCTTGATTGTATCCCTCTGTTAATGCAGTTTAGGATTGCATTGGCTTTTTGGCTGCCATTGCACACTGTTAAGTTAAGACTATTTCTGTGCAGCAAAGCAAAATCATTAAAGCAATAATGTCCAGAAATGCGGGACTATGAATGATAAAGTGCCCCTTGGCCAGAAAGCTTTTTACAGATCAAAAGGGAAAAAAAGGAAAATGTTAAACTAAGCATAACAAGTATTTAAAGATGACATAAGGAAGACCCTGAAATGTATAAAAACATTGTTGGGATTAGCTAAGAGTTCAGTTCAGATTTGAGAACATATGATCCTTTTTTCATGGTATTTGGTCAACAATATGCATTTTCCAATCTGTTCCAATATGTATACTGTTTCAACTTTCAGAAGTTGAAACAATTTATGTCCAGGATGCGAGGGGTCTGTAAATATTTTCATGGCCCTCTTTTTGACTCATGCAGTGTTACAGGTTCTCAATAGAAGGCAGGTTGACAGCAATTGTTTTTTTCTGCAGTTCTGATTATCCTTTGAAGTCTGTGTCTATCTTGTTGGGTTGCAGAACCAAACCAGACAGTTACAGAGGTACAGATGACAGACTCAATAATTTCTCTGTATAACTGTATCAGCAGCTCCTTGGGCAGTGCAGTGTTACAGGTTCTCAATGGAAGGCAGGTTGACAGCAATTGTTTTTTCTGCAGTTCTGATTATGTCCATTTTAAGTCTTGAGATATGATAGAACCTAGAAATTTGAAGGTCTCTACTGTTGATACTGTGTTGTCTAGTATTGTAAGAGGTGGTAGTTTGGGAGGGTTTCTCCTAAAGTCTACCACCATTTCTATGGTTTTGAGTGTGTTCAGTTCCAGATTGTTCAGGTTGCACCACGAGGCTAGCTGTTCAACCTCCCACCTGAATGTGGTTTCATCATTGTCTCAAATGAGACCAATCACTGTTATATTATCTGAAAACTTCAGTAGTTTAACAAATGGATCATCTGAAGTGCAGTCATTGGTATATAGAGAGAAGAGAAGTGGAGAGAGCACTCAGCCCTGGGGGGCTCCTGTGCTAATCAGGTATCTGATGTGATTTTGCCTAGCTTCACCTGCTGCTTCACTTTGCTTTTGACAATTTGTTTGTTATTCATTCCTGTTGCACTATATTACCAATAATTATAAACATTATTCAATGTACTTAGCAGTGGATTTCAACTGTGCTTTTTCATATTTGGTTGACACTATTTTCTTGATCTAAACAACAGTTGTTTATTTATATGTTTGTTTGTTTGTTTGCTTGCTTGCTTGTTTGTTTATAAAATGTATTGGCTTCTCATCTTACCACAGGGTATCTCTGGGCATCTTAATCATTTGATGTTGTTGTTGAGCAACATTAATGTGAATATTTCATCAAATTTACCCAGTCACATAAGTAGTAGTCAGTGACAAATAGAAAGGCAAGCTTAAGACTTAAGGGAAAGCCAGCTCAGCTAACTGAGTGATATGAGTGAAGTACAGGATAATGTCCTTAAATGCATAATAAATAATCATAGAGTGTCTCTTTCTCTTGAACATAGCAAGATAAAACTCACATTCTCTGCTAATTCTCAAATAAATTTCTTTTTTTTTCCTTGAAAAGGTTTTTATTTTCCATTTTTTCATTTTCATACACTCACATATATACTGTGCATAGCCGGCGCCATACAACATTAAACAATAATCACAGCAATTTCTCTTGTCAACAATAGCACAAAAAATAGAAACCCAATATACCTCTTCCACTCTCCGTACACGTCTTTCTTCCACTCCCCCTCCAACTTTCTATCTTCCCTCCCTTCCTGGGCGGGACCTTGCTGATGGTAGCAGTTTAACAGAGCTGCTCCCGAGTTCCTGGTCGTTTTATCTGTCTAGACATCTGACAGGTACCTTATCCTTCAGGCAAGAAGGGAAGGAGAGAGATCCAGCTGGCAAAGTGCCTTTTTGATCTTTGCAGCTTTTATGTCTGCGAAGAGAGGGGGGCCAGCCGAGGCTGAATCATCTCTGTGCCGGAATCTACAGCTGTTTTTTACAGCCCAAAGTAAGATCCTCCCACTTAGAACAATATTTGAACTATTTGATTTTAATACAAGCAGAGCCTGTATCTGAGAACTTCATTTGCTTATTTAAATCCTAGCTTCATTTTTTTTACAAGATCTTCCTTTGTTAATTTGGCTATTTAAAAAAGCTTTTAAAATGGTGACTGTGAATTCTCCATAACAATGCTCACCTTCTTAATCTTCTTACAAAGAACAGCTATAAAACTTCAAAGGAAGGGAGTGATTCATCACTCTGCCTTATAGCCGGCCAGCAGATGTTTATTAATTAGTTTCACTTCTACAAGATTCTACAAGACTTTTTTTATCAACTTTGCTAATATATATTTTTAATATAGAGAAGTCTAAAATGGCGTTGAATATGCTGAGCTGTTTTGTTACAATGCTTTTTTTCTGAAACCTTCTGAAAAGTCCTATGGAGCTAATAAAGGGGTGATTTAATACCTCTTTTCGTAGCTGCATAGCGGGCCAGTAGAGTTTGATTAATTGCTTGAAGATAAGACTCGGAATGGACTCAAAATTAAATCCTGGTCTGAAACCCCCTCCTAGAAGTACATCCCCAATACCTGGCACAAAGTCACAGCCTCCACCCTCTATGCCCCCTGCTGGAGATTTGCTAATGAAAGAGCTTTTTTTGGAAACTTTTAGAGATTTTAAAGAGGAGATAAAAGAGGAGATAAAAGAACTTAAGATGGACTTGTATGATAAAATTGATACTAGGATTGCTAAAATGAAAGATGATATGCTGGGACTTGTAACTGTACTGACAGAACATTTCAATTCCAGTTTCTGGAATTGAAGATAGTCTAGAGGATCTTAATGAAGCTAATACCAATTTGACATCCATTTCATTTTTAATTATCCCAGAATTTGACATTTGCTGAACTAAGAAATTCAGAGTCAGAAACCTGATTATGCTACAAAAATATCACTAGATGACTTTGTAATATGAAAAACATTTACAATGTAAGACTCAGCTTCATTAAATTAAGACTCTCGGAAAATCCAATTCTTTATAACAGCTTGTCTGTGCATCAGTTCTATATACAAAACCTGGTTTAGTTGAGGGGTTCCCAAACTATAGACTGGAACTTTGTATGTAGGCATCTGAAATCACAGGAAACTTAATGAGGGATACTTATTTATCTACTCAGATTTGCATGCTTTCAAACTGTTAGATTGGTAAGAGCTCATTTGAATGTTCAGCATATCTCAAAGAACATTCAAACGAGAGATACAAAAGAGACTGGAAAAAGTGGATTGATTACATAAAAAGTAAATATGGGACTAAAAAACTCCAGATAGCTTATGCTTAGTATCAGTAATAATTTAAATTGTTTAAAATTTGGGTAACAGTAAGAAGCTGAGTTCAATGTAGAGATATTTCAGACTGTGATTGTTCAAAAATTATACCACGTATGGTCTTTGGGAAGTCGGGGGGAGGGAAGGGAGGTGGGGATTTAGGGGGAGGGGGGAGGGGGGAAATACAATATGTGTTAAATTCCATGATTGTATTTGTATACTGTGGCTTTTCAATGTTAGTGCGAAAATAGTACAAACCGAATATACTGGAAGGTAATAGATACCGAAGGAAAGAGTCGAGTGAAAGAAGAAGGAGGGTGGAGAGGGTGAGAGAGAGGAGGAGGAGAAGGGAGGGAGGGAATGGAGAGGGAGTGATAGGGTTAGAAAGAAGGGGAGGGGAAGTAGGCGTAGAGGGGTGTGTGAGAAGGAAGAATGAAAGTTGGAGGGGGTTGAAAGAGGGTGTATGGCAGGCCAAGGTGGTATACTGGGTTTGTATTGTAGAGGGCATTTTCTATATAAGTAAGGGCCATGTTTATTATTCAATGTTATATGCCCTGATCAAGCACAGTGAATATGTGATTGTATAGAATGAAAACATAATAAAATATACATTAAAAAAAAAAAAGAAACCTGATTATGCTACAAAAATATCACTAGATGACTTTGTAATATGAAAAACATTTACAATGTAAGACTCAGCTTTCATTAAATTAAGACTCTCGGAAAATCCAATTCTTTATAACAGCTTGTCTGTGCATCAGTTCTATATACAAAACCTGGTTTAGTTGAGGGGTTCCCAAACTATAGACTGGAACTTTGTATGTAGGCATCTGAAATCACAGGAAACTTAATGAGGGATACTTATTTATCTACTCAGATTTGCATGCTTTCAAACTGTTAGATTGGTAAGAGCTGGGGCAAGTAACATTTGAAATTAAATCAGGATGATTGATTGATACATTGAAGAGAGTTAGGACTATAATAAAATATTATTAATATTCCAGGTAGCTCTGCTTTGCAGATTAGTTTAACTTGACAAATATCTTAAACATTTTGTGATAGAAAAGATGCATTTTCTGAATTTTTTTTGTCTTATTTATAACACCAATATTGTTGGAGGGATGTTTCTGTTCTTTGGCTACCTTATAAGTAAGAGTTAAATGACAAAAGCAATTTCATGTTAATGTATTACAATACAAGTTCTGCCCCTTTTGTACATACCCTATAATGCCACAAAGATGTATAAAAAGGGGAGGAATTTATACAACTCTGATGCTTCTTGGGTGATTTTATTGAAATATTGTATCCTGTGGACATTTCTGACTATAGAGCTTACATTTGAGTAGTCTTAGCAAAGAAAAAATTAAATGTCACAAAGAATGATTTTCCTTTAGTGAAATCAAGCTTTCAGATTTAAAAAAAATCTCATTCAATTGAATAGGTCAATTCAAAAGTAAATCTTAATGTGTGTAATGGACCTGACAATTGCTAGTGCAATTTCTTCCAAAAAATGTACTGGAAGCTATAAAAGAGGCTGAACTCCATTTAGAAAAAAAAAACCAAGGGAAAATTCAAATGTCTTCCTCAAAACATATCTCAGCACTAAATGCTTTTCATCACTGCTCTATTGTGGCCTTTAGCTACCAAAATAGAGTAACGGTAAAGTGTACTGGAATTCAGATTTCCATCAATCACATTCTTGCATTCTTGTAAATCTATTAGCAGTATGAACAATAGAGGACAGAGAATTTCTGCACCTCTATCTCCTTTGTTTATCTAAACACACAATATGCATGTCTTTATGTATCATGCCTTCTATTGGTTAGAAATATTCTCAGGGCTTCTTTCCTCCTTCAGTGATGTCTTCTTTTTTTTAATTCTCAATCTGCCCTGTTCAGTTATTTACTATCTTGCTTTCTATTATGTAGGAGGCCACACTGAAGACTCATAGTTGCTACTTAAGCAATTCAGCCTTTCCTATCCTCAAATGACACGCCACTTTATTTATTTTTGAAGTATCTATCTGAAGAACATTTTCTTATAAGAATCTCCATAGCCTTAATTTTTCTCTCCATCTTGAGCAAAGCTGTCTGCTAAGCAGCAAATCCCAACCACCAAACGTTTTCCAGTTCTGTTTTTTAAAATTTGTGGTAAGTGGTAGGAGAGATTATGAAGGAGAATTTAGGAGAAGTTATTAGAGCTCTGGCTCCAGTAGCTCTTCAGGAGTGATTTAAGTTGCCACTTTTAAAGCCCTACACAGCCATGGAGCAGGGACGTGCAGTCACTAGAGGCAAGGGAGGCGAAGCCTCACCAGTCTCCTCAGGAAAAAGAACGAAATTTAATATTTTTTTTTAATAATTGAAGCCAAGATAGTCGCTACCAGATTCCAGGTCACAGTGGCTTGGTGTCTGCTTAATGTTAACCAAAGCAGGAGGCGAGAGAACTCGGGGCCTCCCTTCCATGAGGAATTTTTCGCCTTCTAAAAGTTAAGAAAGAGTTAAAAGACAAAATAGTTCAGATGGAAAAGAGGCACTAATTCTCCCGCCTCCTGATCTGGAAGCAGCGAATCATGTCTTCTTGAGCACGCTTACGTTGAGCGGGCTATTTCGGAGAGCGTGCTTCAGAGGAGAGATGAGTGGGGGAGAAGGAGGAGGTTCGCTCTTTGCTGCAGACCTGGGCGCTTGAATGCAAAGTGCCCTGCCGCCACCGCCCCTCCTTTGCCCGGCGGGGCGTTCCGGGCGAAGGAGGGGCGGTGGCGGCGGCTGCTTTAAGAGCTGCCACTTGTCTCGCAGCCAGGGCCGCTCCAGGCCGCCAGCCGCTGGCACACGCTCCTGCGAGAGCCTCTGCATAGCGCCGGGAGCTGCGGAGAAGCTTCACTCCACTTCTCACTCAGCCTTCCCCAGAGGCGATCTGGGACTTCCAGCGGTGGAGCTTGGAAAAGCAGCGGCCGCAGGCCGGGGCAGCGGGTGGGCGGTAGCATTGGGGGCGGTGGGGCAGTTTGCATCGTGGCAGCCAAGCGCCTTTGCTGCAGACCCGGGCAGTTGGCTGCTCCCGCGATGCAAATTCCCCCCACTGCCGAGGCCGACCACTGCCCTGCTGAGCTGCTTTGCAAAAGGATGCCCAGCTGAGCCTCACCAGGTAGAAACTTCACCGCACGTCACTGCCATGGAGTGAAGTTACTTAGAGGACTGTGTATCCTCCATAGTTTCTGCCTATCCAATTAGATCTGGCAGAGATGGTTCTTAGAAAGTGGGATTTTTTTTGGGGGGGGGGGGTTTCGAGAATTCTGGTCCAGATTCCATGTGTAGCACAGGTTGGTTTATTTGCTAATAACAACTCTATAGATTTAAACAAGCCAAATTTCTCAGAACAATACTTGATGTCCCAAGAATCAGCTCTAAGATAGCCTTCAGATATGAAGTAGGGATGCCAAAAATTGAACAGAGGGCTTGAAGGTAGAATTGTATTCTAGTTGAGATTAGTGTTCTGAGCCTAGGACTTCTGGTTCTAACAGATGTTTGTGCCCAATTATGGCCTTAACAACAGATTATGAATTAAAGATTATTGTTTTACCCAAGAAACAATTTATTTCTAATGGCTCTGACCAGATTATAAGGATTATAAACCAAAGGCTGGAAGATGCAGAACTACAAACTAAAACCAGCTCTCTAAAGCAGATACTTAGAATGTTTATTACCAGGGATATCTGGAAACCTGAAAACTACAGACTCATCTAATTTCTTCCAATCTAAGGAAAGAATTCTTCAGAGGTGGGGTAATGTGTCATGTTCTGCCTTCTTAACTGGCAGATATATCAAAATTCTATACATGAACATCTATGTCCATGTGGCTCTGGAGAGACAAGATAATTCAGCCTGTGTTCCTGCATTGTGATTATTATAGGGACCCTTGAAAATGCCATCTAATACTCATCTTTGTACAGATTGTCCCATGATGACCTTGCTATGGGAGCTGCACTAGTTGCCAATACTAATTAAAGGTGCTGGTGATCTCCTATAAAGTCCTACATAGCATAGGGCCAGTTATTTGAGGAACCACCTGTCGTGAAGATTCTGCCCACCTATAACAACTGAAAGAAAGGTCACACTTCAGGTCCTCTCAGTCAAACAATGTCATGTTCCTGGACCAACAAGTTTGATCTCTGTTTCAAGGCCTGCCGTCTGAATGATGTGCCCCTTAGATCCAGAAAACTCCCATACTGATAACATTTCTGGAATGTCCTACAAGATCTGGCTATTTTCTCAGGCCTAGGGATACGGTGAATGGTCCCCCCCCCCATTAAAGATGATTGGTTTTCATTTGTTTGTGTCAGTGTTGTTATCAACATTGCCATTGTGTTATTTCTTTTACTATGTTTTTTATTTATGTTATTGCATCTGTATCCCATTGTATATTGTGAACTACCCAGAGTTGTTCTGACTAAGGCACAATACAATAGTTATAAATAAATAAGCAAATCAACAAATAAATAAAGTCTTCAATGATTTCCAGGCCACACAGCAAACTGCTACTATCCAACATAACTTGTTTAAACATATATCTCACAGTGTTGTTAATCATTCTTGGCATGCAGTGAAGATATAGCAGCAGCTTGTCCCAAACGTTAGTTTGTCAAAAGAGAACAGGATTTCCTTGTTTTTCTCTGAAGATGTTTCACTTCTCATCCAGGAAGCTTCTTCAGCTCTGGCTGAATGAAAAAAACCAGAAACTCCAGTTGACTCTTGAAAAAGCACCACGTATATTTTAATATTTTTCCTCTTAGTGTATACTAACTTAAATTTATTACTTCAATATTTTTCTTTCTTTTTTGCATAGTGACTAACTTCTGATCTTTGATCATAATTAAGATTTATCTGTCCTTGCCCTGCAATAAAATTTCCTGTAAAAATCTATGTGTCAAAATGGGGAAAAAAATCAGTTCTCATTTCTCACCATATACTGGAAATGGGATGCCATTTAGCATATAGTAAAGAAGGGGGAAAATATTTCTACTGACAATTATACATTTGGCTTTTCCCATAATCCCTCAACAATTCTATTTAAGTCACTTCTTCTGTATAACTCAATAATTTCATGGGTCACCCAAACTTTGTCCTGTGTGTTAATGAATTCAGTTAAACCATTTGGAAGGGAAGATGAGGAACTTGTGGCTAAGACAAGTCTCTCTCAACAGCTATGTGCTAAGTTTCCATTACAGCTAATATTTGTCTATTGCTATCTAGGAATAAAGATAAATGATAGAGCTTGTTGAATGACAGACATATGGCAGAGACACACTTGTTTGTCTGGAAGTCACTTCCAACCCTAAAGCAGACATTTGAATTGATCTGTTCTTGATGGCTGAGCATAATTATTTGCCTTCAGGTTTACTTGACATGAGTGAAGAGATTCAAAGATACCCAAGGATGTTAGGGGACATGCAGGCAAATTCTAGAGCTCAATTTCCTGAAACAGCAATCAGCAACTATGGGCAAGATGCCTCCACAGGACAAAAATGCTGGCAGTCAATATCAGCTCCAGGCTAGCCAAGGCACTGGCTATTGCTGCATCAAATTAATTATTTGCCCTTGGCACTATAAAACCTGCTGCGATAGTAATTCTGCCAAGATATACACATTGGATGTGATCGTTGATAGAGTTTATTTTGGTGATTGACATCTAGAAATATTATTAGATAATAAATGTAATGGATTATTACTTAAACTTGGAAGCTAATAAAAAATATTTGTAACAGTGCTTCAGCATATGTTTTACACTAATAAAATGGACAGATACCTATACCACAAGAAAAAAAGTAAATCATCAATTCATAAAATCATCCAAACTGACAATATTACAAAAGGATGAATATCTTTAAATAAATTCTTATTTGTTGGTTAAATGTCATTTGGCAGAAATAATAGCCTTTGATCATCATCTATAACCATAGAAATGTCTTAGTGCTCTTGCTTTTCTTTCTTGCAGAATTCTACTAAACCTTCCCTCCCTCCCTCCCTCCCTCCCTCCCTCCCTTTCTTCCTTCTTGACTTGGAAGTATGTGTTATATTGTTGTCTTTTGGTGAAATGCCCAGCCTTTTTTCAGGTTCATTTTCTGTGTTGTTTGTGAGCATTAACCTCTGTTGATGTGATTTGTACTAACTGAAATGGTTTCTGAACGTTTCCAATTCCAAATGTACTTTTTAAAGCCTAACCAATTGCACATAAATAGTGCATTCAATTCTAACTTTTACAATATAGAGACTGTGTCAACTTTTGCTCACTTAGGAACTCATGCAGATGCACTGTAAGTACATATGCAATTTAACCTAACATTCCTTTTGCCTCTAAAATATTTCCTGTGCTAAAATGGCTGCCATACCATTTCAACATACAATAGAGTCGTCCTCACTCTTCAGTTGATAAAGTGATCCTTTCTTCAAATGTTTAAAGCTTCTTCTCCACATAAATTTCATATGGCTATAGCTTCATAGATCTTTTTTGTTTCATTAATCCCAAAATTTTGTTCTAAAACATTTCAGATTCAACTCAACACAAAAACAGATATTGAAAAGAAACAGTAAATTAAAGTTAAATAGAAATAAATGATTGAAATGTTATAAATATTACACTATATCTATACACTATTATGAAAACCTGAATTCAATGTCATCTAAACCTTGCAATAGATTATTTGCCAATGATTTGTAGATTCCATTTTGCAGATAGAACCAATTTTCAGGCAGTTTTTAGCAGAGGTTCTTGCTTTTAAACCCACTGAATGGTGGGGGTGGGGAGAATGGAGAGAAAAAAGTGGGGGAAAATACCACAAGAATAGGAGGATTCTTAACTGGCTATGGGAAATATTTCAAAGATATTAGCTTTGTAAAAATTATTTTACAAAGTTATTTAAAAATGCTGACTAGAAAGATGACCACACTTCTGTACTGCTGTATTCATTGTCTTTTTATTTTGAATTTTTATAAAAATAATAAGTACCCATTCCAATTTACAGAAAGATATGTTTAATTCAGTACGATGTGGAGATTGTGTCAGATTCTGCTTACTAAGGTATTAATTGAAACAATTTGATGAAGGGGGTTGTAATATTATTTAATAATAGTCTTTTTAAAAATTGGAAACCAATTTTTATCTGTATTTGAGGACTCCAGGCAAAGGGAGTTTAAGTTTAAGATCTTAAGTCACACACTTGTTCAGTCAGCAGCTAAAGGATTTATAAATTAGATCCTTCAACAAATATTTTGTTTGACCTTCAGGTGAAATTTGAGTTGGGATAATGATGTATCCAGGAAAATGTTCAAGATCTGCTATTTCCCAATTTCCTAAAGATCCCCTAATGAAATTATACTATACACATCTATAGCATTTTCCCAAAATTTCAGGGAAAGGGGACAATGAAAGGGCATCAGGGCTGCTGGCAGCCAATTGCTAAGGCAGGACTTCATTCAGACCCTCCCTCCCTCTCATTCCAATTTCCCTCCTTCCCTCCCTTCCTTCCTGTTTCCTTCCTTCCCTCTTTCCCTGCTTCCTTCTCATTGCCATCTCCTACCTTCCTTCCCAGTCCCATCTACCTTCATTTTTTCCTTCCATCCTTCCTTTCCCTCCTTCCTTCCTTTGTTCATTCTCCCTTCTCATTCGTATCTCCTTCCTTCCTTCCTTCCTTCCTTCCTTCCTTCCTTCCTTCCTTCCTACTACTCTAACAGTAGTACCTCTATATGCCGCATTGGTTAGATTATATCTAGAATGCTGTATGAGATTTTGTTTGCCATAGTGCAAGATGCCTAAAGAACAGAAAGAATACGGGAAAGATTGATGAAGATGGTAAATGGTTGGAAGCTAATTCCTATGAACAATTAAAGAAATTCACAAGCTTAGTCAAAACAAGAGAAAGTTGAACAAAGACACAATAGCCGTTTTCAGATACTTGTAAAGTATCCATAGGGAAGAGAGTGTGAATTTATTCTCCATAGTTCCCAAGGAAAGGACAAAACCAATAGTGCAATCTTTACATAGAGAGATCTAAACTGAAACTAAGAACATATTTTCTGACTATGAGAGCTACTAACTAGTGGAACAGCTTACCTACTGGAATCATGGGTGCTCCATTACTGGAGATTATTAAGCAAATGTTGGATAGTAATTTGTCTGGGATGCTATAAGGATTCTTGCCAGTGGTGGGTATGGCAGGGGAAAGTTACTGCAAAATCCCCATTCTCTCCTGATTAGCTGGGACTCGGGAGGCAGAGAATAAATGGGGATGGGGACAATCAGAGGTTATATTTACCGGTTCTCAGAACTACTCAAAATTTCTGCTACCATTTCTCCAGAATTGGTCAGAACCTGCTGAATACCACCTCTGATTCTTGCTTTGGACAAGGATTAGACCAGAAGACCTCTAAAGTGTCTTCCATTCCATTCTAAGATTCATTAGAATTTGTTTCACACTGATAAAATAGTTGAAAATCAAAGGCTCTGCTCTTTGTTCTTTACCTCCACAGGAAATAATGTGGCAATTTATATGCATTATCACATCTGCAGAAGAACATCTTCATCAATAGAATGATGCATTCAATAGAATGCATACATTAGTTACAGATATCTGAAGATCTCATTATTAATAATGAGTAATCTCATGATTACCAAAGAAGCTTTGCTATACTACTGTAGATACTCTAGTATCAAGAGTCTCAAACTCATATCACACCAAACACACGAATGTCAGTTTCTGAAGTCTGCAGTATGTATAAGCACTGAGGATACTGCTTACCAAAGTCAGGCTGCTGGACATCAGGAAAACACACAGACTATGGAAAGTGCTGCAGGAAGAAAAGCTTCATGAGTTTGCCTGGTAAATAGATCTCTTGGCAATCACAGAGCCTGATTAGCTGGGCTGTACAGTTTTTGCCCAAAGCTTCTCATGCAGGGCAACATTGCCATCTGTAAACCCCCACTACCCTTATATTTTATTCAGTGGAAAGAAGGAGGAGGGCAGTGCTCCTGAGGTGGGGCCAAGCTCTAGGGCAGCAGCAAAAGCAACAGAATTCTTGGTCAGAAAAGATGGGTTGGAAAGGTAGGGATACCTGAGGGAGGGCAGGAGGAGAAAGAAGTGCGCTGGACATGGCCACCTATTGATGGGTCTCTTTGCCAGACAAGACTTGGGAACAAAACAAGATGGCAAGACTTAACAAGTCAGAAGGGGGAAAAAAGAAAAGCAGGGGTTGGGTTGGGCAGTTTTCAATCAGGATTTCCTATCATTCTATCAGCCTGGGTATCTTAAAATCAGTGACGTGCGGTGAAGTTTATGGCTGGTGAGGCAGTTCTCTTCCCCAGCACCCCACTGATTAAAGCGCTTTCTTTCGCCCTTAGCAGAGCTCAGGCGGACAAAAGGAAGCGCTTTAATCAGTGAGGTGCATACCGGGAGGAGAGGAGAGATTCTCCCGGCATGCACCCCACTAATTAAAGCGCTTTCAGTGGGGTGCATGCCAGGAGAAGAGGAAAGATTAAAGCGCTTTCTTTTGCCTGCGCCTGAGGCGGGCAAACGAAAGCGCTTTAATCAGTGGGGTGCATGCCAGGAGGAAAGGAGAGAATCTCTCCTCTCTTCTCGGCACGCACGCCACTGATTAAAGCGCTTTCTTTCGCCCACCTGAGCAGAGCTCTGACCCACATAAAAAATAAAGTGCCAGCCCGTGCGCCAGCAGAGGTGGGTAAAACACACACACACACAAATTACTTACAATAATACAATTACTTACAAATTACATTAATTTTGAATTACTCCCCCCTCCTTCTGACCCACATACCTTTTCCAGCTGTGTCACAGAGGATTTCAACTCTCCTCTTGTCTGCCATGATGAAAATGTAAAAAATGTAAAAAGAAAAAGGCAAAAGCTGCTGCTGCCAGAGTCCCCAATGGATGACTCTGCTTAACTGTTTTAAAAAAGCCTCTTTAAAAAGTGCCTTCTGGAGGAGGAAGTGAGAGAACCACGTGCCTCCTTTGCATAAGGAATTTTTCACCTTTTAACCCTTGCTTAACTCTGCTCAAGTGATTATAAAGATAGTTTAAAGGAGGCACATGGTTCTCTCACCTCCTCCTGCAGTTCAGGGGTGGGTTTCTCGCCCCGTTCCAACCGGTTCGGTTGGAACGAGGCCGCCGGCGTCCTCGCGCACGCACGCGGCGTCCTCGCGCATGCACGCGGCGTCCTCGCGCATGCACGCGGCATCCTCACACACGCACATGGCGCGCGCATGCGTACTAGCATCTGCGCGATGCTCCAGCTGCTCCTGGAGGATCGCACAGGCGCTGTATGCATTCTGCTCATGCGTGGAAAGCGCAGAATTCGTAAAAACCGGGTAAGGAGCGGGCGCGGGTGTGCGGGCACGCGCGGGCGTGGGGGGGCTTCGCCGTTCCCGGAAGTTACTTACTTCCGGGTTCGGCGACCAACCGGATCGCAGGGACCAGTGCGAACCGGTCGAAACCCACCCCTGCTGCAGTTAAGCACTAAGCAGAGTCATCCACTGTGACTCTGGCAGCAACTACCTCAGCCTTTTTCCTTTTAATTTTTCTTTTCTTTTCAGGATGACAGTGGTGAGGCCCTGCCTCCTCTGCCTCCCCTGCCTGCATGTCCCTGCTTAAAATACTGTTACACATCAATACGTAATAGTCAAACAGTGGTGTGAATTAAAAATGTCAGATTTATTTCCAAAGTTACTATTACTATTTTACTATTTTACTGTAACTTGTCTTTGGTTTTATTGTCTTATATGTTAAAAGTTTGTCTCCCCCTCCCCCTTGGGTTGTGAACTGTCCTGAGTCCCCCTGGGGAAAAGGACGGCATATAAATAAACTTCTACAATCTACAATCTACAACCATTTTTAATGGCATTCCATCAATATTACAAGGATAAATGTTTCCACATTCTTCTCACTGTGATAAAACTAGTAGCAAATTCCTCACTGCAGCAAGAGGTAGTCAGCAAGAATATCAAAGAAACCCCACCCTTTCTGATTAATGAAGAAATAGGTAACAAATCCAGTTTACAAAATTCTCTATCCTTATGTTTTCTGTTCTTTTTAACAAAAGTACTAGGAGAATCTAGCCTTCTTGATTGTGAGCATCTGCAAGAGATTAGAGAGATTTTGACACATAAGAGACTTTTGTATTTATGTATCCAAAGATTTAAAGATTACTGAATGACTTTTTGGTGATGAACTAGTTGTCACCATCATTCATGATTTGAGGTTGAGATTGCTGGGCTAATCGAGTCAAGAATCTGCCTGACTCATTGGTGGCAGCAAAGAAATATAGAAAAGCACTGACTGGCACTCATGATGCTAACAATGTGGCTAATGAAACGCCTCCAAGATAACAATCTAGCTGAAGGAGCATCAAGGGCCCCACATTTCAACCCTGAGCTACAAATGAGGTCTCCTTTATTGGCTCTTCAATATCTTCATAAATTACTTGGGTGAGAGGATTAAAGGGGCACTTAACAATTTTGAAGGTGCTTTATACTGAACTAGTGAGGCTACACTGGGAATATTGCATGCAGTGCTGATTACCATGATACAAAAAAAGATGCTGAGGCCCTAGAAAGAGTACAGAGAAGAGCAACAAAGATGATAAAGGGTCTGTGGGCTAAATTGTATAATGAATGGCTAAGGGAACTACATATATTTAGCCTCACAAAGAGAAGGCTTAAGGATGACATGAGCACAGTTTTCCAATACTTGAAGGGGTGTCACAGGGAAGAGTACATTGATTTATTCTGCACAGCACTTGAAGGCAGGCCAAGCAATGGATGGAATGCTGGAAGCTTATCAGAGCCAGATTCAAACTGGAAATAAGGAGAGGTTTCCTGACAGTGAGAACAATTAATCAATGGAGCTGCTTGCCTTCCAGAGTTGTAGGTGCTCCATCACTGGAGGTCTTCAAGAAAAAACTGGACAGCCATTTTTCTGGGATGACATAAGGACTCCTGCCTTGGGCAGGGGCTTAGACCAGAAGACCTTCAAGGTGTCTTCTTCCAGACCTATGATTCTGTAAATTCTGCAATTGTCCAATGCTGACTTTTTTTCTGATGAATCATTTAATACATTTACTAAATGGAAAGTGGGATTGATTTAATCATTCTTCCTAGAATGGGGGCTGGTGTTACCCACCTACCAGACTGACAAATGCCTACTTATATCTGAGATTTAAAAAGAGAAAAGAATTAGAAAAGAGGCTACCTTCACCAGAGATGTAAGCCTTAAGCCTGGATTCTTGAATGCCCAAACTAAAAAGTATTCATTGTTATAAATAAATCAGAGTATTCACTTTTAAAATAAATAAAGGAGGAACTAGCAGTTTGTGCTCCCTGTTAGGACTAGATGACGGTTTGTTACAAGAGATGAAATCCTACTGGTTGAACAACTGGTTCGCTGCATGCGCGCACACAGTTTTGAAAATACTTACCTGCCGCATTGCTGCTGGAGAGGAAAACAGCTGAGGTGCAGCAATCCACTCTGCAGCACAACTCGGCTGAGAAGATAAAGGCCAGTAAAGCACAATGACAGGTGGGTGGGCCCACTTGATCATTGGAGCGAACTAGTTCTCTCCCACTGATCGTCAGAGTTACCGGTTCACCCAAACCAACCTGAACAAGTAGAATCCCACCACTGAATGTAACATTGTTGGCTGGAACCATGACCTTTTTATGTTATAATAACTTGAAACATTTTGGTACCAGTTGCAATCATCAACCCTACACAAAACTGGGTGTAGGGTGGGGAACAGGAAAATAATATTAATATTTCCAGCACTGCCCACTGGACCTTCTTTAAAAAAAAAAAGTTTGCTATGCCCCATTTTTTACGCACACCAACAAACACCAGTCGATACTTATTATCAGCAACATGTACTGTGAACTGAATCATTCCAAGCCAATTCTGCTTTTTCCTTTTTTTCTGGGTAAGGGTAACTGATGCAGAAAGTGAGAGAACACACTGTGTGTAACTTCAGGCCTGACTAGGTTTGCATTTCTAACTGTTCTCTGTTCTGAGGCCTCCAAGACTACACACTGCAGCCAGAAAAGCAGATGTTATCATCAGCCTGCTGAATAATAAGAAGCAAGTCAGGAGGAGAGGGCAAACAGCTTTTGTTCTCAGAATATTAGCCAGCATTCTGAAAAGAGTTCAACTGATATACTTTTTTTGCCAAAGTTCAAATCACTTTAACAGTTATCACTTCTAACCTAGACGTTCTGCTCACTAATCCTAAATAAAGCTAGGCATGGCATTAAATTAATCTGAAATGCCATGGTGTCTTTATTGGAAAGAGCAGGGGGAGAGGGTGATATGGCAGGTCATGGGAGAAGCCTTTAATTACTGAACTCTATCTTTTTTAATAGCTATAATGCTATGGATAAAAAAAGGAGAAAATCAAAATTAACTGCCCATCCTTGATGAAAAAAACCCTGACATGGGTACTTTTATGAGGTCAGTTAGAGGATATTCATCTCTCATTCTGGACCAGGACCAACAGCAGGAAGTTAAGTGGAGTGATTTTGCAAACAGGATATAAATTAACATTAAAAAGGTTTTACTAAATGGAGCCTTCATGCGGGTGGATAATACAGAGTATTAGTTAAGGCTATAAATAAAACACTTTCTTAAATTCCTTACAATATCTCTGTTTTTAATGTCACCCTCTCCTAATTACAGAAAAACAAAGATTAAGCTATTCAAAGTACTAAGTTATCCCACGTGATTGTCTCCTATCGCTGGTTCTATTTCTGGTAATAAAATGTTTGAATAAAAATCCCTTTTGCTGGCCCCCAAGTAGACAACAAAATTACCACTTCTATTACTATTTTATTTTCTGAAATGTGCATTTGCATTTCATGATATGTTGTGCTTTTTAGTTGCTTTTATCTTCTTGAATAGTTCATCACTGTTAATTGTTATAATTCATTTAGCACAGCAGTAATTTCTGTGTGCATGGATATGTTTTGGAATACCTAAGAAAGTGAAATATTGATAATAATTATATTGTGCATTTTTCTGCATTGTCTTGCTTCAACATCTAAGAAATAAAACAGTGCATCAATTTCATTTTGTTATACAGGTGGAATAATTATGCCACACTCAAGATGCAAAGATCTACATCAACCAACTCTTACCGTTCAATCAATGCAAAAATAGGAAACAAATATGAAGTAAACCAAACAAATATTTAACAGATGTTAGCATTTTATAGAAAAAAATAGAGGAAAAAACCATACACTATGAAAAAAACCCAATGAAATGAGGAAAGGGAACCACCCAAGAATCATAAAGATATAAAAAAGAGAAAATATTTCAGTTTTGAAGTCTACAAATAAAACTCAGGAATTGGAGGCCACTGAAAACATGGGCTTGGGGGGCTTCCTGAGGGCGGAGCCTGTCGCCGAGGAGGGCTCAACCGAGCTCCTCTCAGAGATCTGGTCTGTATATCTAAATAAGATCATAGATATCACCCCTTTTTGGCTATAAAGGGGCAGGGAGTAGCTCTGTGTGCTAGGGTCTATTCGTAATTCACAGCCTTTCTCTTTTTTTTTTGGCTGTGGACAGAGATTAGATCCAGCGTAAGCGGAGCCTTTATCTCCAGCCAGTTTCTTCTCAGCTGCTTTTTTTTTGCAGCCCTAGACAGGCGATCCCCCCCCCTCCAGGACAAAGCAAAGTTGTTTGAAGCTAGGATTAATACGGGCGGGTCCCACCCCTGTGAGATTTATGCTTTTATTACTATCTTAAACACCAGCACCATTTGTCTTAGAGGCTTCTTTGTTTAAACGGACTTCAAAATGGCGATTTCTCCCCGTTGGTGACTGATAGGGGATGTACTTAGCCGGTTTTACCTTCCTGCAGACCGCTCCTTAACAAAATATTATTATTATTATTTTTTTTGGAAACAGAGGGGAGCGAAAGCGCTGTTTATTTGTTTATTTATAATGGCACCCAGGTCAAAATCGAAGCGTCACTCTACAAATGTGCCTAAAGAATCTATGAATGAACTTAAAGAATCTACACTGGAATCGCAGCCCTTGTCTCCTACGCCCTCTACTGGAGAATTTTTAACACAGGAATTTTTCTTTCAAATGTTTAATTATTTTAAACAAGAAATTAAGGAATTTGTATTGGAGCTATATGATGATTTAAAGTCTAAAATTGACCAAATGAAGGCGAATACGTTTGCAGCCGTGTCTGCCCTGTCAGATTACACCGCTGAAATAGAGAATAAATTGGAAAGCTTGGAGGAGGCTAATTCTAATTTGACTACTAATATTCAAATATTACAACAAAAAATTAGAGACACTCAAGAACAGCTCGTTATGATAAACTTTAATAAGAAGGCATTCGCAATAAGAGTCAGAGGATTCCACGAAAAGGAGCGAGAGAATCTGAAACAGACCTTTGTTGAAGCCTTCAGCCATGCGGTGGGAAGCCCGGGACTTAACTTTGATTGGCAGATTCGGAAAATCTATCGCCAGAATTCGTTGGTAGCGGAACAGCGACAGCTCCTGAGGGACATAATTATATATTTTTCCACAAAAGAATCCAGAAACGCGATTATGCAAAAGTTTCATAATAATAGTTTGCGAGTTGATGACCAGGACTTGATTGTCTTCAAAGAAATACCTTTCCAGATGTTGAGAGCAAGAAGAGACTATGCTTTTTTAACTAAAGGGCTTAGAAATCAACAGATTCAATATAGATGGGAGGCCCCAGCCGGCATTACGGTCACATTTGAGAATCAAAGACTTCGTCTTAACTCTGTTTCGGAGGCTCGAGATTTCTATTACAAGACTTTGAAGGCGGGACTTCCTGATTCACTTGGAAAAGAGGAGAGACAAGCCGAAGGAGAAGGCAAGCAACAGACCACATGGCTGCAAGATGGAGGGGGTAGCCTTTCCTCCCTCGGAGAAGCAGAAAAGCGGAGACCGAGGATTTAGACATTTTAAAATATTCGCCAAAGTTGTGGATTGAATGGGGGTTTGCGACCTCTCTCCGGTAGAAAAAGCGGAACTTATTGGTGGGGTGATACTGATTGTATATATGTAAAATGAATGCAGAATGATTTATGTTGTTTAAATTCTGTTAGAAGGGAAAGTTGGATGAGATTACTTTAAAACAGAAGGTAAACTGATTCTTGTTGAAAGTATTATTTGAATATGTGGAATGATCCATGCTATTTAATTTTTATTAGAAGGGAAAGCTTGGTGAAATTATTTTGAGCTAGATTTTAAACTAATGTCTGCATAAATTTGATAGTGGTAAATATCAGAGAAGCAAGGGATGAGGGTAAAATGCATGCGGAATGATTTATGTATATTGGTGGGGTGATATTGAATGTATATATGTAAAATGAATGCAAAATGATTTATGCTGTTTAAATTCTGTTAGAAGGGAAAGCCGGACAAGATTATTTTTTAAAACAGAAGGTTAACTGATTCTTGTTGAAAGTATTATTTGAATATGTGGAATGATCCATGCTATTTAATTTTTATTAGAAGGGAAAGCTTGGTGAAATTATTTTGAGCTAGATCTTAAACTAATGTCTGCATTAATTTGATAGTGGTAAATATCAGAGAAGCAAGGGATGAGGGTAAAATGCATGCGGAATGATTTACGTTGTTTAAATCCTATTAGAAGGGAAAGCTGGTCGGGATCATTTTAAGATAGAATGTAAACTGATTTTTGTATAAAGTAATACTTGATCCACGCTGCTTAAATTTTACTAAGAAGGGAAAGTTTGGTTAGATTATTTTGAATTACTGTTTGAAAATAAGGTTAAGAAAGATTATTTACGCTGTTTAAATCCTATTAGAAGGGAAAGTTTGATTATTCTTCTGTAAAGTAATATTTGAATATGTGGAATGATCCACGCTGCTTAAATTTTACTAGAAGGGATTATTTTTGAGCTAGATTGTATATTGATGTCTATACAAATTTGTATAAATGTTTATCTGAATACAAGGTTAAGGAAGAGGAACGGGAGAGTCTACAGGAGGTCGGGGTAAATAACAAAGAAGTAAGAGACGAGAATAAAATATAGATAGAATGACTTACACTATTTAAGCATAGATAAAGATGGGGGGCTGAGCTTAACACAAAGAGTTCTTTTTCTTTTTTTTTCCTTTTTCTTTTTTCTTTTTTCTTTTCTTTTTTTTCTTGTTTTTCTTTCTTTTAATATATTACTTTTATTTTTAATCCATACGAACATAAGATACTTTAGATAGAAGGCAGTGCCAGGTGTGGGCCCTGGGAAGTCGGGAGGATTAGGGATGGGGATTTATGGGGGGTGGGTGGGTGGGTGTTAACATAGTCTCAATAAGAACAAGAATGCACTTATATACGGTTGTTCTTTTTTTTTCTTTTTTTTCTCTTTTCTTTCTTTATATTTTTTTTCCTTGGTTTATTTTACTTTTTATCAGATTATAATAAACAACACTTGAATAAAGGAATACACCAAGGAGGGAGGTAGAGGGAAAGAAGAGGGAGGAGTAAGGAAGGAGTAAGGGGAATGTAAGGAGGGCGTGTTGGGAGTAAGGGGAGAAGTAAGGTTTGAGGGGAAAGGGAAGTAGGAGGGGAGTGTTAGAGGGAGGAAAGGAAAGTTGGAGGGGGTAGATGGGATGTATGGAGGATGGAAGTGTCAGGTGGGGTTGTGAATGATGAGTTGTGTTTTCTTTTTTATTTTGTTTTATTTATTTATTTTTATTTTTATTTTCTTATAGCAAATACCCTGTATATAAGTGATTGTAAAATGGAATGTGAAAATGAATAAAATATATTTAAAAAAGAAAAAAAGAAAACATGGGCTTGGGCCCTTTGATTCAGGCTGCATCAATCAATCGGTCTTCAGTCACTACACGTGTACACCTTTAAATTAAATGTGCCCTAAAACTCCACAGTCATTTGATTGATTTAAGTCCTTCTTGGATGCCAAATGTTGCTCTAATTTAATATTGCATCCAGCTACAGAGACTCAAGTATAAAATCCGAGGAGATTTTGCTCTGAGTTGCTCTCTTCAGTTTTATCCTGTACATGGAAAAAAAAATCCTAACTTCAAAGGTTTCTTTCCTTTCCCAATGAATAATACAATATTAACAAGCCAAATACCTGGCATTTCACAGGATGAGATCTTCATAGGTTCATGAGCCCTTAAGGCATGTGGTGAGACAAGACCTTTAAGAAGAGAGTGAGATTAGTTCAAATTAATATTGAAATTCCCTGCTGACCAGGCAAATGAGGTAATATTTTCAAGATCACTATGATGTGCTTGTTTTTCAAAGACTCCCAGAAAAATAATGGAAAAACATAAGCATCAAAGGCAAGAGAAATGTATAAGAGAAAAAGAAGACAACCGTTTAAAAAGAAGAGCAAAAAGTCAGGGTTGGGCAAGGGCTGATTAACCTGCTTTGCAGGGGTGTGTTCCAGATGCTGCTACTGCCGGTTCACTCAGGGATGTGCAGTGCATGCATGCTTGATGCCTGCTACACACACATGCACAGTACTAAAAATGCTTCTGTGCCTGCACAGAAGCACAAAACAAGATGGCGGCGCCTATCAAAAACAATTACCAACCTAATCCAAAGGGAGACTCGCCCAAAAAACTGAGACACAGGACAGGACAGCAGCATCGCCCTCCTCCCTTACATCAAAGGCACCACAGATAAAATCAGCAAAATTCTCCACAAACACAATATCAAGACAGCCTTCAACACTGACCAAAAAATAGCCAACATCTTAAGAAACCCTAAAGACAAAATCCAGCTAGAAAACCAAGGAGTCTACGAAATACCATGCAATTTCTGCCCTGCAACATACATAGGACAAATGAACAGGAGAATAAATGCACGCATCGCAGAACACAAGAACGCAATAAGGAAAAAAAGAAAAAACCTTCCCTCCTTTTCCAGCACCTTAAAGCTACAGGACATGAAATTAATTTTGAAGGAACCAAATTAATCTCCAAAACTGAACACTTCAACAAGAGAATAATTATGGAAGCTATCGAAATAGAGAAACACCTCCACAACATGAATAAACATGATGATACCTCCCACCTACCAGACATCTGGAAACCAGCCCTAGTCAACAAATGGGCCCCACCCACCACCCAGGCCTTTACAATACAAAACAACAACGGGCACACAACTAGCACCAATCAGCACCAATCTACCAATCATGATACAGCCACAGAACCAATCATTCCACTTACTGAAACAAAGCCAGCACTCCACACACACACACACACACACACACACACAAGGTTTATAGAAACACGGCAGCTCCAATCACACTTTAAGCCCAAAACCCAGTCTGAAGATGGCGAGTGAGACCTCGCTGAAACATTGCCAAGACAATCTGAATCAGCAGCCTCCATGTTTCCAGTGTCGTTCTCCCTACTTGGAACAGAATCCAGGTGGACATTTCTTCCAACAATGCTATCTATATAAATATATCTATGTTAAACTAATTGTTAACATAGAAGTAGAAGAAGTAGGGTCTTTAAAAATAAGTGAAATTACACTTTCCATTGTTAATCTGCTATAGTGTCCACTCCTTGGGATAAGGTCCCCCCTGAGATCCACATGACTCTCACCTTGATGGCATTTTGTAAAGTTCTAAAGACCTGTATGTTTTCCCAGGCCAGAAGTCAGAGTGGTTGGGGGCCTTGTTTCATATGTTTAAGGAGTGGGTACTGTTAGGATTCACTGCCTGTTTGTGTTCTTGACTTACCCAGAGTCAGTTTGGAGTCAGGAAGTGCCCAAGTGAATACATTAAATTAAATTAATCTTTAACTGTTACTTCAGCAAACATATATTTCCTCTAAATATATTTCTTTTAATTCCATCTAATCACTCTATTTGTTAATTATTTCCAAGAAACTGCTTCATCAAACTAGTTCTCCAGAAAAATTTCCACCTACTGTAGATTTTCATAATGGAGTGGTCTCCAAGGTACACAATTTTAACTTATTAACTGAATTTAGTGACTCTAAGGCATGGGTGTCAAACTTGATTGTGTCACTGTTGTATTGTGATGTATTGTGATGTTTTTTTGCCTTTGAGGAGCCAGGGTGGGCGTGGTCTGGTAAGGGTTAGCTCAATTATCAGCTTCAATATATAGAAGGTTATTGAATTATTTCACTTTGCAAAATATGCAAACATCATTAAAAGGAGTCCTGGAATCTGAGTCTGGAAGTAATTAGATTCAAGTTGATCGGCATTTTATCCAATTTGATCATTCAGAGGGAGGGACCCTCATATCTAATTATTAAATTATTAATCATAGCTACCAAGAAAATGTTCTAGAGTTGTAATTATGTTAATTTGTTAAAGCAATAATAAGAGAAAACAATTTATTGTAGCCTAATTTTTCATAGATTCGAATTAGCATCGTGTGTGTGTGTGTGATTAAAAGAAGAGATGATGCTGATGATATAAAAAGCATTTAGTAACTATTAACAGCAGTAGTTAATACTTATTAGTACTTGTTATTAGTTTGGAAGTACAAAAAGTAACAGAAAACATGTGTGCTGGTTGCAGGTGAATCTTTGAAGATGAATCATTACTTTTAGAGCTCTCCTTCCTTACTTCTTATTAGTAAGGGAAGGGAAATTGTTGGCAAGTTTTCTCCCTATTCTGGGACATAAAGTTCAGTAACATCTCCATCTATTACTTGAACTCCTCTTTTCCTATACCATAACAAGCACATCATCCAGGAAGCATCCATAGCAGAATCTTCCACCATCCAAAAGGACTTCTATTAAAACCTTTTTTTTCCTATTCATAGAGAATGATATACAAAGCAGCTGCTTTTTACAATCTTCTCGAAGGGATCTACACAACGCTCTTCAATGCATGGTTCACTAAGAAGGACTTGGTGTCTTCTGAGGAGTGGTGGGATTCAAATAATTTAACAACCGGTTTTCTGCCCTAATGAATTTTTCCAACAAGCAGTTCACCAAACTGCTCAGAAAGTTCACAACCGGTTCTCCCAAAGTGGTGCAAACTGGCTGAATCCCATCATTGCTTCTGAGACACAAATGCCTATTGATTACATAGTTTTTTCACAAAAATAATTTTGGTTCTAGTTTCACTGATTTTTCCCTAATTCCCCAGTTGTGAGGCAACAGCAAACCTGTCAGATTGCTGCTTCATGGTAGACAATTGATGACACAGAAGAAATGTCTAATTAGTCTAGGTTTTTCAAAGAATAACTGCCTGTCAAGTAGTTAGATCATCTTTGTGGAAGCACATTTCCCAAGGTTGCAACTGAAATTACAGGTATGCTCATGTGAATCTTTGATAATACAAATCTATCTAAAGACTCTATTGTTTTATGCAAAAGTACATTTCTAAAATCATTTTATATTGAAAGTACAGACAATAAAATTATGGGGGGAGGAATATATTTAAACGCTTTCAGGCCTCAAAGAGAAATGCTATGTATGCTATGTGCAGTAGCTCATTTCTATTAACAAGGCCAATGACCTTTTTCTATGGCAGATGGCAAATGTTTCCCATTTACAATGGTCTTAATCCCAGCTATTACAAATGCTTTTTTTCACCCTGCAGATACCATTGGCACAAATACAATACAATCAGGTTGAAGAGGAAGGCGCTGAATATTAATGCTGACACCCAAGATAAAATGAAAGCTATTTTTAGTGCTTCTTTTTCAGTTGTGCTGAAAGTAATAATTTATTCATTATCACGCACTATAGAGAATTTTACTCAGTTAAAACTGCATTAAAAACAGGCGGATGGAGGAGGAAGTATCTCAGAAATCACAAAGCATGTTTCAATAAATATTGGTATATTTAGCACAACTTTAAGGTGATGAGTTCTATGCTTGCCGTTTTTAATGGTACTAAGATAGGATGGCCAGTGTGGAAGATCTACCTTAGATGTACCATTTGCCATATGTTCCATCCATGTTGCTGTCCCAGAAATTCAACCCAGAATGAAGCAAACAACTGACAAGACCATTTGCATGAATGTTCCATAGATTGTAGAAAAAAACATACAGAAAATTGCTATTCTAATGCTCTTCATAAGCAAATATATAATTACTTTCTTTAAGATGCTGCTATATGAAGTGACTGTTGGTGGGGCTGGTTTTGTTTTTATGCCTGGATGTTTTTTGATGCTGAGAGATTTGGCAGAAGAGTGAATGGGGTGTGAAGGCTTTCATTCAATAATGGACAACCAGATGAAGAGTAATGGAAGGTTGCTCATCTTAATCTTAAAAAGACGAGAAGATGGAGACAGAGGAGGAAGAGGAGGAAGAGCAAGAGAATGACTGAGAGTGCAAATGAATGTTTGGTCCATTGCTGGACACCAATGAATGAAGAGGGGCGGAACTGGAAATGGAAATGGAAACTGCTTGTTCCTGTCTCACTTGCAGCTGCTGGAGATGAACATAAAAATGGAGATTGGAAATAAACATTGCATGGCTGGAAAAAAGAAAGCAAGTGACAGCAATGAGAAACTGTTGGCCTATCAGGTGCAGTTAGAAAGTGTATTGAGTGGAGAACCTGGAATTTTAGCCTATATCTAAATGGGATTTTCCCCTTATAATTTTCCCCCTAAAGGCAGTCCTTAACTTACAACCATTCATTTATCAACAATTTGAAGTTGAAACAACATAAGAGTTACTTATGACCAGTCCTTACTCTATTGCAGTACCACTAAAATTGAGTGATCAAAATTCATGTATTCATAAATGCATACGCTAATCTTTCATAAGATTATGAAGACTATTCTGTTTTATTAAGCAGTATAAGTGTGCATTATTTTTGTGACTATTTTAACATCTTACTCTATATAATTTTAATAATCTTCATTCTATGAAATTAATCTGAAATTAACATTTGTTATAAGTAAACTTCATGCACTGTCAAATAAAAAGAAATATAAAATCAAAGCCATTTCTGTTCTTAACCCCTCTGCCAATATTGTATGTATTTATTTATTACATATACAACTTAGTAATTCTTATATTTGGCTATTTCCTTCAGAAAATCACCATTTTTATAAATCATTTTTTAATAAATTACTGAATCTAGACCCTGATCAAACTATACATCAAATTTGTATTATACAGAATACAATAGAGTAGAGTAGAGTAGAGTAGAATAAAATAGAATAGAATAGAATAGAATGGAACAGAACAACAGAGTTGGAAGGAATGTTGAAGGTTGGCAGTTCAGTGGTTCAAATCCCTAGCAACGCATAACAGAGTGAGCTCCTGTTACTTGTCCCAGCTTCTGCCAACCTAGCAATTCAAAAGCACATTAAAAATGCAAATAGAAAAATAGGGACCCCTTTGGTGGGAAGGTGCACTTTCGGCATGTAGTCATGCCAGCCACATGACCACGGAGATGTCTTTGGACAGCACTGGCTCTTCAGCTTAGAAACAGAGAGTGGGACCACCCCTAGAACCGGAAACGACTAGCAGGCATGTGTAGGGGTACCTTTACCTTTACCTATGAGGGGAAAACAATCCATGAATTTATTTACTATGGTGCTGCCCTGTCCTGTGAAAGTGCCATGGCATCTTAAAAAATTATTCTTTCTGAACCAATCCTAAAACCAATTTCTTGACCCCTTCAAGCAACTGATTGGCTAGATTATAATGGACCCCAATATATAGTTGATTGTCTGTATTATACTACACCAAGTAATGCTGTCACATACAGTGATTAAACAGACAAAAACAGACACTTGGCATTCCACCTTTTTTTCCCCAGCATGACATCTATAAATAATTCAACTTGTGTATGTTTTGACATATTTACCATACTTGACTGCCAAATATAAGCAAATGTAATTCAACAGAAACACAGGGCTTTCCCAGTTCTTTACATTTTAATGTGTCCTTGAAGAAGAAAATTTCAGCATAAGCTAGTTGCAGAAGTTAAAGACATCTTTACAAATCATGTTTTCTTATGCCTCACTTTACAGATTTTGCATATAATGAAATCATAAGCCTTAATCTGGAAGAATCACCATGTAGATGTACAAAAGGGGAATAAGGGAAGAAGTTGAGGGGGGGTGCTATTCTTTTCCCCAAACGTCTTTGTTTTATCAGGAAAAATACTGAGGTCTGTGTTCACATAGAACAGAAAGTAAGGAGAAAAATAAGGTTTTCCAAAGATAAAAATTAAATTAAATATCAGTATAATAAAATATCGGTATAATTATATAGAAGATTAAAGCCAACAATAAAACCATAGAAAGATGTACTGTAAGTAACAAAAAGACATACTGTACTTTGACGAGCAAAGCATACATTTGCAAGAGAGTGATGTTTCAAGATCAAGAAAATAATAGACTAAGATTAATATGCTGATACTTATGATTGCACAATTATAAAGAATAGCCATAAAATCATTGTCAAATAAGAACAATTTGTCAAGTAGAAGTGTTGAGTGCCACCATGCCTTTACTATTTTGAAAATATCTAATAGATTAAGCCAATGGTTCAAGAGCTAAATTAAAGATTAAGGGAGATAAGGGACATCCTTCTCAAGTGCCATAATATAATATAATGGGTCTCTTATATGGATGAAGGATGAAGAAATTGTGAACTTATGAACCAATGGTAATGAAACCCTATTATGGAAACTAGAGCTAATGGAAATTTATTTCACCTTCTTTGTCTGTCTTTCTGTGCATAGGTGTATATTTGTGTGTGTGTGTATGTGTGTGTTTGTGTGTGTGTACATATATACACATATATTGCTTGAGTAGGGATATACAGTATACCTGTGCATGAATATTTCTGTTTTTTTTTCCTTAAAATAAAATGCCCATGGGCTGGTGATGAACTCTCACCTTTTGATGTTGTAAACTTCACACTGCCTGCAGGGGTGGGTTCCAGCAGGCACTACTTCTGGTTTGCTTATGTGTATGCAGTGTGTGCGCACTTGATGCACGCTGTGCGTGCATGCACATTGCTATTAAAATTGTTCTGTGTATGCACAGAACTAAAAAACAAGATGGTGGTGCCTGCAGTGCCTCCCGGGGAACCAGTTTGGGGTTTGGCAGGCCTGGATCACTGCCAGTTCCAGTGACCCAGGCCACTAAAGTACTAACAGGTCAGCCGAACTGGTCCGAACCAGCCCGAACCGGTAGGAACCCACCACTGACTTCCTGCCTTGGAGTTTGGGTCTAAAAAAGGTATGGGTCTTAGACATTTGGGTCTACACAATGGCAATAAGAGAGAAGGAAGTTGGGTTACTTTTATTGCATCAGTGGATCTTTGTCCACTGGCCAATTTAATGTTACTAACTCTATTTTAAGAATTCATTGCAAATAACTTCTGTCCAGGCTTTCAGTAGTCACTGATACATAATCTTGCCCTGTTACATTTTATATTTTTGTCTGTGAGGTTTGAATATGTGAATAGGCTGCTTTCTAAGCTATCCTCTGTCACCTATTGGTTGTACTTCTATTGATCCTGGCTATCAAAGGGAGTGGTTCAATGAGTGGTCTTGTGGATCTGTGAGTGTCAATGCTTCTATGGAGAGATAACTCCCAGGACAATGTAGTCAGAGGTGGGTTCCTACCAGTTCGCACCTATTCGGTAGAACCGGTTCGTCAAATCTACCAAACCGGTTAGAAGAGGTTCCACCAGTGGACCCGGAAAGCAGGCCACACCTACAGAAGAGGTTCCACAATTTTTTGAAACCCACCACTGAATGTAGTGCACCCCTGGCTGAAAAGGTTGTCTATGAAATCTGTGGCTAATTGTTTTCTGGTCTCTGTCCTTCCCTTTTGAAGGAAGGTTGTTGAGATAGTGGTGGCAGATCAGTTACACACAACTTAGAGAAAAAAAGATCTAAATTCATTTTGGGCTCAGGTCTAGGTATGGGACAGAGATAGTATATCAGTGGTAGGTTTCAATTTATTTTACTACCAGTTCACTTTATGTGCGTGTGCATGCTCGTATGTGCGATGCTTTTGCACATGTGTAGAAGCGTTCGGGTGAGCAAGCGGAACCTCTCACCGCCACCACTACCGGTTCTCTTGATCCGGGGAGAACCAGCAGAAACCCACCTCTGCAGTGTATGTTGCTCCCTTGGACAATGTTTTACATCTTGAATGGTGAGAGAGTAACCTTTTAGACCTATCGACAGCATTTGATCCCATCAGTTATGGCATCTTACTAGAAAAGTTACACAGATTGGATATTGGAGTTAGTTCTGACCCCCTTTTCAACATGTGTATGAAACCACTATGGGAGGTCATCTAACAATTCAGGATATGGTATCATCAGTAACCGTATGATGACACTCAATTATGCATTGCTACCCCAATTGTGTGAAAATGTGATTTATCACAATGCCTTGGGATAAATTTTGAGGAGGTTTTGAGGGCCTCTAGATTGGAGCATGGGCTCAAAAAGAATCCAAGCAATATGAATTTGCTCTTTGTATAACAGGATTGTTCTGTGGGAGCAATATTATCCCTTGAGGAACAGGCCCCACCTGTCCAAGAACAAGTTCATGATTTGGAGCCTTTCTAGACTCCTATTTGAACCGAAAGTGAAGGCTGTGGCAAAGGGGGTCTTCAGCTGATATGTCCATTGCCTCCTTACCTAGTGAAAAGTAAGTCATGCTCTCATCATTACCTGCATAGGCTACTGCACTGTATTTTGCATAGCACTCATTTAAAAGATAGTTAATTTAGAATGTGGCAGCCCTTGTCCTAACAGTTTTCCAATGCTGCAAGAATATTATACCAATATTGTGGATCCTGCACTGAATACTAGTAGCAAGTATAATTCAATTTCAAGCATAATTTAAAGTTTTGATGCTAATTTATGAGGCTCTTCATGGCTTGCCAACAATAAAGCTACAGAAACGCCTCATCTAACTGGATTCAGCATCACCTTTTAGATCATATAGTGAGGGTCTTCCTTGTTGCCACACATTTCTAGCATATAAGGGAGCTGAAGCTACAAAGGGCTGTTTTTAATGCAGTAGTTTCATCATTTCTAGAATGAGCTTTCCAATGAGATTAGATGAAGACCTCCTTCTGATAGCTTTCAATACGTTCTTAAAAACCAAGCTTTTAAACTAAATGTCTTGTGGTAATATAACCTGCAGCACGTATTATTTTCTTCCTATTTCAATTTTGCTTTTTGCAATTTTGTAGAGAGTAAAGATGATGACTTTAACGTAGAGAAGAAAGATTTGTTATGAAAGCAATAAAAAGTGAAGGAATGTATTGTTCTGACCCCCCTGCTCCGGCCTGTGAGTAATGCAGACACAAGCTTGGCTATTTGCCACTCTTTAATCACAAGAATTACAACTCCATTGGCTGAAAGCCCAAACAACACTCTTATGTAAGAAGGGTTGACAGCAACCCAAACCAAACAGGACAGAAATACAAAACAGACCAGACAAGAGTTCCTCAAGACAGTTATGAATGGTTGTGTCCTGCAAAAGGACCCCTCCTAATTTCTCACTTACATATTCTCTTGGGAGGGGCCAAGCCACAACCACCTGGGCTTGATTATCTCTTATGAGTCTGCCTCCTGAGCTGCTGCTTCCGTTTCTCCACCCTCCTTTGCCTGGCGTCAGGTATAAACTGCCTTTGATCTTTCCCATTGCTCAATGCCTCAGGCGACTCCTGGTGGCCAACCAGCCTCTCTGGTCCCTGCTCTTAGTCTGAACTCTGCCCAGGGTCCCCCACATCTTCCATAGCAGACTCATAGGGTTCCTCACTATCCATGTCCATCAGCAGCTCAAACGGATCCTGCTGGGCCACAACATGCATGAGTCCAAATGGTGGGGTAAAATTACAAAAAATTCTCAGAACCACACTAATTCACATGAATATAAAAGTTAGAGGAGGGGAAGCACAATCAGATTTACAAAATTAACCAGTCTAAATAAAAATAGTGTTTTGATTACTGTGGAGTCAATTTTTTGGTCTGGTCTGCCTCGTAGGGCTGACAAATTTGGATTCTATGTGTGCTTAAATTCTTGTCAGTTTTCACTATGATGTAACTGCTGAGACCTGAGAGATTGCAGCATGATTTAAAAAAATCAAATCAATCAATAAATATCATCTTAAAATGCATTTTATAATTTTGGAGGCTTTGTTAATGTCTGATGAAATTGGAACAGCTTAACCAGTTTACCTGCAGCTGTGTCCGTAACGTCAATTACAAGGTGAATATTTTCAGATACTTTCCTGTATTTTGTTAATCCGGCTAGAGATGTGTGAATTATAGATGATACTACTTTCTACAACCTTCCAGCTAGTATTGTCAATATTTTAACACCCACATTAAGGAAAGATACTGCTTTCTAGTTTGCACATCTTATAGATTGTTTCTCAGTCTTTAATATTATTGTTATATTATACTCATAGAATGATGAAGGAAATATACCATTTGACAAGACATTAATCAGGCTTTTCCCAATTTCGTAGGTTGCAATGCCTTTGTAATGTCAAAGTCTGTGCAAATATATTTTTGTTATTCCAAGAAACATTTCCATTTCAGAAAATTAATAATTTGCTGCTCTGTTCCAAAAATCTCTAATCAATATAACTGAATATAAAAATCATAAGGATGAATAGATTTTGCTTTGGAAAATATGAGCATTATTAAATTAAAATTCAGGTACAAAGTTCCATCATTTCTGCTGTTTTAAACAATAGGTCAATAATGTGTCAGCTTTCTCTCATGTATGTAACGTTTTTGGTTAATACATTTGAAAAAGTATTAAATTTTTTCTGGTGAATAAAATCTAATTTAAACTTTCTTGCTGATGGTGTTTCTGGCACATAACAAGAATCCGTCTGTAACCCTCTGTTCCAAATATATAAAAGTAGACTTTCTACTGTCATTATTACTTGTTGAAGTAATGTGATTTATATTCTGGACATTCTATTAATTGAAATAAATCCAATTCATTGCCTTTGGAGTCTACCATGGCTACAGATTACTAAAAGAGATTAGGATTTACAATTTGTACAGGTTTGATAAATTTCCTGGTCTTGCATCTTTCTTGAAGCATATCACTATATGTTGAATTAAACATGTCTAAATATATCCATGCAATTTCACTAGTTATACAGGTGGTCCCTCCTTAGTGACTACAAGTGGGATTAGCAACTTGGTTTTTAAGCAAAGTGTTCATTAAGGATAAAATCACATGACTGTGACCGGTTTATGATCTAATTTCTCCTTCACTCATTAAGCAAAGCACCAGAGTTGCTAAGCAAAAAGAAAACTATCCTGTGACCCTGCTAATGATTTTAGTTCCAGATTCTAACACACACACACACACACACACACACACACACACACACACACACACATCACCAACATACTGAAGTTGGTGAAAAATTGATGAGGAAAGATACAAGTAAGTAAGCTTAAATCTTTCTCTCCATCCCCAAAAGGAGATATGCGAAAAAGAACCGAATTAAATCTTTGTCTGAGAAGTTGTCTTTCACAGAGGGTAGAGAGAGAAGTCTACAAAACCATAAGAGAGTTTGTGAAGTTGTTGAGATGGAGTGCTCTTTTGTGTATGCCAAAGTATACTTAAAGGGGGATTGCTTCATTACAAAACCAGGACAAAAATCTCACTCCAACCAACATGTCCCTCTTGAAAATAGGAACTCTGAAAACTGATATACTGTAGGCTGCTATCATGAAATGCTATATGTCTTTGTGAAAAGCTTTTCTCCCATGATCCCTGCTATCCATATCGTACTTGGCACCCTGCCTGGCACTGCATTTGCAATGTTTTATTTGCAGAAACCTTAACTCGTCAGCCTTTGTGAAATCCTTAGAAATGTATGTCAGGTTGACCATCTGTATTAATTCTGCTTGTCACAAGCAAAAACGTATGCATGGAAATTACAATCATATGACTGAGACCCTGGGACAATCACAAATGCTCAGTGGTTATGAAGCACCCAAATGGCAATCACATAATCATAGGGCACTATAATAACCATAACAGTGAAAATTGGAGTCAAAGTTGTTTTCTTCAGCTATGAAACAGCCACTGCACAAGGCAGTCAGTAAGCAAGATCTACCTGTAGTGCAATGGTTAAAATTCTCAAGGAAGATGAGCTATTATATGAATTTAATAAATAAAATATAAATCAATCAATCAATCTTTATGGTAAGATTGATGCTGTTAAAATGAATAGCATTGTACAAGATTAATGTATACGTATATTAAGAGGGATTTCAGTGTTAATTCCTTTTAGCAACCTCATTCTGGCAAAAGAAATGCAGTCCATATCTCGTAGGAATTAATTAAAAGTAGTTAACATTTGACTGGATTTCTCCAGGCATTTGGATTCTTGCAGCACTTATTCTCCAAATTTGTCTGCAGATGAATTTTCTGTCATCACAAAGACATAATGAATGCTTGTCCTCTCTCTGTTACCACTTGTATCAATTGGATAATAATAATAATAATAATAATAATAATAATAATAATAATAATAATAATAACAACAACAACAACAACAACAACTCTGCCGTTGCCGGTCCCAAGCCCGGATGAGAAAGGAGGAGGGTTGGGGTCAGGTTGGCATCTGGTCCTGTAAAAAAACCCCGCCAACCCATGCAATATGGTGAAAGAAACGAATAAAAATTCCATACCGCATCAGTCGTCGCGCGGGTTAACAAGGGCCGTGGCGGATGTTGGGGTCCCTGGACATCCGTCTACAAGTGGGCTACAAGTGGACCAGCCAACAAAACGACAAAAATATAGTGCAGATGAAAACCGTGCCATAATGGCCTGTTACTACAACTCAGAGCCAGAAAAAAGAGGCTATTTAAAGCGAATGTATGAATTATGGAAACAACAATATCCAGATTCAAATGTTAGTGAACAACGACTAGCAGATCAAAGGCGATTTATTATATGGAATAAAGTGTTTAGTGAAGTTGAACATGAGGAAATTCAGGCAAATTGCAAAACCCAAAAAACAATATCACAAGCAGAAATAACTGATATTCAAGACACAACTAAAAACATTATAGTAGAACTCCCAGAAGAAGCTCTCGGGGAGGAAATAACATCACCACCACTAAAACCAGTTATCACTGAACCAACTGATGAACTAACTCAAAAACAAAAAGAATTGAAGGATAAGATCATGAAGCATTTTCTGCTTAATAAGGAAAGGCAACGTTTACCATCACTAAAAACTGTGCCTAAGAAAATTTTGGCCCCTATCATGAAAATGGTTAATGCAGTGTTTTCAACAATTGAATCGGGATCCATCTTGGAAACAAACCAGTTAATGTACAGCGCAGCTGTAATAGTCACTAATGAACTAGGCATTAAAATTAAAGTACCTAGTCACACAACAGAAAAAGCATCAAAGCCAAAGTGGAAAATCCGTTTAGAACAAAAAATCAAAAAATTAAGGGCAGATGCTAGTAACTTAAAGAACATGCATGAGCAATGGCTTAAAAACAACAAAATCATAGATCGGCTAATCAGAAGATATAGATTGGATACAAGAAACATCAATGAAGCTGTAGAGATTGTAAAACAGCAGATAACAGCAACAGCTAGAAAAATTGAAAGATATGAGGCACGAATCATCCAATATAAACAAAATCAGCAATTTCGATCAGACCAACGGCATTTTTATCAAAGTCTTAATGTGAAAGGTGACACCAAAAGTGAAAAACCAGAAAAGCAGGTCACAGTTGAATTCTGGAAAGAATTGTGGGAAAATGCAAAGGACTACAACAAGGAAGCAAAGTGGATACATGACTTTGAGAAAAGCATTGGCAACAAACAAATGCAAGTATTAGAAATAACAACTGAGATGGTCAAAAATT
This sequence comes from Thamnophis sirtalis, assembly GCF_051295495.1. Lineage (NCBI taxonomy): Eukaryota > Metazoa > Chordata > Lepidosauria > Squamata > Natricidae > Thamnophis > Thamnophis sirtalis. Next base: position 57,487,191 of record NW_028261389.1, on the reverse strand, counting down.
GCATTAAAAAGGTAAAGAATTGGACATCACCTGGAAAGGACCAATTACATGGTTTCTGGCTCAAATATCTGACTAGTTTACATGCAATATTGGCCAGGCAACTGAATGAAATTTTACAAAAGGGCCAAATTGATGAATGGTTGACAACTGGAAAAACATACTTGATTCAGAAAGATGCAACTAAAGGAACAACACCTGAAAACTACAGACCAATAACATGCTTGCCAACAAACTTCAAATTACTCACAGGCATTATTGCAGATAACATGATGGATTATTTGGAAACAAACAACATCTTGCCAGTAGAGCAAAAAGGCAACAAAAGAAGGAGCAGGGGCACAAAAGATCAGCTCCTAATTGATAAAATGATATTAGAAAATTGTAAAAACAGAAAAACAAACTTGAATATGGTCTGGATTGATTACAAAAAGGCATTTGACTCACTGCCACATAGTTGGATCATAAAATGCTTAGAAACAACTGGCATTAGCAAAAATATTACATCCTTTACTGAAAAGGCGATGAAACAATGGAGAACTGAGTTGGCCGTAGGGAATGAGATCTACGGAATGGTTAATATCAAGTGAGGAATTTTCCAGGGTGATTCACTTTCACCTCTTCTCTTCATCATCGCAATGATCCCACTATCAGTAATTTAAAAAAAATAAAGGAAATTAGGCTACCAAACAGCCAAAGAAGCTGAAAAAAATTCACATTTACTATATATGGATGATTTGAAACTCTATGGAAAGTCAGAAATAGAAATCCAATCATGGACAAACACAGTCCGAGTATTCAGCACCGATATTTCAATGCGGTTTGGCATGGAAAAATGTGCCACTGTATCCATAAAAAGGGGCAAAATCACTGCATGTGAGGGAATTGAAATGCCCAATGGCCAATTAATTAAATGCAAAGAAAATGAAGCCTACAAATACTTAGGCATTCTGCAGTTGGATAACATCAAGCATGGAGAAGTAAAAACTATTGTCAGGCGAGAGTACACCAACAGAGTTAGGAAAATTTTGAAATCAAAATTGAATGGTAGAAATACAATCAAGGCCATAGATACCTGGGAAATACCAGTTATAAGATGCACATCTGGTATAGTTAACTGGACACAAGCTGATTTGGACCTTTTGGACCGAAAAACCAGGAAACTAATGACAATGCACTACAGTTTACATCCACGTGGTGATACTGATAGACTCTACCTGCCCCAAAAATCAGGTGGCAGAGGATTATTACAAGTGAAGCAAACAGTTGAAGAAGAAAAACATGCACTGGCTGATTATTTAAAAGAAAGTCAAGAACATCTATTAATCGAAGTAAAGAACAAAAATCTACTGAAGGCCCAACAGACGAAACAAGAATACAGAAAAGATATGATAAAATCAAGAATGGAAAGTTGGCAGAACAAAGCACTGCATGGCCAATTTCTGGAAAAAATAAAAGATAAAGTGGACAGTGAACAAACTTGGTTATGGTTGACAACAGGTACATTAAAGAAAGAAACAGAGTCACTAATCCTGGCTGCGCAAGAACAAGCTATCCGCACAAATGCCATTAAGGCCAAAATCGACAAATCCTCTGATGATGCCAAATGCAAACTTTGCAAAGAATAGCAATAATAGCAATAGCAGTAGACTTATATACCGCTTCATAGGCCTTTCAGGCCTCTCTAAGCGGTTTACAGAGAGTCAGCATATTGCCCCCAACAATCTGGGTCCTCATTTTACCCACCTCGGAAGGATGGAAGGCTGAGTCAACCCTGAGCCGGTGAGATTTGAACCGCTGACCTGCTGATCTAGCAGTAGCCTGCAGTGCTGCATTTTAACCACTGCGCCACCTTGGCTCTTAGAAGCTGATGAAACTGTTGATCACATACACAGCTGCTGTAAAAAATCGTGCAGACTGATTATAAATTGCGGCACAATTCAGTAGCACAAATGATCCATTGGAATTTGTGCAAAAATTATAATATTAAAACAGCAACAAACTGGTGGGAACATCAGCCTGAAAAAGTCACAGAAAATCAGATGGTCAAGATCTTGTGGGATTTCCGTATACAAACCGACAAAATACTGGCGCATAATACACCAGACATCACACTGGTTGAGAAAAATAAGGTCACAATCATAGACATTGCAATACCAGGTGATAGCAGGGTCGCCGAGAAGGAACATGAAAAAATCGCAAGATACCAGGACTTAAAAATCGAAATTCAACGACTATGGCACAAACCAGCAGTGGTAATTCCAGTGGTAATTGGCACACTGGGTGCTATTCCAAAAGCACTGGAATTACATTTAAAACAGTTAAAAATTGACAAAATCACCATCAGTCAAATGCAAAAAGCCGCACTGCTTGGATCTGCACGCATATTACGAAAATACGTTACGACGTCCTAGGCCCCTGGGTGGGGCCCGACTAGTAACCAATGCCAAATCCGGCGAAACAACTGGCCGCTGTGATACAATTGTACAATAATAATAATAATAATAATAATAATAATAATAATAATAATAATAATAATAATAAGTGCATAATACACCAGACATCACACTGGGTAAGAAAAATAAGGTTACAATCATAGACATCACAATACCAGGTGATAGCAGGGTCGACGAAAAGGAACATGAAAAAATCGCGAAATACCAGGACTTAAAAATCAAAATTCAACGATTATGGCACAAACTAGCAGTGGTCATTCCAGTGATAATTGGCACACTGGGTGCTATTCCAAAAGCACTGGAATTACATTTAAAACAGTTAAAAATTGACAAAATCACCACCAGTCAAATGCAAAAAGCCGCACTGCTTGGAACTGCACGCATATTACGAAAATACGATATGACGTCCTAGGCCCCTGGGTGGAGCATGACTAGTAACCAATGCCAAATCCAGCGAAAAAACTGGCCGCTGTGATACAATTGTATAATAATAATAACAACAACAACAACAAGAACAACTCCGCCATTGCCGGTCCCAAGCCCGGATGAGAAAGGAGGAGGGTTGGGGTCAGGTTGGCAACTGGCCCCATAAAAAAAACCGCCAACCCATACAATATGTTGAAAGAAACGAATAAAAATTTTATACCGCATCAGTCATCGCGCGGGTTAACAAGGGCCGCGGCGGATATTGGGGTCCTTGGAAATCTGTCGACAAGTGGGCTATAAGTGGACCAGCCAACAAAATGACAAAAATATAGTGCAGATGAAAACCATGCCATAATGGCCTGTTACTACAACTCAGAGCCAGAAAAAAGAGGCTATTTAAAGCGAATGTATGAATTATGGAAAGAAAAATATCCAGATTCAAATGTTAGTGAACAACGACTAGCAGATCAAAGGCGATTTATTATACGGAATAAAGTGTTTAGTGAAGTTGAACTTGAGGAAATTCAGGCAAATTGGAAAACCAAAAAAACAATATCACAAGCAGAAATAACTGATATTCAAGACACAACTAAAGACATTATAGTAGAACTCCCAGAAGAAGCTCTCGGGGAGGAAATAACACCACCACTACTAGAACCAGTTATCACTGAACCAACTGATGAACTAACTCAGAAACAAAAAGAATTGAAGGATAAGATCATGGAGCATTTTCTGCTTAATGAGGAAAGGCAACGTTTACCATCACTAAAAACTGTGCCTAAGAAAATTTTGACCCCTATCATGAAAATGGTTAATGCAGTGTTTTCAACAATTGAATCGGGATCCATCTTGGAAATGAACCAGTTAATGTACAGTGCAGCTGTAATGGTCACGAATGAACTAGGCATTAAAATTAAAGTACCTAGTCACACAACAGAAAAAGCATCAAAGCCAAAGTGGAAAATCCGATTAGAACAAAAAGTCAAAAAATTAAGGACAGATGCTAGTAACTTAAAGAACATGCATGAGCAACAGCTTAAAAACAACAAAACCATAGATCGGCTAATCAGAATATATAGATTGGATCAAGAAACATCAATGAAGCTGTAGAGATTGTAAAACAGCGGATAACAACAACAGCTAGAAAAATTGGAAGATATGAGGCACGAATCATCCAATATAAACAAAATCAGCAATTTCGATCAGACCAACAGCGTTTTTATCAAAGTCTTAATGTGAATGGTGACACCAAAAGTGAAAAACAGAAAAGCAGGCCACAGTTGAATTCTGGAAAGAATTGTGGGAAAATGTAAAGGACTACAATAAGGAAGCAAAGTGGATACATGACTTGGATACAAAGTGGATACAAGCATTGGCAACAAACAAATGCAAGTATTAGAAATAACAACTGAGATGGTCAAAAATTGCATTAAAAAGGTAAAGAATTGGACATCACCTGGAAAGGACCAATTACATGGTTTCTGGCTCAAATATCTGACTAGTTTACATGCAATATTGGCCAGGCAACTGAATGAAATTTTACAAAAGGGCCAAATTGATGAATGGTTGACAACTGGAAAAATATACTTGATTCAGAAAGATGCAACTAAAGGAACAACACCTGAAAACTACAGACCAATAACATGCTTGCCAACAAACTTCAAATTACTCACAGGCATTATTGCAGATAACATGATGGATTATTTGGAAACAAACAACATCTTGCCAGTAGAGCAAAAAGGCAACAAAAGGAGCAGGGGCACAAAAGATCAGCTCCTAATTGATAAAATGATATTAGAAAATTGTAAAAACAGAAAAACAAACTTGAATATGGTCTGGATTGATTACAAAAAGGCATTTGACTCACTGCCACATAGGTGGATCATAAAAGGCTTAGAAACAACTGGCATTAGCAAAAATATTACATCCTTTACTGAAAAGGTGATGAAACAATGGAGAACTGAGTTGGCAGTAGGGAATGAGATCTACAGAATGGTTAATATCAAGCGAGGAATTTTCCAGGGTGATTCACTTTCACCTCTTCTCTTCATCATCACAATGATCCCACTATCAGTAATCTTTAAAAAAGTGAAATTAGGCTACCAAACAGCCAAAGAAGCTGAAAAAATTTCGCATTTACTATATATGGATGATTTGAAACTCTATGGAAAGTCAGAAATAGAAATCCAATCATTGACAAACACAGTCCGAGTATTCAGCACCGATATTTCAATGCAGTTTGGCATGGAAAAATGTGCCACTGTATCCATAAAAAGAGGCAAAATCACTGCATGTGAGGGAATTGAAATGCCCAATGGCCAATTAATTAAATGCAAAGAAAATGAAGCCTACAAATACTTAGGCATTCTGCAGTTGGATAACATCAAGCATGGAGAAGTAAAAACTATTGTCAGGCGAGAGTACACCAACAGAGTTAGGAAAATTTTGAAATCTAAATTGAATGGTGGAAATACAATCAAGACCATAAATACCTGGGCAATACCAGTTATAAGATACACAGCTGGTATAGTTAACTGGACACAAGCTGATTTGGACATTTTGGACCGAAAAACCAGGAAACTAATGACAATGCACTACAGTTTACATCCACGTGGTGATACTGATAGACTCTACCTGCCCCAAAAATCAGGTGGCAGAGGACTATTACAAGTGAAGCAAACAGTTGAAGAAGAAAAACATGCACTGACTGATTATTTAAAAGAATGTCAAGAACATCTATTAATTGAAGTAAAGAACAAAAATCTACTGAAGGCCCAACAGACGAAACAAGAATACAGAAAACATGTGATAAAATCAAGAATGGAAAGTTGGCAGAACAAAGCACTGCATCGCCAACTTCTGGGGGGAAAAAAAGATAAAGTGGACAGTGAACAAACTTGGTTATGGTTAACAACAGGTACATTAAAGAAAGAAACAGAGTCACTAATCCTGGCTGCGCAAGAACAAGCTATCCGCACAAATGCTATTAAGGCCAAAATCGAAAAATCCTCTGATGATGCCAAATGCAGACTTTGCAAAGAAGCTGTTGAAACTGTTGATCACATACTCAGCTGCTGTAAAAAAATCACGCAGCCTGATTATAAATTGCGGCACAATTCAGTAGCACAAATGATCCATTGGAATTTGTGCAAAAATTATAATATTAAAACAGCAACAAACTGGTGGGAACATCAGCCTGAAAAAGTCACCGAAAATCAGATGGTCAAGATCTTGTGGGATTTCCGTATACAAACCGACAAAATACTGGCGCATAATACACCAGACATCACACTGGTTGAGAAAAATAAGGTCACAATCATAGACATCGCAATACCAGGTGATAGCAGGGTCGCCGAGAAGGAACATGAAAAAAATCGCAAGATACCAGGACTTAAAAATCGAAATTCAATGACTATGGCACAAACCAGCAGTGGTAATTCCAGTGGTAATTGGCACACTGGGTGCTATTCCAAAAGCACTGAAATTACATTTGAAACAGTTAAAAATTGACAAAATCACCATCAGTCAAATGCAAAAAGCTGCACTGCTTGGATCTGCACGCATATTACAAAAATATGTTACGACGTCCTAGGCCCTTGGGTGGGGCCCGACTAGTAACCAATGCCAAATCCGGCAAAATAACTGGCCACTGTGATACAACTGGCCGCTGTATAATAATAATAAATGAATAATGAATAATAAACAATAGCCTTCTTTCACACCTTCAGGAAATCTATGCAACTTGCAATAGGATTTTAAAAAATAGTATAGTTATACTGTAACAGATATCTCTTTACGATTTTGGTGGATCAAAATAAGAACTCAGATTGATTCAATTAGGTTTTTACTTATATGAAAGTGCAAATACACATAAACTACATACTGTATATAATTATATGTTATTTGCTGTTACCCGGCATGTAATGTTTTTAAGGTTGGGATTTTTATTAGACTGCATCTACTAATTGACTTCAGAATTCACACCTTGAGATAAGGGAGACATTTCCTTGTTTCTCTTCCTTTCTCAGTAAACTACAGGGACTTCTTGTTAGAATATCAATTAAAGCCTGATCATGTCATATACCAAAACTGCTATGTTTCTTTTATAGGGCTGCCTCTACATTATGTTCATACTATGAAGCCTATCCATGTCAGCCTTTATGCTTATCTTGTTTCCTTATCAATGACAAAGCAATTCTATATTTGAGAGTTTCTGCAGTGTAGACATATGACCAAACTGTCTGATCAGCATTGCCCTTGGCCTGTACAGGTGCAAGGAATCAATAATTCATTGTAACCTGTAATCCAGCTTTGGATTAATAAGCAATTGTTTGGATCCTCTCCAGTAACTGGCATTTCTTCAAGAGTTACTTTGCCATGACAAGACTTAGTGAATGTAAGTTGAGAATATACTGCAACAAAGCTTTTCAATCTTTTTCCCAAAAAAACCTAGCCTTGGGGGATGGGAAAACACAGAGATGTTATTTCTTCCTGATCTCGCCCCATGGTAGGTATAATCGCTATAGCTAGCAGCAGTATAAACAATGGCATAGGTTTATTGAATCCTAGTTTGAATACAACTGTGGCGTTAAATACATTTCACCGCAATCAATCAAGGCACACATCACTGATCAACATTTTTTTTCAAGTAATGTAAGCACACTTTAGTAATCAGATAATTTTAAAAATGTGCTTTGTAGCTCCTTAGTTCCTGAAGGATTCCCCAGTATGGAAAAATACAATAGCAAAAGAAGGGCTGAGCAGAAAACAGCAAATAAAATCCCACCCTATAAAATAGAGACTTTTTTTTGTTTCCTTCACTTAAGATGGAAAATTTCAGTGGAATGTATGCAGATGATATGTCTCTTATTTTCTGTCCTGAGACTAGCCTTAGAAGATTATTGGCCAGACTAACTGATTATTGTGAAAAGGAGAAACTGACAATTTCAGGAAGTCTAGGTATTTTTCATCATGAAATTTTATGTCCTGATTCTTGGTATTTTTGTCCTGCCATCATAGTTTGAATCTTCTCTGGACTTTGTACACCATTGTTTTAGTGCATTGCAACATGATGTTGTATTTCTGTGAACCTATGCATTCTTCATATAGCTTCATATAGTTCATTAAATTCATTATCCATCATGATTACCTGAAGAGTCATTTGCTGGGTAAACCTGAAAAGTTGTTATATTTCTATTAAAACATGGATTTTATCTATTTGTCAGTTTGTCAATTTGAATAGATTTGTATGCCGCCCAATCCTGGAGGACTCCGGGCGGCTTACATAAAAGACAGTTTAAAAAGAAGATATTAAAAATTTAAAATATAAGACAGAACAAATTAAAACAGGACACAACATGCACTCGATCTTAGTGGGGCTGAAAGTCAATCAAGATCAGCAGCCCCAGGCCTACCGGAACAGCCAGGTCTTAACAGACTTTCGGAAGGCCGGGGGAGTGGGGAGGGTCCGGATTTCAGGGGGCAGTTCATTCCAGAGGGCCGGGACAGCTACAGAGAAGGCCCTCTTCCGAGGAGCCACCAGACAACATTGTGCAGTACCCGGAGAAGGCCCACCCTGTGCGATCTTATTGGGCGTTGGGAGGTATGTTGCAGGAGGCGATCACGGAGATATCCAGGTCCTAGGCCATGTAGGGCTTTAAAGGTAATAACCAGCACCTTAAAGCATGTTCGGAGACCAATAGGGAGCCAGTGCAGCTCATGGAGGATAGGTGTAACATGGGTGTATCTAGGTACACCTAATATCACTCGCGTTTGGAATGTTTGGAATGTTTATTATAATTTATAGGCCGCCCTTTTCCCTGAGGGGACTCAGGGCGGCTTACAAAACACGGGAAAGGGGGTACAAAGACAAAAAAAACATAAAACAATACATAATATTAAAAAATAGAACACAACAATCATTCATCATTCGGGAGGGGACAAACTAAGAATTTTTATCCCCAGGCCTGACGGGATAGCCAGATCTTAAGGGCTGTGCGGAAGGCCTGGGCGGTGGTGAGGGTGCGGATCTCCACGGGGAGATTGTTCCATAGCGTCGGAGCTGCAACTGAGAAGGCTCTCCTCCGCGTAGTCGCCAGTCGGCACTGACTGGCGGATGGAATTCGGAGGAGGCCTACCCTGTGCGATCTGATGGGACGCAGGGAGGTAATTGGCAGAAGGCGGTCTCTCAAATAGCCAGATCCACTACCATGGAGCGCTTTATGAGTGGTAAGTAGGACCTTGAAGTGCACCCGGAGATCAACAGGTAGCCAGCGCAGCTCACGGAGGATCGGTGTTATGTGGGCGAACCGTGGTGCGCCCACGATCACTCGCGCGGCCGCACTCTGGACTAGCTGAAGTCGCCGGATGCTCTTCAAGGGCAGCCCCATGTAGAGCACGTTGCAGTATTCCAGCCTAGAGATCACAAGGGCTCGAGTGACTGTTGTGAGGGCCTCCCGGTTCAGGTAGGGCCGCAACTGGCGCATCAGGCGAACCTGAGCAAATGCCCCCCTGGTCACAGCTGACAAATGATGGTCGAAACTCAGCTGTGGGTCCAGGAGGACTCCCAAGTTGCGGACCCTGTCTGAGGGGTATAAATTTTGTCCCCCCAGCCTGATTGATGGAACATTAACCAAATTTTTGGGAGGAAAACACAACAGCCACTCGGTCTTTTCCGGGTTGAGCACCAGTTTGTTAGCTCTCATCCAGTCTTTAACAGCCTCAAGGCCCCGGTTCCTCACTTCCACCGCTTCATTGAGTTGGCACGGGGCGGACAGATACAACTGTGTATCGTCCGCATATTGGTGGTATTTTATCCCGTGCCTCCGAATGATCTCGCCCAGCGGTTTCATGTATATGTTAAATAGTAGGGGGGATAAGACCGAACCCTGCGGCACCCCACAAGTAAGGGGCCTCGGGGACGATCTCTGCCCCCCCACCAACACCGACTGCGACCTGTCCGAGAGGTAGGAGGAGAACCACTGCAGAACAGTGCCTCCCACTCCCACCTCCCGCAGTCGTCGCAGAAGGATACCATGGTCGATGGTATCGAAAGCCGCTGAGAGGTCAAGGAGAACCAGGATGGAGGCATGGCCTCCATCTCTGGCTCTCCAGAGATCATCGGTCAATGCGACCAAAGCGGTTTCTGTGCTGTAACCGGGCCTGAAGCCAGACTGGAAGGGGTCAAGATAGTTAGCTTCCTCCAAGGTACGCTGAAGCTGGAAGGCCACCACCTTCTCAACAACCTTCCCAACAAAGGGGAGGTTGGAGACTGGATGGTAGTTGTTAAGAATTGCCGGATCCAAGGACGGTTTCTTCAGGAGGGGCCTCACCACCGCCGCCTTAAGCGCGGTGGGGAGGTGTCCCTCCTGAAGAGAGGTAGTAACAACCGCCTGGATCCAGCCTCGTGTCACCTCACTGCTGTTGGCAACCAGCCAGGAGGGACACGGGTCCAGTATACAGGTGGAGGCGCTCACAGCTCGTGGCTGCATTCTGGACCAATTGTAGTCTCTGAACACTTTTCAAGGGCAGCCCCATGTAGAGCATGTTACAGTAGTCGAGCCTTGAGGTAATGAGGGCGTGGGTGACCATTTGGAGTGCCTCCTGGTCCAGATAGGGATTCAACTGGTGCACCAGGCGAACCTGGGTAAAAGCTCCCCTGGTCACAGCTGACAGATGATGTTCTAGAGTCAGTTGTGGATCCAGGAGAACACCCAAGTTGCAAGCCCTCTCTGAGGGGTATAAGATTTCACCCCCCAGGTTTAAGGATGGAATATGTGGACTATCTTTGGGGGGCAACATCCAAAGCCATTCAGTCTTGTCAGGGTTGAGCGCAAGCTTGTTCATTCCCATCCAGACCCTGACAGCTTCCAGGCACTGGCACATTACTTCCACCGCTTCACTGAGTTGGTACGGGACAGACAAATACAACTGAGTATCGTCCGCATGCTGGTGGTATTTAATCCCATACCGACAAATGATCTCACCCAGCAGCTTCATGTAGATGATAAATAGGAGTGGGGACAGGACCGAGCCCTATGGCACCCCGTATTTAAGGGGCTTAGGGGTCGACTTCTGTCCTCCGACCAACACCGACTGTGACCTACCAGAGAGGTAAGAAGAGAACCACCGTAAAACGGTGCCTCCCACTCCCACCTCTTCTAGCCATCGCAGAAGGATACCATGGTTAATGGTATTGAAGGCCACTGAGAGGTCAAGAAGCACCAGAATAGAGGAATGACCTCTATCCCTGGTTCGCCAGAGATCATCGGTTAGTGCAACCAAAGCGGTTTCGGTGCAGTAACCAGGCCTGAAACCAGACTGAAAGGGATCTAGATAATCCGCTTCATCCAAGGTCCGCTGGAGTTGGGAGGCCATCACCTTCTCAACAACCTTCCCTAAAAATGGGAGGTTGGAAACTGGATGGTAGTTTTTAAGGGTGGCTGGGTCCAGAGCAGGTTTCATGTGGAGGGGTCTCACCACCGCTTCCTTCAAAGGTTGCAGGAAAGACCCCTCCCGAAGAGAGGTGTTTACAATCCTCTGGATCCAGCCACGTGTCACCTCCCTGCTGGTTGAAACCAGTAGACAGGTGGCGCACTCATCGCTCCTATGGCCTTGTCCACTTCTTCAAGAGTGGCAAGCTGGAACTCACTCCATAAAATCTGATCAAGGCTCTCCCTCGGCATCTCTGCTGGCACTGTCCAAGTGGAGTCAAGGTCCGTCCGAATCCGAGTGACTTTGTCCAACAGAAACTGAACAAATTCCTCAGCTCTTCCCTGTAAGGGTTCACTCACATCCCTCCCTTTCAGGAGGGAGCGAGTTATCCTAAACAGGGCGGCCGGGCGAGATTCTGCGGATGCAATAAGGGTGGAAAAATGAGCACATTTTGCCGCCCGTATCGTTACTAGATAAGTCCTAATAAAGGATCTTAGTAGTGTTCGGTCAGATTTGGAGTTACTAGCCCTCCAACGTCACTCTAGGCGTCTCTTCTGGCGCTTCATCTCCCAGAGTTCCTCGGTAAACCAAGGTGCCCTCCTGGATCCACTGCTGCGGAGAGGCCGCAAAGGCGCAATCTGATCTAATGCCCTAGCCGCTGCTGTATTCCAGGCAGCGACCAAGGACTCAGTCAGATTGTGGGCAAGGGAGTCAGGTATCTCCCCAAGCTCCATCTGAAATCCCAATGGGTCCATCAGGCGCCTGGGGCGGAACCACTTAATCGGCTCCACCTCCCTGCAGTGGGGGAGTAGCTTCCGAAAATCAAGCCTCAGCAGGAAGTGATCTGACCATGACAAGGGCGAGATCTCAATCCCCTTTAATTCCAGATCACGTCTCCACTGTCCTGAGAGAAACACAAGGTCGAGCATGTGTTCTGCCACATGAGTCGGACCCTGAATTACCTGGGTCAAGTCCATGGTTGCCATGGAAGCCATGAACTCCTGGGCCCCATCTGAGCATTCACCCAGAGATGGCAGGTTGAAGTCCCCCAGTACTATAAGTCTGGGGAACTCAACCGCCAGTCCGGCTACTGACTCTAGGAGCGCAGGCAGGGCTGTTGTGATGCAGCTGGGAGGTAGGTACGTCAACAACAAGCCCACTTAACCCCCTAGGTCCAACTTCACAAGGAGGGACTCACACCTGACATTCTCTGGAGCAGGGATCCTGCGAGGAGCTAATGACTCCCGAATAATGACTGCGACTCCTCCACCCCTTTCCTGGTGTCGTGGCTGGTAGAGCACCTGAAACCCTTCTGGGCACATTTCTGAGAGGGGGAGTCCTCCCTTGTGGCCCAGCCAGATTTCAGTAATACATGCCAAGTCTGCACCCTCATCTAATAATAAGTCCCAGATGAAGGGAGCTTTATATACCACAGACCTGGCATTTAGCAGCAGCAGCCTGAGACCAGGGCCCTGATTTCCCATGTCACCTGGTACCCGAGTTGAGCTATCAGGCCCCGAATGAGGGATCACTGTGATGTGGCGAACCCTCCTTCCCCAGTAATGGCTAGCCCTGAAGCTCCCATCGTACCTGCCCCTCCCAGTCGTGATTGTAATGCCCCGGCCCACCCCTATGCCCATAGACCCCCCTCTATCTCTCAAGGCCCCTGTTCTTCTCAGCAGGCCATTCAAACCAGACACTCTGGGATGAGAGGCAGATCCGGGCCCACCTTCACTTCTGCTTCTGCACTCTAGTCAGATAGTGCTTGATATCTATATATCAAAAATACAATTCCAGTATAGACAATGGGGTAATGGTAAAAAATGGCAATTGTCCAACACATTTTAGGATTTGATTGAGCATTATAGCCAATCTATGGCATTTCAAATATAATAATAGAATTAATGTAATACAGTGCAATTTTTCATTTGAAATTACTCATGTCTTTTTCATCTGTCTTATATTTTAAACCATTCCCTTTATATCATTTCCAATAAGAAAGCTGTTGTGTTTAAGCCTAAGGACAAATACATTTATTAGAATCTAATCAACTCTGAAAACTATAATGTTATTAAGAAATTCTCAGTATAAGATCTCCGGCAAGAAGCTTGAGTTTATAAGGTTGTAAATATTTTATCAACACAGAGGTAATTTCCAATTTACCACAATGAACAAACTCTTGAATTAGTTTTCAAGTATTGTAGACTGAAGATCGAAGTTCAAATAAAAAATTATCTAAATATTTTAGTAGTTCTTGTTCGGTTGCTGTTTAAAGCCAAATTAGCTGTTTAAAGCCTCATCACAAAGCAGTCATACAAAAGTGTACAGCTAGAGGCATAAGAAAATAGTTACTATTAAACTGTTTTCAAGTAATTAATAATGCAAGAGAATGATACAGAAGTGAAAACTTAATAGTATTTCTTTCCAACTAATAAGGTACATGTTGCAATTCCTTAACAGTCCCCAGACCAACATATTACAACTGTTGCAATGTTCCAGACCATCTGTGAAAGTGCTGGCAACTCCAGTATATTCCCCATGAATTAATAATAGTTCATTAACAGTTTAATCCTATGTATTTCTAGTCAAGAGTAAATTCCAATGAGTTCAGATTTATCCCTGTTAATAAGTATAGCGGAATAGATAATGTAAGGTACTCCAGATGTTACTTAATACCAACTTTCAGCATCCCTATGCAGCATACTCAAGGTTGAAGAACACTGAGAGGTGAAGTTCAGCATTTAGAATCCACAAATTCCTTTTATCTAGTGCAGTGGTTCTCAATCTGTAAGTCGGAACCCCTTTGGGGGTCGAACAACCCTTTCATAGGGGTTGCCTAAGACCATTGGAAAACACATATTTTTGATGGTCTTGGGAACTGAGACACCAATTTTATGGTTGGGGTCACCACAACATGAGAAACTGTATTAAAGGGTCGCGGCATTGGGAAGGTTGAGAACCACTGCTCTAGTGTATCGATTTTCAAAGTCCAGTATTACCAGTACCAGTTTTTGAACCAATATGATTTGCAACTATTGAGTATCTGTGAATAATATGGCATGTGCACTGCCATTAGCAACATCTTTGATGGAACACTAGAAAAACAGCTTTAAAAAATCCACTGAATCAACATCATGGTTATCATGGCAGTCATAAAATCCTGAACTGTTCCATCTTTATCAATGATCTTGACAAATCTGCCAGAATAACAATAGTTATTCTCCAAACTTGAGATATTTAAATCCCCACATGTTAGAATTCATATATGTAGCCAAATAGATAGCATCCCAATTAAATCCCTATCCTGATTGCCCAACACAAGTTATTGTAGTTGCTATTGGCTACTGTATCTCCTCTCTAATCCTCAAGGCTATGGTGATACATGAAGTAAACAATGAGGAGATGCTCAAGAGAAAGGAGCTGACATCGTGACAGTACGATGTGCGACCTTCGAGCTCCAAGATCGCAGTCAACACTTTTGCCACTGGATGGTCCATCTGGACCTAAACTGTCCGGAAGAGATGGTGACAGGGAAGAGTATGTCTTGCTGATCTCAGGGACAAAGTCCCTGATTGATCCAAGAGAATCTCTTCTAGCCAGTGATAAAAAGCACAGCCTCAAACTGCTGAAGTCGGGACAGCTCCGCAACGGGAGGAAAGCAGAAAGAAAAAGTGTGTCCTTCTGGTGAGGAAATCTTATTTTTACAAAAGACTGCCCAAAAAAGATTGAAGTTAAATTAAACTGGTAAAGAAAAGGAAATAAGCAACGAAACTAAGCATTATTGGACAGTGTGTTATCTTTTTTTTTCTATTGATGAAAGTTTTGTGAACTTTTTTTACTTTTTAAAGTGAAAGTATCAGATTTTCTTCTTCTATTTCTTTTTTCACCTATGGATTAAATCTTCCTTTATTTCTACAATACTGGTTGGGATGGATTCTTTCTTTTTATTTTGTTTCATTTAAGAATTTTGTTTCTTCTAAGTCTGAAACATAAAGAAGATATAAAAGGAATATAAAGAGGGTAGTAATCTTAGAGGGAAAAGAAGTTACACTGCCACTTGGAGGTTGGAGGTTGAGACCTGGAAACATTGCTTTTTCTTTTTTCCCTTTTTCTTTTTTCCCTTTGATCATTTGCACTTCAAAGGCTTCAGCTTGTTTATAGAGAAGAGCATGGGTTGTTTATGCAGGTGCTCTCTGGATGCTTGTTGGTAGCTAGAAAGAAGTGAAGAATTGTTTTTAAAGTAGAGTGGCAGTGTTTACTAATTGGAAGGATGGCACTACATCAAAAAGAAACCATAACATTACAACAGATTGTTTTTTTAATTCAAAAATTATTAAAAACAACAGATAGAATTGAGAAGAGTTGAGAAAATATTAAAAATATAAATTTTAATGTGGTAAAACCTGATGAAAAAATGGAAGATATCCAGCAAATGGAAAAAGTGGATACTATTGTTAAGTAAATGACTGATAATGATAACAATGTAATAATTTGTATTGACATGATAAAAGGGAAATTGGATATAAATTGAAAACAATGATTAAGAAAAGAGGTCTAAAAGTTTTGTTATTAAACATAATTAATTTTTATTTTGAATGTGTTATAAAGGTATAATGTGGCTGTATGATATTGAAAATAGATAAGGGAATGCCACTATGTGGTTTTGTTTTAAATTTTGGAATGTTTGTTATAAAGGGACGTTAAAACAACTATAGTTATATGAAGGATGAGGTATGATGATAGCAATATATATAAATATATGTGATGTAAAATATATAACTTGATATGAATCATAGGTGATGACTGTGGAAGGGATGCGCGAAAGTTCTTTGTAACCAATTGACACACTTTCTACAATTTGTAATGGAAGATGATTTTAAGATGTTGGTTTGTGTTTATTCAAAAAAAAATTATTTTAAAAAAACAATGAGGAGATGCTCCTATCCTCTGTCCCACCCATGTTTTGGTCATGTTCTGATGATGAGTAATTAAATCACAGATGAAAGACCGTACAGCTAGTGGGTTGCAATATTTGAAGTTGCATGGAACCTTAGGAAAGAGCTCCCCACTGCCCATTTGCACTGTGCCTACTTACTTTCCTGCTAAGCTAGCGAATGCACATAGTCTGTCTACTTCCCATCCTGCACAAGGCCAATCAAGTAACAGAGGAGAAGGCCAAGGAGCATGAACTACAACAGTGATTTTTGCAGAGACTCTGCATTTACTGCTTTTTTTTGTCAGGAACAGCATTCTTCATTGTTCTTGAACAACATTGTTCTTCTGGCTATATGCTGGGCCATAAACCTCCTGTAACACATAATAAAAAGAAGCTCCTCTCCTGATGTCATTTACAAGAGCAAGAACATCTAAGATTCCACAGTTCAGTCCTGTCCTACATATATTCCTTTTAATTGGAAAGTCAAAAAACTTGTGGGGGGGGGAAAGGGGGAGAAAACAAACAAAGATTTGTGCATCAGAAAATCCAGTTTACTTAGATTGAAAATAAAGACAAGGACAAAGCAAAGGCAATTTAAAAATGTTAAAAATGATGCCATTAGCTAGTTGATCCAAATGCTGGACAGAAAGAATTCCTTTAATTCAAAATGGTCAAGGAACCTCACAAAAAATTTAAAAGGATGACTCCGGGATACTCTGAACCCTGTCTAACTATGAGTGTAAACTGGCAGCAAGTGAAAGACCACTCTTCAGAAGGCTGTTAGACGCAAAAAAGCGCTAGACAGAATAGAAGTGAATAAATAAATATCTACCTTAGCCCCATACATCTGAAAACTGTATCACTGACGTTATTCTTTATAATTAACAGATTTTTAACATGTTTAAATTTTACATGATTTAAAAAATAATAATTTTACAACACTATCCTGTCTTTAATCCTTATTTCTTTGCCTCATTGTCTTCCTTTCTTAGACATTTTAATGAGTATCCTAGTCCTGTAGTTTCAAATAGCCTACCCAGTGTTGTCAATGCCCAACCAAACTGCTCTACTGTCCAGGCCAAATCCTCTCTTCAGTCTGATATGACTGAGCAGGAACTGAAAAGTGTCCTGCCCTACCACTGTTAATTCCAGCAGCACAGCAGAGAGGCTGCCCTCCCCACACCTTGTTGGCTTTCTGATAATCTTGGAAATAAAAGGAGAAGTAAAGGAGAATGGGCATTTCTTGCTAACGTGAACAGACAAAACAAAGGTGAGCCGATATACTGAATCCTTTTCTCAAGTCACAGAAGTGAACTCAAAACTGCTTTCGATCTGCCATGGGTGTATTGCTGTATTTGTATTGGTGCATTTGTCAGCTGCTCCTTAAAGGAATAGTGTCTTTCCTTGGGCTCAGAGAATTCAGAAGATGTTAAAGCAGTGGAGATAAAAGAATAGAACCACTGCTTAACCAGTTCTGCTAGACTGACCTGACATTCAACATCAGCACTAACAGCCTAGTGGCCAAGTTCATAAACCATCTCATTAGTGAGAGAAAGTGATCATCTGATGAACTGAGCTCATGAAAACTTATACCTTTTAATAAAATATGCTACTTGGGAAAATTGCTACCAGATTTCTGACTATCTGTCACTAAAGATTAACATATGAAATAAGGTGCCTATCAATCCTGCAAAGTGTCTCTATTAATTGCTCAGATACTGTACCCTTCCTTAAGATCAAACTAATAAGAGCACTCTTATCTTTCACTATGTTAACCAGTAAACTTACTCCTGTCTGTTTGTCTGTCTGTGCATACAGGTAGGTCCTGTTTGGCAATTGTATGAAGTTACGACAGGGCTGAAAAAGTAATCTTATGACAAATCCTCAAATTTTTTACCATTGAGATTCCCCACAGTCATAAGATCATTATTTGTGTTCTTCTTCACAAGCAGCTTCCAATAAACAGAGGCAATGGAGAAGTAAGAAGGAAAGTCACAAGTTGCAGACATGTGATGTTTGCTTAATGACCTATGGTGACTCACCTAACAACCAAATGAGAAATAACATTGCAAGTCCAGGGTGATTCACTTAGCAAGAGGGTTGCTGGTCCCAATTGTGGTAACTAAATGAAGATTACCTATAAGAATGTCTTGTACAATTATACAATCTTATACAATCTGTCTAATAATCACTGGAAATAATTAATAGTCTCAGCCAATAACGTATACATGCACATTCACATTGAATTGAATTGAATTGAATTGAATTGCTTTATTTGTATGCCGCCCTTTTCCCTGGTGGGACTCAGGGCGGCTCACAATTTCAGGGGGAGGGGGAACAAACAAGTTACAAACATAAAACAATACATCATTAAAAACACAACAGTCATACGATTCGAGTGGGGTTAAGGTCTCTAACCCCAGGCCTGTCGGGACAGCCAGATTTTGAGGGCTACGCGGAAGGTCTGGAGGGTGGTGAGGGTACGAATCTCCATGGGGAGTTCGTTCCAGAGGGTCGGAGCAGCCACCGAGAAGGCTCTCCTCCGGGTAGTTGCCAGCCGACATTCGCCGGCCGATGGAATTCGGAGGAGGCCTAATCTATTAGATCTTATTGGCCTAGTGGAGGTAATTGGCAGTAGGCGGTCTCTCAAGTACCCAGATCCAATACCATGAAGGGCTTTGTAGGTAACAACTAGCACCTTGAAGCGCACCCGGAGATCAACAGGCAGCCAGTGCAGCTCGCGGAGGATAGGTGTTACGTGGGTGAAACGAGTCGCACCCACGATCGCTCACGCGGCTGCATTCTGCACCAGCTGAAGTCTCCAGATACTCTTCAAGGGCAGCCCCATGTAGAGCACATTGCAGTACTCCAGCCTAGAGGTCACAAGGGCACGAGTGACTGTTGTGAGAGCCTCCCGGTTCAGGTAGGGACGCAACTGGTGCAGCAGGCGAACCTGGGCAAATGCCCCCCTGGTCACAGCTGACAAATGGTGTTCAAAAGTCAGCTGTGGGTCCAGGAGGACTCCCAAGTTGCGAACCCTATCTGAGGGGCGTATTATTTGACCCCCCAGCCTGAGAGATGGAACACTTGGCCAATTAGTGGGAGGGAAGCACAGCAGCCACTCGGTCTTATCTGGATTGAGTACAAGCTTGTTAACCCCCATCCAGTCTCTAACCGCCTCAAGGCCCTGGCTCATCACGTCCATCGCTTCATTAGTTGGAACGGGGCGGACAGATACAACTGTGTATCGTCCGCATACTGGTGGTATTTTATCCCGTGCCGTCGGATGATCTCGCCCAGCGGTTTCATGTAGATATTAAAAAGAAGGGGGGACAGGACCGAACCCTGTGGCACTCCATATGTTAAGGGCCTAGGGGTCGATCTCTGCCCTCCAACTAACACTGACTGCGACCTGTCCGAGAGGTAAGAGGAGAACCACCGCAAAACAGTGCCTCCCACCCCCACCTCCCGCAGTCGTCGCAGAAGGATACCATGGTCGATGGTATCGAAAGCCGCTGAGAGGTCAAGGAGTACCAGGATGGAGGGATGGCCTCCATCCCTGGCTCTCCAGAGATCATCGGTCAATGCGACCAAAGCGGTTTCTGTGCTGTAGCCAGGCCTGAAGCCTGACTGGAATGGATCAAGATAACTGGCTTCCTCCAAGGACCGCTGGAGCTGAAAGGCCACCACCTTCTCAACAACCTTCCTTACAAATGGGAGGTTGGAGACTGGACGGTAGTTGTTAAGAAAGGCTGGATCCAAGGATGGTTTCTTCAGGAGGGGTCTCACCACCGCCGCCTTTAAAGCAGGGGGAAAGACCCCCTCCCACAGGGAGGTGGCAACAACCACCTGGATCCAACCCCGTGTCACCTCCCTGCTGTTAACAACCAGCCAGGAGGGGCACGGGTCCAGTATACATATGGAGGTGCCTACAGCTCTCATGGCCTTGTCCACGTCCTCAGGGGTAACAGCTTGAAAATCAATCCAGCGATGACCTACAAGATTATCCCCTAGTGCCTCAGCTGGTTCTGCAAGATTGGAGTCCAGGTCCGCCCAAAACCGAGCAACTTTATCCGCGAGGAACTGGACGTAGTCCTCAGCCCTGCCCTGCAAAGGATCACCCGCATCCCTCCTATTTAGGAGGGAACAGGTTATCCTGAACAGGGCGGCTGGGCGTGACTCAGCGGAAGCGATCAGAGTGGCAATATAAGTTCTTTTTGACATCCTGATTGCCCGGATGTACTCTCTGATGCAGGATGTTAAAAGTGCTCGGTTCGATGCGGATTTATTGGATCTCCATTGGTGCTCTAGGCGTCTCTTTCGGCGCTTCCTCTCCTGGAGTTTCTCGGTAAACCAAGGGGCCCTCCTGGATCCACTGTCTCGGAGTGGCCGTAGAGGCGCAATCCAGTTAAGAGACTCCGTCGCTGCCGAGTTCCAAACGGCAACCAGAGTCTCCGCCGGACTGCGGGTGAGAGTATCAGGAATAACCCCAAGCTCCGTCTGGAACCCCAAAGGGTCCATAAGTGGCCTGGGGCGGAACCACCTGGTCAGTTCCTCTTCCCTACAGTGGGGGTTTGGTCTCCGAAAGTCAAGCCTCAGTAGGTAGTGGTCTGACCACGACAAGGGTAAGGTCTCACTACCCCTCAGACCAAGATCACAACTCCACTGCTCCGAGAGAAATACGAGGTCGAGCATGTGACCCGCCAAGTGGGTTGGGCCCCGAATTACTTGGGTCAAGCCCATGGTTGTCATGGAAGCCATGAACTCCTGCGCTCCATCAGAGTGTTCACCGAGCGAAGGCAAATTGAAATCCGCCAGAACCAAAAGCCTGGGGAACTCAACTGCCAGCTCGGCTACCGACTCGAGGAGCGAGGGGAGGGCTGCTGCAACGCTGTTGGGAGGCAGGTACGTTAGCAGCAAACCCACTTGACCCTTGAGGTCCAACTTCACCAGCAGGGACTCACACCCGACAAGCTCCGGAGCAGGGATCCTACGAGGTGCTAAAGACTCTCGGATGACAATGGCCACACCCCCACCCCTTATCTGGGCCCGCGGCTGATGAAGCACCTGAAAACCCTCTGGGCACATCTCTACGAGGGGGACTCCTCCCTCCGGGCCCAGCCAGGGTTCAGTAATACATGCCAGGTCTGCCCTCTCATCTAAAATTAAGTCCCGAACGAGAGGAGCCTTATGAACTACAGACCTGGCATTTAGCGACAGCAGCCTGAGACCAGGGTCCTGATTACTCACACCATCTGGCCTTGGAGTGGGACTCATAGGGCTGGAAGGAGGGATCTCTGTGACGTAGCGAGCCCTCCTTCCCTGGTAATGGCCTGCCCTAAAGTCCCTGCCGTATCTGCCCCTCCCTGTTAAGACCGTAATGCTCCGGCCCACTCCCGTGTCCATGGTCCCCCTACCCACCCCCATAACCCCTGCGTGCTCCAGCAGGCCCTTCGAATCAAACGTCCTGCAGCTGGGATTGACCCAGGCCCCCCTGATACTTCTGCAGAGCACTCAGCACAGAGGGTACCTGGATAAGGCCCCAGCCTACTCGGACATACACAATCACAGAGCCATTCACTCCCCACTAACAATTTAAAACACAGAGAAAAATACAACAATAATAGGGGTTAAAAAGTGGGCACATACAGCAACAGTCACATCATTCACACCTCACTCATAAAATGCGGAGACTAGAATTGCGCAAATCTAGGATGGAACAAAGTGAGAAGGGGGAGGGGGAGAGGTACTCCGCTCCTCTCCCTTCCTATGGCAGTTAGTTGACAAGATAGTTAAGAGCCCAGCTCCAATCCACTGAGGGTATACAGAGGGGGGAGGGTGGTGTTTCCCCCCCCTCTGATAAGGTCGAAAAGTCCCAAAAGTCTAGATGGTTAAAGGGACTACCAAGGATGTTGAGTCCGGATTGCCAAAGGTGTAGCAAAAAATAGGGTCTGGGTGGCTGGAGTGGTGTCACTGGGGCAGCAAGAGGTAATGTTGATTGAGCCGGTATAGTTTGTTCGTAAATATAAAACTCTGAGGGCTGCAGTTGTAGGAAGGGTGGATAAGTGTCAATTAAGAAGATGGTAAAGGTGACAAAGCAATGACAAAAAAATGAAGAAGGCACCAATAGTGGCCACTGGGGGGAGTCCAAGCTCCCAGCACGCTGCCTCTCCGGAGTAATGGTGTCTGATGCAAGGTGACTCAGTAAATAGCAATAGTACTGGCCAGCACAACACTCCTGAGGCAGTGGCAGCAGCTGATGGTACTGGCCGCAACAGAGGGCCCGTCGTTGAATTCCTAGAGTCCCAGTCCCAGTCCAAGCAGGCAAATAATCAGGCAGCGTAAAGCCCCGCAGGAACAGCGGCGAGATAGAAGAGAAACGCCGCGCCAGGATGGAGAGGGGGGAGTCAACAGAGCTGCGGTGGGGACAGGAAACCAGTTCCTCTGTCTCCCAGTCCGGTCCAAACATCTCTCCTGGGCTCCCACCCCCTCTTCGGGGCACAAACTAACCCCTCGGAACTGCTCAATGAAAGGGAAAATCCAGCACTTCCCAAAGCAGCGGGGCCGAAACCGCCACCTCTCACACAGAGCCGCCGCCGCCGCTTCCCAGCTGTACAAAAGGGCCGATGAGAGAGACCACACCGAGGGAGGTAACGCCGTCCAGGAGCCGCTCAAAGGCAGCCCCCTCCTCAAACAGCCACCTCCCTGGAAGGCCCGAACATTGGCGCCCCGCAGGAACCCCTCAATTACCATATCAGGGGTCCTGGTCGCCAAAACTAGTCTTTTGTTGTCTTCTAGCAATCGGAGCGATGAGGCTCGGCAGCCATTCCCGTTCTCATGCATGTTCACATGCTCATGCAGCATATCTCTATCATCTCTGAAAGCCTATATCCATAAATACCCTAACAAAGGACATTGCATATCCTTTCCTATACAACTTTAAACAATTATTAAGCATTTCATTTATTCTCATGCATGCTTTCATTTCTTTCACAAACAGACATCTTCATTCGTATATAGTATACATTTTATCTTTCATAAACTCACAGAACTATTCATGTTTACTACCATTTACTGTTCTTACATAGTCAGGAGGGCAATGGCCAAGCCTACAAGTGATAGAGCTAAGGTTAAAAAGGCCTCCCTGTCCACTTTATTAGGAGTCGCACTGCCACAGGCTCAAAAACGTTTCAGACAACATTCTCCCTGCTATCACATTGGATTCTATGACCCAGCAGATATGAATTCATCCACAACATGATAAAAATGCACACTATCAGGGTGCATTGATTGATTTTTCCAGACCACTTCTCCCAAGAAGGGAACAGGCTTGAACATTATAGATCAGCTGAAAGTTATTGGATTTTCCCATCCATCATGTTTTGAGTCAATTGTGTTTCACATCATTCTTTTAAGTAAAATAGAGAAGGTATAAACTAAACTGCAGAGTAGGTTAGTCATACATGTGCCATGATGTATTATCTGCTAATGATAAATTTACTAGCCAATTTTGGCATCCTCTGGCCAGTATGCCATATACTCAACCAAAACTAAGTTGATTTTTTTTCTCAAGAATACTTACACTATTCTGTGTAAATTGAGATTACCAATATGCATAATATCTTGCAATCCAACTGCAATGGGCAACTGAGCATATAGGCTTCAAAATTCTAGAATCTGAGTGGATCTCCATCTCCTAGGCCCACCCCTACTTTCAGAGAATGATTTGGTGATTCCTGCTGCAATTAGCTCCATTGAGTTGGCAGCTCATATGTACTCATTGGTCACCACAATTTATAAGAGAAATAAGACTCCCGATATGTGCTTTTTGGTGATTACAGTCAAAATACAGAAAATGAAATATCTGCAGTGTCACATCCTGACCATAGATTAGATAGATGAAGCTAGAGAATTCAACTCTTCCTCTCCTGCTTGAAAAATAAACTAATCACAAAAGCTATTAACAAGATGAAACTTTACATTGAAAAAGAAAATAAAAGGTCAAATGTAAAAAAAAAACACTGTTGAATTATTAAAATGGAAATATTCCATGTTAAAGAACACAACATAGAGAATGGCTCTACTCATGCGGGGAAGGGACTTTTAACTTATATGAGAAAAATCCCAAAATAAAATACAGTATTTTATGTTCACTATAAGATGACTCAAACATAGCAAGTGCTATCTCCCAGATATGCATCAGAAAGTGAGAGTACAAAATATCACAGATCCCAAAAATATTTTAGATGGAAAAAAGAGTATCTTTTTGGCATGCCTATACTGTTAAGGAGTTATGCAAAATTCCTTAACATTTAAAAGGTAGCACAACATAGGCACATCAATTAAACCTAGTACAATCCCAAGCTAAACATTTTACCCATTTGTACTCAAATAGCAAAGGTCTCCTGCTTCCCCTTACATGGCCTTCACTTTTTCCAGAGATTCTAGGCAAATCAGAAGTTGTGGGGAGATGATACATCTCACTCTTTGCCAGCACCACTCCATCTGCTCTGACTAGCTACCTATCCACAAAATAACCAGAGATATTATGCTAACAATTCTCTAAATGTGACCCATAGCATGCATCTCTTCTTTGTCAGCATGATACTGTCACAAAAGACTACTCCCTTGTGGGAATTTATATTTATTTTGATTAAAAGTGTTTTGCTGAATTTTCTGTTTAAAACATCTGTCATTTTAATTTTATTAGGCTTTAATCAATTGTGATGGGACATGCTCCAATAGATTATGGGCTTCTTGTTTTTTGGATGTCATATCATATACTGAGGAGTCTATATCTAATGCAATTCCATCAGAAATCAATTAATATGGAATTATTTTGTCAAAGTCATTACTATAAAATCAGTGTTTTGTGTTCGCACAAAATATTATATAAAACTTCAGAAGTTATCTTATGCTAAAAGCCACATTGGATTCCTCAAAGGAAATGTTCCCTATCTCCATAACCACTGTCAGACTTTATTTCTAAGAATAATTCTTAACTGATTTGCAACTGTAATAAAAAAACAACAAACCATTATACAAATCCTAGAAGATACTAAAAAAAAGAATATTGCAATCATCTACTGTTGAATGGTAGAAATCCGAAAAACCATTCCACATTTTTGTGATTGTTTGTATATACACTAGCACCAACATAGGCACTGTATATCTGTGTGTTTTCTTGAAAATAAATTACTATGTTCCCAGGATAAATATTCAGCAAAATGAAAAAAGAATCACAGCTGTATCACATTGTTTCAAAAGAATTGGTTTTGAGAAAATAATCAGATTGTTTAGTGAAGTATAAAAATCCTCAACAACAACAAAACAAAGCAAAAATCTGTTTTTAAAATAGAAACAACTGTTTAATAAGGTAAAGGCTCCCCTCACACATAGGTCCTAGTTGTTCCCAACTCTAGGGTGCGGTGCTCACCTCCTTTTCAAAGCCAAAGAGCCAGCACTGTCCGAAGACATCTCCGTGGTCATGTGGCCGGCATGACTAAACACTGAAGGTGCAGGGAGCGCTATTACCTTCCCACCAAAGGTGGTCCCTATTTTTTCTACTTGCATTTTTACATGCTTTCAAACTGCTAAGTTGGCAGAAGCTAGGACAAGTAACAGGAGCTCACTTCGTTATGCAGCGCTAGGGATTCAAACTGCTGAACTGCTGACCTTTCTGATTGACATGCTCAGCATCTGAGCCACCTGTACCTGTTTAATACTGAGTAGTAAAATTATTATTTATTGTTTGAGTCCACATGTTAATCTTTGAGTTCCTTGAGTTTTATCTTCCCACAAAGAACGTTTATGGTCATCATAATGTCATTCTGTAAAGCAACTGTCCATTTTTTTTAGATTTACTCATTCTTAGCTACTATCCTGTAATAGATCATTTAAAACTAAAATATTTAAACATTTAGTAAGGATCATAGAGTTTATCTTGGATCAGAGGCTGTCATATAATGGTTGATTAAACCATTCCTTGAATTCTTTTATCATAACTCCTACATGGCCTTCCTAACACTTACCATACCAAAGTGCAATCTTCATCATTGTAGCAAAGGATGCTATAATGCTACAAGTCAGGATGGTTGGAACCAAGACCTCCCACAAGGAGCCCAACAGGAGACAGCCTGTGTGAGAAGAGGAGAGGGTGTCAGGGAGGCAGTGGAGCAGCTTGGGGCCAAAATTCAGTTCATGGATATCTGAGGAAACCTGCTAATGAGCCTGCTATGAGACTCCAGGAACAGTGATGTGATGGCAGCGATGATCAGCTGGGCTTTGGCAGATCAGAGAAGCAATTACTCAACTCCAAGCCAAAGACTAGCCTATGGAAGAGCTAGGCTACCGGCCCACCAAAGAAGCAACTGGCCAGAGCCAGAGTTCATTGGGAGACCAGTGAGCTACACCCAGATAGAAGAATGGTTTGCACAGCTCAACATGGAGCAGTTCAGATGGTGGGTGGCCAGAAGATCAGTTGAGAGGTTGTAGCAACTGTCCATCTGGCAGGAGGAACAGCTGAGCCACTGACACAAAAACAACAAGGCACCAAAGTTCATTTCCCTTCTGGAAACCCTAGGAGAAATGCTTGCCATGTCAGTGCATATTCTGAATGGCATGCATTCATTCAAGAATTTAACAGTGCATCTTAAATATTTTTAATCTCATTGGCTAAGAGATGCTGGAAACAAAGGGCAAGTGGCATTTAAAAGCCCTGTATATTATGTTCTTTAACTGGAATGTTAAAAACAACTGGATGTTAAGAGGTAGAATAGTTAAGGAATGATTCATAGGCTGATTTCAGGGAAAATATTGTCTTCCCAATGGCAGTATAGTCACTTAAGTTTCCCAAGGCAATATACAAAAGGTACAAGTCTGGTCAAATCATTTTAGCTCCCAAATGTAAGAATTGAATTTGAACATACTTGTTAATCTAAGACAAATCTCTAAGAAAATTGTAAACAATAAACAAGCCAATACTAAAAATGTATTTATCAAGTTAAAATATGGTTCTGTGGAAAACAAAACTCAAATCTCATATGTGGCATAAAAATGTATATAACATTATAATCCATAAATATTTTAATTAGAATTAAATTCTGCATTATATTTACTTTTTATGTATGAAGTTATTTTTGACATTGAAGCCTCTTCCCACAATTTTTCCAAAGGTTTCAAAGGTATTTTACAATATAGATAAAATTCTTCTACAGTAGCTATTGACCAATTTAATGCTAGTTCTGTGAATCTGAACAAAATATATGCTTTAGAGAAATTTAGTAAACAAAGTAAGAGTAAATAGAATTACAACCTTCAAAATTTGTATAAAAATGATTTTCTAGTGTTTGTGGGTTTTGCAACACTGTCACCATGTATTTTTTTAAAAAGGATCCAACCATTATATTTTTAGAATTTTTTGTCTCATTTTAGCAATCAGCATTGGTATAATGTACCAAAACAAAGATTCTTTCTAAGTATAATTTTCAAATTTTCATTGTTGCATATCTATAATTTACATACAGATTCTACATCTATGTGTCTTTCCACTAAATGAATTTCTTAGTATCTTTACATCCATAAAAGTAAAAATTTAACAACAAAGTGAGAGGTGAATAATTGGGAATTTATCTTTTCCTATAATTGTACTAAACAGTCACTTAACATGGCATGACCTTTTACAGTTCATTTATTTCTATCTGTATCAGCCCAAATATATCTATGCAACTCCTCTGGGAGATTTGTTCTTTCTATCAAGGTTATAACAACATATGGAGATATAATCCATTCTGAAATCCACACTAAGCTGATACCACAGTCTAAAATTCAGCACCACCTGCATCTGCTTCTTTGCATGTGATACTATTTTGGCTTTGCCTTGAAGGACCTCAGGATTCGACTACCGTAAACAAAAACAAAATAGATCCAAACTGTATATTTTTGAAACCTCTACCATGAGTTGCATAAATTGTAATTTGAGGAAGTTATGGAATGTCTCTCCACACAATTACAATTCCTGCAGTGTCTAAGGAGCAATTAATTACGGTTAAAGAAGTGAAGTTGTACAATGTCAATTTGCCTAATAATACAGAGTTATAAATAAAGGGACTCTTCTAAATCTGCCAAGACTAGATATTTGTGGAACAGGACAATGCATTACAAGTTACAGAAGCAATCTGTCACGGCCCAGAGAAGAAGATGGAGCCTGGGCCAACAGAGGTGGGTGGCACAGTCCCTATGGCCCAGGAGGAATGACCCGGGGAGGAGGACGAGGCAGTCCTGAGTCCCTCCGGCCTCGGAAGAGTAAGCAGAGAGGAAGAAAGGACACTGGATGACTGAGAGAGGTGGGAGAAGAGGGAAAGAGCAGGCAGCAGAGCAGAGGAGTGATGGAGCAATGGAGATAAGCAACTGTCTCCCCCACCCCATCTCTGAGTGCAGAGAATGGAAAAGAGGAGGATTCAGTTCAGGGAGGCCCAACTACTTGGGAGGAGGGTGCCCCTCCCCTCCTCACAAGGCTCACCTGTGGAATAGTATTTAGGAAGATTCCATGAGGAGGGACTTTTGCCAGGAAGAAGTGTTTGTTTTCGGATCACAGTCCCCCAGCTTTGACTCAGACCTTTTGCCTTGCTGTGAAGACTGTTCTTATCTTGCTTTAGCCTTTAAGACTTTTGCCTTCGAAACTGCCCTTGTCTTATGCCTGGACTTTTGCATTGTGGCCCAGCTGGGTAATCTATGAACTGTGGTTTGGGGGACTGAGGGTGGAATCTTATTGGTTGGTGGAGGATCATTTGTTTAATCATTCCCAAGAGAAATAAAGACCTTTCTGAAGGCTTGCTAACTATGACCACCTGGGTCATAACACAATATTTCAGGTGTCCCTGAATTACCACTACACATTTCCATTGCCCATATGAACTGATCTCTGGGTGTTGGGGGATTCTGAATTCACCAAACCTGGATGACCAAATGTACCCTCTATTGGCAAATATATTAAGAAACAACAACCATACTTTGCATCATGGAATAATTTGGCTGCCCAGTCTTTATTAATTAACTGAATCCAGAGTTTTGAATCCAGAAGGTTATAAACAGAAAACTCAGATGAGAAACTGTAAAAGAACACTTCACAGTTTTAAGATAAAAGACCACATCATAGAAGTGATTGCTTTTTTAAAAAAAATAGACTGCTTCAGTAAAAAAATATCTTTCCAAGTTGGCTTACAGTCATCAAAGATCTAAAGCCCTAAAGATTACTTTAAAGCCACTTTTATATTGATTCATTCAACACAACTTTGTTCAAGGCAGCATAAATATTTGCATCAGCCATAATAATGAGATATGATTACTACAAACAAACAACGTAGACAGAGGCATTCAGAATTTACATTTCTGCTTTTTCAGCAGATTCATTGAATGTTTTATTCTGTGCCTTAATACCAATAAGGAACTGTAGAAAACAAAATTCACTTTTCCAGATGTTTTTGCCTCTTTAGAAAATCAAGTTGACAGGTGTAGGATGGGAAAGCAAAAGATGATCCATTATTTTATTCACTGCATCTGTGATGGAACCACGAAAGCCTAGAGAAAAAGCATTCCCAGCCCTTCTTTTAAGCTAGTGCGTCTTAAACTTTTGAAGACTATGGAATATCAACTTCTTTAATGAGAGGTATTTACGATGGAGCCTTTATAAAAAGAGAAAAATAAAATAGCAATGTAGATTATTTTTCATAATATTCCTTATTTTTCTTTACATATAAATACCTCAATATATATTAATACCTTAAAGAACCAATTTCTAGTGGTTAAGGCACAGACTAGAAAGCAGGAGTTCAAATTTTGCCTTAACTATGCAAACTAGCTCGGTGACTTTGAGCCAGGCAATCTGTCTTAGTCCAACCCACCTCACAGGGTTTTTGTAGGTAAATTGATGGGGAAGAAGGTGTGTTGGATATGTTCACTGCTGAGTTATTTGTAAAAATAATAAGAATAAGAGATACCCATCTCCATCTCCACACACACACACACACACACACACACGTTGTATTTGTGCTGATAAATAAATAAAGGGAGACTAGTATAGATCTATTTCAAGCTATTTAGCTCTCATCAGCTAGCCATACCCTTACTGGGATTGGAACCTGTGCTGTGTGTGTGTGTGTGTGTGTGTGTGTGTGTGTGTGTGTGTGTGTGTGTATGTGTGTGTGTGTGTGTGTGTATATATATATAGTCACAGTGGATGACTCTGCTTAGTGCTTGACTGTTTAAAAAAGCTTCTAAACAGAGGCTTCCGGGGAGGGACTTGCCGTCGTCAGCAGCTTAACGGAGCTCTTTTTTCAGGCTAGAAAAAAGCAGAGAGCGACTCAGTCGGCAAGAGTCTTCTTTGAAGTTCGCAGTTGTTTTTTTTTGGCTGCGAACGGAGGGAGAGAGTCAGCCAAGGCTGAGTCATTTACTCCGGCCAGAAAATCTCAGCTGTTTTTTTTACAGCGCAAGGCGAGAAACCCCCCCCCCCCTTGGACAATTTTTGTAACTATGTTATTGAAATTAATACAGGCAGAGACCGAACTTGAGAACTCTATTTTTTTTTCTCCTACCAAAAATCCCAGTTTCAACGTGATAAAAAAATCCCTTTGTGTAATTGGTTCTAAGATGGCGATCTTGTAGCTTTCGCATTTGTATATTTTTAGCTTCCTGGCACAGCCGACAGAGAGAAAGATCAAAGGTATTGCCTGATAGCATTCTCCGACTAATTAACATTGTTTCCTTGAAGACCTACCAAGAATTTCCTTTTCTTTTTCTTATCAATTTTTAAAAGCTGTTAAGCCTCCTTGTTAATATAGAGATATTTTAAACACAGATGAATATGAACTGTTTCATTACAATGCTAATTTTTTGAGATGTGCTTTGTTACAACGTTCTTTTTTGAAATCTTTTGAAAAACCTCTATGAACAAATAAAGGGGGGACTCAACACTTTCTTCTCTTGCAAGTTACATAACGGGCCAGCAGAGTTCGAGTAATACTTGACTAATTGTTTGAAATAATGGCACCAAAATCAAAGTCGGGGAGACGTTCTTTTAGCAATACACCTCATGCATTTGGCATGAAGTCGCAGCCTTTACCTTCTACGCCCCCTACTGGAGATTTGCTAACGAAAGAATTTCTTTTTGAGACACTTAGAGAATTCAGAGAGGAGATAAAGCAACTTATTACAGACTTTTCTGACAAGTTTGACACTAGGATTGCTAATACAAAGGAGGACATGATAGGATTTGTAACTGTATTGACAGAGTATGTTGCTGGAATGGAAGATAAGCTAGAGCTTCTGGAGGAAGCCAATACCAACTTGACATCCAAAATCGAAGTGATGCAACAAAAAGTTGAAAAAGCTGGAATGGAAGATAAGCTAGAGCTTCTGGAGGAAGCCAATACCAACTTGACATCCAAAATCGAAGTGACGCAACAAAAAGTTGAAAAAGCTGGAATGAAAGATAAGTTAGAGCTTCTGGAGGAAGCCAATATCAACTTGACATCCAAAATCGAAGTGATGCAACAAAAAGTTGAAAAAGCTGGAATGGAAGATAAGCTAGAGCTTCTGGAGAAAGCCAATACCAACTTGACATCCAAAATTGAAATGATGCAACAAAAAGTTGAAAATACAGAAAAACAAATCGTTATGATAAATTATAAAAAGATGGAGCTTGCATTAAGAATCAGGGGACTACGTGAAAGGGAACAGGAGAACCTGAAACAGATTTTCTCAGAGGCCTTCAGTCATCTGGTGGGAAGACCGGGAATCAACTTTGATTGGCAGATTGAAAAAATTTACCACCATAATTCTTGGACGGCAAAACAGAGACAGCTTCCTCGAGATGTAATCATATATTTTGCTACAAGAGAGTCTAGAAATAGGATACTACAAAAGTCTTATAATACCAAGCTACAAATTGGCGGACAGGATCTGATTGTCTTCAAAGAAATACCACCCCAAATGTTAAGAGCCAGGAGAGATTACGCTTTTCTTGTGGAAGAACTCAGAAACCGTCAGATACAGTATAGATGGGATGTGCCATTTGGTATTATAATTACACTTGGTGAGCAAAAATATCGTCTCAATTCTGTATGGGAAGCCTGAGATTTTATCATAAGACCCTGAAGGTGGGACATTCTGAATCATCTGGATCCAGAGAAAGACAACGAGAAGGACAAGATAAACAACAAATTACACAACCACAAGATAGAAAGCATCATCTTTCCCTCCCGGTAGGGCAAGGGATCAGAGAACAAGGACCTAGTGGTACGACTACCAGACGAATGGGGAAATAAGGCAGACTGCAACAACTTTAATAGTTATTGGCCATTGATTAAGGAGTTATGTCCGAACTTTTTATAAAAGAGAAAGAAAATATTTTGCTATTTCAAACAGCCTCAATCTTGAACATGGTCAATACTTTGTGACTTCTGTCATGCAAAAGAAAAATGACATAGTTGCATACTGAAGAAAAGATATTGACTTGATGGATAATTATGAACTTTTATATAAATTACTGATGATTTATTTTCTGAGGCGAAGAGGACGGAGATTGTGGTGGGGGTTCTTTTGGATCATGGCCCAGTTTGGATGGAATTGGGAAGGGTAGTGCAGGTAAGAAGATCTCGGAGGTCGAATGGGAGCTATTTTGATATGAAAAGTATATTAATGATTGTAAAAATTGCTATCTGAATATCATGTTCGGAATATGAATAAGGGCATATTTAGGGAATTTCTAGGAGACACAAGAAAAGCATATATGAGAGGAGTACTGATGAATATAAAAATATATATGTATATATATGTACGTATATATATACATATATAGGTGTGTGAAGGTGTAGATAGATAGATAGATAGATAGATAGATAGATAGATAGATAGATAGATAGATAGATAGATAGATAGATAGATAGATAGATAGCGATACAAATACAAGGCAAAAAAAAGAGTTGGAAGAGGAAATCAAAAGAAAAATTCAAAATGTATCTAAATTGTGTTATAGAGGAAGGAGGCACAAAGGGAACAAAATTAATGGGTTTGGAAATAGACAGAACAAAGCAAACTGTTTAAATTTGTGTAATGGTGAGAAGCTGAGTTTAATGTATACGAACAATGTAAACTGCTCATTATGGGACTAAGAAATTCCAGATAGTTTATGCTTAACATTAGTAATAACTTAAACTGTTTAAAATTTGGGTAACAGTAAGAAGCTGAGCTCAATGTTGAGATATTTTAGACTGTGATTGTTAAAATGCTATACCGTGTATGGGCTCTGGGAAGTCGGGGGGAGAGAAGGGAGGTGGGGTTCTAGGGGGAGGAGGGGAGAGGGGAAATACAATATGTGTTAAATTCTAAAATACATGATTCCACTTGTATACTGTGGCTTTTTAATGTTAGTGTTAAAATAGAACAAGCTGAATATATTGGAAGGTAATAGAAGTACACCGAAGGGAGGAGTTGAGGGAAAGAAGAAGGAGAGTGGAGAGGGTGAGAGAGAGGAGGAGGAGAAGGAAGGGAGGGAATGGATTAAGAGAGGGAGTGATAGAGGGGGGGAAGTAGGTAGTAGAGGGGTATGTAAGAAGGAAGAATGAAAGTTGGAGGGGGTTGAAAGAGGGTGTATGGTGGGCCAAGGAGGTATATTGGGTTTGTATTATAGAGGGCATTTTCTATATAAGTGAGGGCTGTGTTTATTATTCAATGTTATATGCCCCGGTTATGCACAGTAAACATGTGATTGTATAGAATGGAATGGAAATAAATTTAAAAAAAAATAATAATAAAAAAAGCTTCTAAACAGTGCCCTCTACAGGAGGAAATTCATTTAGTCTGAATTTATGATCACTCGAGCAGAGTTAAGCAAGGGTTAAAAGCCGAAAAATTCCTTATGTAGATGAGGCACGTGGTTCTCTTGCCTCCTCCTGTAGAGGGGGTTTTTTTAGAGGCTTTTTTAAACAGTTAAGCAGAGTCATCCATTGGGGACTCTGGCAGCAGCTAACCCAGCCTGACCTCAGCAGCTCTTGCCTTTTTCCTTTTATATTTTTACATTTTCATCATGGCAGGCAAGAGCAGAGTTGAAATCCTCTGTGATTGTGAAACAGTTGGAAAAGGTATGTGGGTCAGAGGGAAGGGGAGGAATTCAAAATTAATATAATTTGTAAGTAATTGTAAGTAATTTGTGTGTGTGTATGTGTGTGTTTCTTCACTTCACTCAAACTCTCTCTCAATTTGAGAGAGAGTTTGTTTGAGAAGAGGGAAGGGGGTAAGAGTCGGAGAAGCAGGGAGGGCAGCTTGTTGGAGAAGAGAGGGGCAGCCTTGTTTGAGAACAGAGGGGCAGCCTGCCAGCTTTCTTTCTCTGTGTCAGGGCAGCCCACCAGTCTTTTACCTGCCTCTGCTAGCGGGCTGGCGCTTTCTTTCTTTTGCCACAAAAGAAAGAAAGCGGCTTTTGGCCGCTCTGCTGCTATGTCTGACTGCAGGCACCTTGGTATTGTGGAGGCCCAGCGGCCCAGCGGCCAAGCCGTAAGCTCCGTCGGCCAAGCCGTGGAGCAAGCACAGCATGCCTGGGTAGTCCCTGCATGGATTCAGGCTGAGAGCATGGTGCGTCTGCGAAAGGAGGTCCCCCACCACTGCAGCCGCTATCGCTTCTTCCTGGCGCACCCGCTGCGAAGGCCAGCCACTCTACCGGTGCTGGTGGATGGGGTTGAGGCTGCCATAGGGGTCCCCCAGGTGCGTGTAGGTGCTCTCCTGGCTGTGTGGATAGGGCAGCGGCGGCTACGGGTAAGGTGGTGAGAAGTAAGGAGGCTGGAAGTCCGAGGCCGGCGTGTGGCACAGAGGGGGAGCCGAGGAGTATGCCACCACCTGGTTGAGAGACGAGAGCTGGGGAGGCAGCCACTGGCGGAGGTCCCATTCAGCCCATCCAAGCGGTCCTGGTGGGGGAACATCAAAGGGAGGGAAGGTCACCACACAGCCAGTTGCTCTTGGAGCGCAAGGCACTGGCTTTCCCTCACTCCAAGCAGCACACGTCGCTAGGGCTCCCAGTGAGAGAGAGGAGAGACCCGCAGAGACCCGCAGGCAGAAGACCCATTCCCCATGTCCTGATCCCAGCCTTTTCGGCCAACTTCTGTTTGTGGCAAATAATCCAATTTATCCCGCCTCTATGTTGGACATGTATATGTATACGTATATGTGTGTGTATGTATGTATGTATGTATGTATGTATGTATGTGTGTGTGTGTGTGTGTATATATATATTCCAATTGGTTGCATGCATCTGATAGTATAATATAAGCATTTAGAGAGAGATCTGTTAAGAAAATTTAGTCAAGGCCACATTCCAGTTATGTCCATATTTGGGCAGCTTTAGTGAATGTTGAAAATCCTTTGCTATAAATATGCATCAAGGAAAAAGGCAATAGAACCTTTAATGCTTTTTCACTTAGGTCTTTTATTTTTTTCTGCTTCCAAAATACCTCCAGATTGCCTGGGGAATATTAGTGCTATGCTGAACATAGCTAAAGACACATTGCGCTGCACCACATTGGCAGCTTGCAATATAAACAAGATCTGTTGTCACAAGAAGAGAGAAGACAAATTGAGCCAAACAATAAGGAACGATGCATGGCACAAAATGAAAGAAGTCAACAGCGGCAAAAGAGCTGGGCAAGTAAAGGGAGGCGTGGAAGGAAGCAGCATAAAAATAGGATTTAGAGAAAAAAAATTGAGAAGAAAATTAACAGAGATTTTTAAGTAAACGAAAAGCATTGAAGCTCCTTCTCTCTGTAGCAAGTAGGAAGTGGGCATGTCTACTCAGAAACGGTTCCTCTATCACAGGGGTGTCAAACTTGTGTCATCATGGCATCCTCACCTAACATATCAGGACTTCCCCCCCCCTTTGCTAAACCGGGCAGGGGCGGGGCCAGCACATGACGCATCCGGCCTGAGGGCCACGAGTTTGACAGTCCTGCTCTATCAGAATAAGAAAGAGGAGCAGCCTGAGAGTGCCTGGGAGAGGGATAGAGCTAGCAGAGCAGCAAGTGGAAGGGAAGCACCTTGGGATCACAGCTGCAACCCAGATGAGTTGTAAGAACAAAGAGAGGAAGAGACAATTCAAAAGGGAAGAAGCTGGGCAAGAAATCTACTCAGTGACAAGGAGGAACTCAGGGTTGATAAAACTGTAAAGAGATGAAGAGTTTGTTTGGTTTGGTCACGTGGTCACATCAGCTACTGTAACTTGACGTATGCTGCAGCTTTCAAGTTTTCAAGCTTTCAATCCTGCAGTTGCTATCAAAGGGTCAACCTTGCCATCTAGCAAGAGTGTTGTCTTTGAATGTGCATTGGGACTCTAAGTTTCTATTGTACATTTATTTATTTACTTATTTTTAAGATTTATAAGGCAGCCCAAATCAAACAGTGTAACTCTGGGCAGCATACCACATAAACAAACAATAAATCAAAAAGAAGAAGAAATAAAACCATATAGCAATAAACAGACAATATATAAATACAAGATATAAAATGCATTGTATTTCCCTGCTTTACAGAAAAGAAAGGGATTCATCACACTGATCCTCAATAGGGTTTTTTAATGTTCTTCCTGTTCTAGTGTGAAAGACGGATTTTTTTCTATCTTTAACTGTGTTATTATTTTTGTAAAATAGTCTGAATAAATATGAATTGTAAATCTATTTTCTATTCCCAATCCAGAGGAGATCATTCTGTTATTTTTACTGGATTTTCCCTGGAAGAGTTTGGAAGTCTATTTGCATAGCAGCTCATTGTCTAAACAGCTACAAAAAAGGTATATAGTAGTGAGGGAGAGTCAAACAAGATTCTTGGGGAAATCTGCTGTCATGTCCAGAAAAGTCTAATCAGCTCCTTATGAATATGACAGCAGATTTCCCCAGTAATCTTGTATAGGAAGTAAAAAATGAAAAGTGAAATGAAAAGAGGCCCAGGTTGATGTATAGGAAGGGAAAAGAGGTCCAGGTCATCAAATATGAGTTTACACAGGTAGCTTGGAAATTGTAATGAGGATGTCAAGAAAACTACAATTCAGACTGAATAGACTTTAGCAAAGGCCACAAAATATCATGTCACACTGGCAGAAACATTTCTTCCCAGTGATGTGTAAAAGGGGAAGGCCTATGCCCTATGGAATGTTTTAAGAGCAAAAGTGATGCCCAACAAAGAGTGCTGAGCTCAATATTTCTTGACAGTGTTGCTTTCAGAAATTCCTTCTGTGTTACTTATTTTCTTCCAACTAGAATCTTGGGCGGCCAAAGTCTATCTGAAAAACACAGAAAGCATGACAATTACAGAGAAAGAAACACTGATCAAAATAATAATATAGGAGAGTGTTTACTCTTTCTAATCTAAACCTTCCTGTGTTGCTATTAGACTTGGGAGAAATTGCGTCCTCTTAGCTGAGTAGCATTTGTTTCTACAAATTTTAAAAGCAGGATTTGGTGTGTTCTTTGTGTGTTCATTTACCTAATGCAAGCTCACATAATAAAAATATTACGTGTCTAATTCACTGAACTTATTTTTACTGAAGCAGAATCTTCTGTGACAGTTGTTCAGTCAATTATATCTTTTAACATACATACATACATATATACATACATACATACATACATACATACATACATACATACTGTACATACATACCCTCATATATTGTTTTGCTTGCTGTCAAGTTGTATTCTTTGTTTTTAGTATCATATTATTTTATTATTCTGTGTGTTTTGATCCATAAACTGGCCAGTCACTGGGAGTCAGGCAATGTATTAAAAAAGGTAACAGATATGATAAAAAATGCATTCATGAGTCCTAACTCACAATATTTATCCAATAAGATGACAATCTTAAATGTAATACTATTTCCCCTGCCACAGGATTGTCAGAAAGAAAGGATAACCCCAGACAAAAATACTGTGGAGCTCAGATTTCTGCCTTATCAAATCTTTGATTATCAACTCCATCTAAAAACAATGTACTCGGTATGCAATCTTAATGCTACAACTGTCATCTCTCACATCAGAACCCTTGACGTTTCTCCCTTCAGCAGAAAGAATAGAAATACAAAATGGATAATTGTACGTGGTTTTCAGTAGCGGCCGAAGCTGTGGAAGAGCATTCTCCAAAGATTCTTCAAGATCAAAGGCTCTGTGCAACTCAGAGCTGCCTTGGATAGGCTACAGGTGCCTGTCAATAGAAAGAGAACACCACCTGATGATAATTGGCATGAGGAAGATCTTGATAATCACACATGATTGGATTGTTGGCTTGTTTTAATGAAATGTGCAGTAAAGAACTGTTTCTGTTTTGTTTAAAGATAGGGGGCTGGCAAACCTGCATAGTCACATTAGACATTTTCCAAATTTTTGACATGCTGGGCTCAACATTGCACTAGAGCAGGGCTGTAAAACTTGCAGCCTGCAGGGCGGATATGTCACGAACTGGCCACACCCATGCCCGGTATAGCGAAGGGGGGGGAAGTCCCAATACGTCACGTGATGCCACTGTGATGATTTGAGTTTGACACTCCTGTACTAGGCTTGGTAGCATGGACTGCTTTTCATCAGTTTTGGCCTTACTTGGAGACAGCCTCATAACAGCTTTACAATTCATGCTTTAGTAGTTTCCTGGATGGCTTACTGCAATACATTATATGTGGTGCTGCCTTTGAAAAACAAGCCAGAAACTTTAGTTGGTTCAAAACAGAACAGACAAACTGTTTCCTTGGAGTGACAATATGAACATATTATT
Organism: Thamnophis sirtalis; assembly: GCF_051295495.1. Taxonomy (NCBI): domain Eukaryota; kingdom Metazoa; phylum Chordata; class Lepidosauria; order Squamata; family Natricidae; genus Thamnophis; species Thamnophis sirtalis. The sequence continues at coordinate 57,448,149 of NW_028261389.1, read as the reverse complement.
ATGCCAGAATTTCATCATCTCTACACTGGCTGCCTGCCTGTTATTGGTCTCAATTCAAAGTGCTGGTTTTGATCTTTCAAAGCTATAAATGACTTCAAGCTAAGTTACCTGAAGGAACATCTCCTACCTACCTGAACCTAAAGATCTTTTAATGATATGGAGTTTCTATAAAAGAAAGAGATTTTTTTTCTCCTTGATTAAAGTTTTTTATTTTTCCATTTTCATAACATATAATCACATGTATACTATTACATAACCAACATCATATTGTATTATTAAATGTTCATTCATCTTACCAATAACTCCCAAAATCCAGTTATTGGCTCTTCTGCTCTCCATACATATTTGTACTTTATCCATCATTTTCTTCTCCCATTCTCCTTCCCCTCCCTACCTCCCTACCTCCTTTCTTCCCTCTGTCCTTCTTTTCTCAACTTCCCCTTCCTCTCTCCTTCTCCCTTCCCTTACCACTCCTCATTTCTCTCCTCCTCTTCCCCCCCTTGCCCTCTCTACTATCCTCTCTTCTTCCCTTACCTTTCTCCTCTACTTCCCACTCTCAGTTACTTGGTGTATTTCAGCTTCTGAGCAAGCTCCCTTTTATGTTGATGGTATTTATAATTCTTTTTCAATATGCATATTTAATTTTTCTCCTCTTTTTTAGTAAAAACAAGTGATATAACAATAAAGTATACATATAGAGTCATTGTGCTTCTAAACTCCACCCACTACCACCACCCCGGACCTAATTTAGTCGAGCTGTAGGCCTGGTTACAATTCCCAGATATTCTCATCATTATCTTTATATAGTTATACATCCTTACATGCCCCCAATTTGTGATTCTGTCTTTTTATCACAATGGTTTCCCTTTGTAGGTATATTTCATATTCCCTCTCCATTTTTTATACCTTGAATTAGATTACCCTTAGTTATCTCTAGATGACAATCTTCACTATTCAGTGTTCATTACACTTCCCTTAATGTATTATATAAAGTAATAAGCAGTAAACATCTCACTTTGTTCACCATCTTAAAGGTTCTATATATGTCCATGTTACATAGACTTTGACCCATGCTTAATTGTCCTTCTATTGTCATATTCATTTAATTTGCAACCTGTGGGAGGGGTTGTGGGGTCTACGGTAGCGGGGGAGGGCCGGAGAATTATGGTCACTATGGGGAGGGGCAGATATGACGGGAACTTCAGGGCTAGCCATTACCGGGGAAGGAGGATTCGCTACATCACAGAGATCCCTCCTTCCAGCCCTGTTAGTTCCACTCCAGGGCCAGGTGGCGAGAATTGTCAGGGCCCTGGTCTCAGGCTGTTGTTGCTAAATGCCAGGTCTGTGGTTCACAAAACTCCCCTTGTCCGGGACTTAATTTTAGACGAGGGGGCGGACCTGGCATGTATTACTGAGACCTGGCTGGGCCCAGAGGGAGGAGTCCCCCTCACTGAAATGTGCCCAGAAGGTTTTCAGGTGCTTCATCAGCCGCGATCCCAGGGAAGGGGTGGAGGAGTGGCTGTCATCGTCCGAGGGTCTTTAGTTCCTCGTAGGATCCCTGCTCCGGAGTTTGTCGGGTGTGAGTCCCTGTTGATGAAGCTGGACCTTGGTGGTCAAGTGGGTCTGTTGCTAATGTACCTACCTCCCAACAGCGTTGCAACAGCCCTCCCCTCGCTCCTCGAGACAGTAGCCGAGTTGGCGGTGGAATTCCCCAGGCTTATGGTTCTGGGGGATTTCAACCTGCCTACACTTGGTGAACGTTCTGATGGGGTGCAGGAGTTCATGGCTTCCATGACAGCCATGGACTTGACCCAAGTAATTCGAGGTTCGACTCATTCAGTGGGTCACACACTTGACCTTGTATTTCTGTCGGAGCAGTGGAGATGTGATCTAGAGTTGAAGGGCATTAAAACCTTGCCCTTGTCATGGTCTGATCACTTCCTGCTGAGGCTTGACTTTCGGAGGCCAATTCCCCACTGTAGGGAGGAGGAACCGATTAGGTGGTTCCGCCCCAGGCATCTGATGGACCCAATGGGGTTTCAGATGGCGCTTGGAGAAATACCTGATACTATCGTCCACAATTCGGTGGAGTCCTTAGTTGCTGCTTGGAATACAGCGGCGGCAGGGGCTCAAAACCGGATTACGCCTTTGCGACCTCTCCAAGGCGGCGGATCCAGGAGGGCTCCTTGGTTCACCGAGGAACTCCGGGAGATGAAATGCCAAAAGAGATGCCTAGAGCGCCGCTGGAGGGCCAGTAAATCTGAGTCAGACTGAGCACTGATGAGAGCCTTTATTAGAGCCTATCTCGTGGCAATACGGGCGGCAAAATGTTCGCATTTTGCCGCTCTTATTGCATCCGCCGAATCGCGCCCAGCCGCCTTGTTTAGAACAACCCGCTCCCTCTTGAAAGGGAGGGATGCGGATGACCCTCTACAGGGTAGAGCTGAGGAATTTGTTCAGTATTTGACGGATAAAGTCGCTCGGATTCGGACAGATCTGGACTCCAATTGCACGATACCAGCCGAGGTACCGGGGGAGGGTCTTGAGCATGCTTTATGGATTGAGTTTCAACAGGCTTCTCCTGATGAAGTGGACAAGGCCATGGGAGCGGCCTCCACTTGTATACTGGACCCGTGTCCCTCCTGGCTGGTCTCGACCAGCAGGGAGGTGACACGCTGTTGGATCCAGACGATTGTGAACACCTCTCTCCAGGAGGGAATCTTCCCACCCCTCCTAAAGGATGCGGTGGTGAGACCCCTCCTGAAGAAATCATCTTTGGACCAGCCATTTTGAGCAATTATCGTCCAGTCTCCAACCTTCCCTTTGTAGGGAAGGTTGTTGAGAAAGTGGTGGCCTCGCAACTCCGACGGTCCTTGGATGAAGCCAATTATCTAGACTCTTTTCAGTCGGGTTTCAGGCCTGGTTACAGCACGGAAACTGCTTTCGTCGCGCTGATCGATGATCTCTGGTGGGCCAGGGATAGGGCTCACTCCTCTATCCTTGTGCTTCTTGACCTCTCAGCGGCCGTCGATACCATCAACCATGGTATCCTTCTGCGACGGTTGCGAGAGGTGGGGGTGGGAGGCACCGTTTTGCGGTGGTTCTCCTCCTACCTCTCGGACAGGTCGCAGTCAGTGTTGGTCGGAGGGCAGAGATCGACCCCAAGGCCCCTCAAGTATGGGGTGCCGCAGGGTTCGGTCCTGTCCCCCCTCCTATTTAACATCTACATGAAGCCGCTGGGTGAGATCATACGCAGGCACGGGATTAAGTATCACCAATATGCAGACGATACGCAGCTGTATCTGTCTGCCCCGTGCCAACTCAGTGAAGCAGTAGAAGTGATGTGCCAGTGCCTGGAGGCTGTTAGAGTCTGGATGGGAGCAAACAAGTTGGCACTCAATCCAGACAAGACCGAGTGGCTTCTGATGTTCCCCCCCAAAGATTGTCCAACTGTTCCATCTCTCAGGCTGGGGGGCGAAATTATAAGCCCCTCAGAGAGGGTTCGCAATTTGGGAGTCCTCCTGGACCCACAGCTGACTCTAGAACACCATCTGTCGGCTGTGACCAGGGGGACCTTTGCCCAGGTTCGCCTGGTGCACCAATTGAGACCCTACCTGGATCGGGAGGCCCTTCAGACAGTCACTCACGCCCTTGTGACCTCAAGACTGGATTATTGTAATGCGCTCTACATGGGGCTGCCCTTGAAGAGTGTTCGAAGACTCCAATTAGTCCAGAATGCAGCTGCGCGAGCGATTGTGGGTGCACCAAGGTACACCCACGTTACACCTATCCTCCGCGAGCTGCACTGGCTACCTATTAGTCTCCAAATCCGCTTCAAGGTTCTGGTTGCTACCTATAAAGCCCTACATGGCATCAGACCTGGGTACCTGAGAGACCACCTCCTGCCGATTACCTCTCTCAGACCAATTAGATCGCACAGGTTGGGTCTCCTCTGGATTCCATCTGCCAGCCAATGTTGGCTGGTGACTCCCCGGGGGAGAGCCTTCTCTGTTGCAGCTCCGGCCCTCTGGAACGAGCTCCCTGTTGAGATGACCAGGGGGGCATTTGCCCAGGTTCGCCTGGTGCGCCAGTTGCGACCCTACCTGAACCGGGAGGCTCTCACAACGGTCACTCGGGCCCTTGTGACCTCTAGGCTGGAATACTGCAACGTGCTCTACATGGGACTGCCCTTGAAGAGCATCCGGCGACTTCAGCTAGTCCAGAATGCGGCCGCGCGAGTGATTGTGGGCGCACCGCGGTTTGCCCACATAACACCTATCCTCCGCGAGCTGCGCTGGCTACCTGTTGATCTCCGGGTGCGCTTCAAGGTGCTACTTACCACCCATAAAGCCCTCCATGGTAGTGGATCTGAGTACTTGAGAGACCGCCTCCTGCCAATTACCTCCCTACGACCTATTAGATCACACAGATTAGGCCTCCTCCGAGTTCCATCCGCCAGTCAGTGTCGACTGGCAACTACGCGGAGGAGAGCCTTTTCAGTAGTAGCTCCGACCCTTTGGAACGATCTCCCCGGGAAATTCGCACCCTCACCACCGTCCAGACCTTCCGCACAGCCCTCAAGACCTGGCTATCCCGTCAGGCCTGGGGATAAAGATTCTAATCCGTCCCCACACGAATGATGAATGAATGTTGTGTTCTATTTTTACTTATGTACTGTCTCATGTCTTGTCTTGTATTCCCCTCCCCATAAGTTGTAAGCTGCCCTGAGTCCCCTCAGGGAAAAGGGCGGCCTATAAATAATAAACAAATAAAAAATAAAAAAAATAAAATAAAATCCGGATCCTTACTACCCTCCCGGCCTTCCGCAAAGCCACCAAGTCCTGGCTGTTCCAGCAGGCTGGGGGGAGCTGAGAAGCATCTACCTCCATAGAAATTGTGAATGTTGGTTTTGTTTTTAATATGTTGTCTTTGTCTTGTTCCCCTCTTTCCCTTGTCTTTTGTAAGCCGCCCGGAGTCCTCCGGGAGTGGGCGGCATACAAGACAAATAAATAAATAAATAAATAAATAAATAAATAAATAAATAAATAAATAAATAAATAAATAAATAAATAAATAAATAAATAAATAAACTCAATTTAATTATCATGTTAAAAAGGTAAATCACAAACCTCTGCTTTACAAGCTCCCCATATCAGTTTTATATTTATCCATATTCCATATATTTTAACTTTTATTTAGTTATCTTTCCATTATGATGTTCAACCAGGTAGCAACTCCATTTTATTATCATATTTAGGAATAAAGCCCTTATCTTAATCTTATATTTTTCCATTTAGTAGTTTCTAATTATCTGTTTTTTTTCCTGATAAGTTTTTTGTCCCACTTCTCTTTTCCTGTCTTCTCTCTTTTCTTTATTTTAACACATCCATTCCCTTCAAATTTCCCCAGGTGACCAAAGGAATAACTTATATTCCTCTTTGCTGGGGGATAACCTCCTGCTTCATTTTTCCTTATACCACTAACAGCCTCCAAGAACATTTTTGTCAGCTTCCTTTTCCCTTTTGTTGGGATACCTCTCCTTTTCACAATTTTCCCTATACCATTGCCGGGACCAAATGAGTTTTTTGTCTGCTTTTTATTTTCCTCCGCTTCTACCCCTTCAATATCTTACCCCCTTCTTCTTTGAGTTCTTCTATAGCTATCTACTTCTCTGGATTAAAAATTCTAATTAGGCTTTTACTGATTTATGTATATTCTTTAAAATTCCACATAGTTCTTCAAATTTCCAGTTTTCCATGATGTCCAGTTCCAAAGTTACAGTTAATTATACAGTTATGCTGTTCTTCTTTCAGAGTTCTGTTCCACCTTATGTTTGTCTGCTTCAATTGCTGTGGGGAAAAACGATGGTGGCCATTTTAGTCTTTTGTTCTACCTTAATTTCCAGATCCAAAATTGCAGTTATTTATACAAATCCCACTTCGAGACACTGGACCACCTTAAATTCAAACCAGAAGAGAAGCTGGGGCCATCTTATGAAAGATATTTTTTTCTGTGGCAGTGCCTCATTTATAAAAGACCCTTCCAAAAAGTTTGACAGATGCTACAACAGGAGTCCCCAACCTGTGGGCCAAGGTCCACTATGGACTGTAGCCTATTTGCAACTAGGCCATGGCCCGAGTCATACAAGCAGTGAGTGCCAACACTCGCAGCCCAACTCATGCTCACAGCTGGCACCAGCGCTCGCAGCCCCCTCACACCTGTGGCAGGTGCCAGTGCTTGCAGCCCCATTTGCACAAGCAGTGGGCACTGCCACGAGTAGTGGACACTGGGACATACAGCCCCATTCCCACTCACACAAATGAAGCTGTGTGCATGCTACATTAACCTCATTTTGGTGAGGTGAAGACTGGTTTTTTTCAGTTTTTTTCATTTTCATTTTTTTATTATTAAAAGGTTTTTTATTTTTCTCTTTCAGATTCATTCACAAATATACACTCTTATAACTACTATGAACATTTATCGATTCATCATTAATCTTTATCATTCTTTTCTTACAAATATATAGAATATAGTTTGGGTCACTTTCTTGCCACCTTATGCCTCCATCTTATTTTGCAACAACCTTGCTCCTTCTTTTTCATTTTAATTTTTTCATTGAATTTTAATTGAATGTTAATAGCATTTTCAGTTCATATTTTTATATTTGATTGACCAGCATCTATTGCATAATTTTTATTATGATCATTTTGTATTTTATTTGTGATTATTGTATTTGTTTTAACTCAAATTATAATTTTAGCATTTTTTTATTTTAAACTCCCCTGAGAGATTTGGTGATTGGGTAGTTTTAAAAAATTAATTTTTTTTAATGGCTAGTTCAGAGTTTTGTACATATACGTAGCCTACCTCTTGGTAAATGTACTTAGCTAGGAATAAATTGTTACATTTATTCCTTGCAATGTTGTCACAGAGATAAGCTGAGTGAGATTTCCACTTAAAAGAGACAGATACATTCTCAGTGCACATAGATAAAATCTATAGCACCAGGTAAGTGCTCTGTAAAAATTATATTCTGTCCTTGCTAATGTACCAAATGATGGAATGCTATTGAACCTTTGTTACTGAGAAGGCACATTATGTCAAAATTATTGATGTTTGTTGGTTTGCAGTTAGGCAGCTCAGATATATTAGCCATTTCACATATTAGGTATTGCTTGTTGTGGGTTCTTCTCTGAGGTAGTAGTTTAATTATCCCAACTAAATAACATAATTAATCTTGCTTCACGACTGGTTGGTTTGGTTTGGTGCAGTTATTTATATACATATGACTGTCTGACAGTAAATATAAATTTAACACATTAAAAATAGTTATTAGACAGCCTCTTGTCAAAGTTCAGTTTCCAGCAATACTTGAGCTTTTCTGTCAGATACTGCTAGCGCACAAAGAACTGTGATATGATATGCTATTTTGATAGAAATGTTTAGATTAAAAAATAGATAGTGATCTGTTGTGGCCCAGCAGGAGCCGATGGAGCTGCCACCAGACTCCGACAGCAAGGGGCCCTATGAGTCGGCTCTGGAGGATGTGGAGGACCCTGGACAGGGTTCCCACTCCGAGCAGGGGGCAGAGAGGCTGGTTGGCCACCAGGAGGCACCTGAGCCTTGGACCAGTGTGGAGGAGACAAGGGACTGTGTTCCTGATGTCAGCAGTGAGTTGTTCCTGGATGCCCAGCACCGAAGAGCTAATAGGCGTCAGGAACAGTTGCGCAAGTACATGAGGTAATTGCACTCAGCTGGCAGTAATTAGGCAGACTATAAAAGGACTGCTTGTGCACACACCCTTTTGCAGAAGTCAACGCAGGAAGGAATGTTGGAGAACATTATTGTGAGCTTGGCAGGCTGCATTGCTGCCATGGCTTATCTGTGCTGGATTGCTGCCCAAGCTTGTTGGTGCCCGTTTGCTGCCAAGGACCTGTCTGTCTGTTAATTAAATGCAGTAACTTATCTTTGGCTCGGAGTGTGTTGGTGTGGGATGAGGGGAGTCAGAACAGTGATCCTTCCTGATTTCTCTGTAACCATACCTGTTCTGTCCCCCCTTCTCCGCTCGTTAAACAGACGACAGGCAAACAACTTAAAAGGAACTTTCTTTATCAGTTCTCGGCTCAGACTGGCTTCGAGCCCAAAAATAACATAAATACAGTCTCTGACCAGATAACAGAATACAAAACAAATCTCTCTTACGGCAACACAAGTTGAACAAAATGAAAGCAAAGCACTTCTTCCAAAGTCTCTACGAATCAGGGTTACAGAAATCAAAGCACTTCTCCAGGTATATCTTCTTGAATCAGGGTTACAGAAAGCAAAGCACTTTTCCAAGTGTATCTTACATAAACCAGGACTGATGATCAATCAATGTTGAACGAACCAAGGAACGTTGACTCCTGCAACCAGGGCGTGGCACCATCTGTCCTTTTATCTCCAAAACCCCACTAACGAGCCCCAGCTGCATCGTTAATCTTGCATCCCGAAAAGACTCACAGAAGACTGCTGCTGAGTCACAACACATACCAATTTCAGAATTTATGTATGGCATTGGATAATGGATTAAAGCGTATTGCCTTCATAATTTTGATCACAGTTGGGAAAGGCAGCAAAATCTTTTCCCTTTTGACCTCTTTGCTTATCTGTTTTCTACTTTTCCACAAGAAAAGATCACCATCACTACTACTTCTTTTCCTTTGCTAAAGAATGACAAAGGGATAAATCTTCTATTAAGGCACCTCTCAGATTATTCCTGAACAAAAGATGGCATAACTTTATATTTTCAGCAGAAACATTTGCTAGAGGTTTGTATCTCTTGCAATCAGAAGGACTCTCCAGAATGAAAGAGCATGGTTGGAGGCAGAGGTGGGTTTCTGCCAGTTAGTCCTGGACTGGGTGAACTGGTAGTGGCAGTGGCGGGAGGCTCTACCCACCAGTAGTGGGTTCCGGATCTCGTCGCAACCAGTACACTGGTTTGGTTGAAATTGCTCGAGACGTACCAGAGTTATGCTGGAACATATACACACACACAGCCATTTTTATATAGAGAAATGAAAACTTACCTTTGTACCTCAAAAGTAATGAAAGCGCACTCTCTAGGAAAGGACATTTTTTTCTCATTCAATCAAAGAAATTTCAAGTTAAGATCAGAGAGGGAGGAATGTTCACCAGATTACTTTTTTTTCCCTGTTGAATTTTCAGTCTTTGTCTACAACCTAATTTGTGATTCTAAATCTTTTTCCCCAGTTAAAGCAGGAAGTCCATGTGGTGTGAAGACTTTATTTCCTCCCTATATTACTAAGATGGTGACCATTGTTTTATGTGAACCTACAGCTCAAACTCAAGCAAAAGTATAGGAACTTAATCCCTTCTGGATGATTTAAACACCAATCCCACCAATCCAGTGAACATAAATAATGTCTATGAAGAAATTTGGATTTTTCAGTTAGAAACAACCTGCAGTAACAGTTCTGACCCCCCCCCCCTCATCCTACACCAAAGCACACCGAGAAAAAGATACTTCAAGGATTATTAACAAACAGACAGGACCTTGGCAGCAATCCAGCACAGTCCAGACTTTGGCAGCAATCCAGCACAGACAAGACGTTGGCAGCAATCTAGCATAGACTAACCTTGGCAGCAATCCAGCCTGCCAAGCTAGCCACAAGAGTTCTCCAGCTCTAGTGAATATGTTGACTCCTGCAAAAGGGCGTGTGCACAATCATTCCTTTTATAGTCTTGCGAGGAGCCAAATTACCACCAGCTGAGTCCAATTATCTCCTGTAACTGTGTAACTGTTCCTTATGCCTATTAGCTCTCCATTGCCGGGCATCCCGGAACAACTCCCTTGGCTCCTCCCCACTGCTCCAGTGCATGATGTCACAATCACACTCCCTTGTCTCCTCCCCACTGGTCCAAGGCTCAGGCACCTCCTGGTGGCCAACCAGCCTCTCTGCACCCTGCTCGGAGTTGGAACCCTGTCCAGAGTCCTCCACATCCTCCAGAGCCGACTCATAGGGCCCCTCGCTGTCAGAGTCTGGTGGCAGCTCCAACGGCCCCTGCTAGGCCACAGCAAGTAACCTACTCACAATTATATAAACTATTAAACATAAAGGGTAAGAGCAGAAAGGGTGCTCTTGGATGTGGTTCTGCTACAGAGGTTACATTATATTGTATTATCATTTTTCTAAAAAAACAGAGATTGATTTATGTAAAGATGCCCTAAGCCATTTTTTGCAGTTGCCATCATAATCATTGTGATAATATCTCCCAGAAATTTTATATCATTTCTAAACAGTGTAGGAGAGATGCCCGAGCCCAATGTCAATGCACACTGGAGCAATTAAGGGTTTGATTGCTTCTCCCTTATAGCAATAGCACTTGTATTTATATACTGCTTCACAGTGCTTTACAGCCCTCTCTAAGCAGTTTACAGAATCAGCATGTTGTCCCCAACAATCTGGATCCTCATTTTACTGATCTTGGAAAGATGGAAGGCTGAGTTAACCTTGAACAGTTCAGAATCCAACTCCTGGCAGTTTGCAGAGTCAGCCTGCAATACTGCATTCTAACGACTGTGCCACCACGGCTCTTATTATTACTGACTGGAGTGCCCCTGATCTCATATAGGTGGTTTAGAAGAATATCATTGTCAAGGGTATAGACTTACGTTAGAATGTCTAAAAGGATCAGGAGTGGTATTTGCCCAGGTTCTAAAGATGTTAACTACTAGACACTAGAGTAGCCAGTGATGTTCCTGTTCCATGTTAACTCTAACTCTCAATTATCCACTGCAACTTTTGTAACTGATTCCATTTATTTAACCAGTGTTAAAAGTTACACTTCTGAAAAATGTGATTTATGGCCAGTCCTGGCCCTTAACAGCTATTATATAATTCAGCTGTTTCACAACCAGCATGTATTTATGACATTTCCAATATCCTAGAGTCATATAATTGCCATGTATGATATTCCAAGTGGCTTCCTAAAAGCAAAATCAATGAGGGAAGGTGGATTCATTTAAGAACCACAGAGTTCACTTAATGATCAAGGCAAAAAATATAAAGTTCAGCACAATTCACTTAATGACTGTATCTTTTAATGACAAAAGTTACAGATTCAAATATGAACATAAGTCAACAATTACCTGTAATGAATTCAAATAAATAAATAATTTTCCAATGCACTGGAATTCCAACAATTCATTGGAAACAGCTTATGATATTTAACAAATGTATTAATCCAGCTGCCATTTGCGCACTAGTCACATTTATTGAATACATCATATATTATCTTTCATTCTTGTCAACTGCTTTGAGCATTGTTTTTACATCCATTACTTAATGTCTGCCAGTGTTGGTGTAAATATCTTCTGCAACTGCCAGCAACAACCTGTTTCTGTAGTCTCATACATATGGCCTTCAGTCGGTCGTTTGCATAATTTCTGCTCAAATTTGAATTCTGAATTGCCTTCAGCATCATCAAATCAATGAAGGGATGAATCATTAATCTTTCAATAATTCCCTTCCCTTAATATCTGATGAAAATCAGTTCATTCTCTGAAGAATATTCTGCTGTATATCTGAAAGTCTTGGAGAAAAATTGAATACTTTAATTTTGTTTTCCTCAAGGTGATCTCTCAACATTCAGTTTCTGTGTATGTATTCTGATCAATGTCCTTGCTTTTTCATTCTAATTCATGATATAATGTCTCGTATTTTTATTTTCAGTGGCTGAGAAAATGAATAAAACTGCTGAATAATATTCAAATTCAGCAAGTGAATGAAAATAAAATCCTTTTCTGTGGTATTCTCATTATAAGCCCATCTAAGTAAAGTATTTCCCTTGTGACTTTGAATTTTTGTTTCTACTTGCCATGTAATCAATGTGTTAATATGAAACACAAATATTTTATTCTGTTTCATTTTCAGTACTAGTTGATGTATAAGTCATTTTATTTATTTTTAATTGCTGGTTGAAGTTCAGATCAGGTTGAACACAGATTTTGCTTCTTCAAGTTGTTCATCAATAACTTTTATTTTTTTAGCGAATTTGAATTCTGTTTATTTGTAATTATTCCACAACACAAGGTGTGGAAAGAATGATTTGCTTACTGTCAAATATGGCTTTCAGTAATGAGTAACATAATTGTTTTTTAAAGCCTTATTTTTATTTTGCATATGTTTTTCAATTAATGACTAATTTTTGTGTCTTAAAATATGTTCACTGTGTTCTAGCATATACTTATAGTGGAATGTATTTATTTACATTTTTATTTTATATATCATGAATACCTTTAAGTTGCTTCTGTCAACTAACACTAAGAAGCTTATGCAAACAAAACAAACCATAATTGGCAACTATTTAAAATTGTCTAATAACAAATAATAAGTATAATTATATAACATAAATGCAGTATAAAACACAGCCATAAAAATCATAATACTTTATGACATCAAAGCATAAGATTTATACCAAGCTCAGGTACATTTCCCACTCTTGCTTAAATCTGCAAATACACATTTATAAAGTATAGATGTCATTGTCAACTGTCGTATTTGGCACATTCAACAAAAGAAACTCCCAGCTCTTTAAATTAAGAGTAAAACTTTATTGAAAGATCAATTTAGGCACAGCAGAAGTAAAGTCAGCTCTGGGATTTTCCCATGAAAACTCCCATAGGTAAAACCCTTTTTTCCCCTCTGGGAACCCACAGTTCATACTTCAATAACTGAGTTCAGTTCTTTTGTTGTGGGAAAGCAGTTCTGCACCATTCAATGTATTCCAAGGTGGCGCAGTGGTTAAATGCAGCACTGCAGGCTACTGCTAGATCAGCAGGTCAGCGGTTCAAATCTCACCGGCTCAGGGTTGACTCAGCCTTCCATCCTTCCGAGGTGGGTAAAATGAGGACCCAGATTGTTGGGGGCAATATGCTGACTCTCTGTAAACCGCTTAGAGAGGCCTGAAAGGCCTATGAAGCGGTATATAAGTCTACTGCTATTGCTATTGCTATTGCTATTCATAACTTGACATCGGTATTACATCTCACAGGCACCACCCTCCTTCCATTTCTGTGTGGGGATATTTGCTTTACTCATTAGCTGGCAAACCACTGCTGAAGAATGCAACTGTCAGCACAATGATCCTTAATGATTAATAAATGTGAGACATGAGATTTGGCATGTAGGCACATTACATCGCTTGCAGCAGGAAATCATGAGCTGTCTATTAACCTTCTCAGCCATAGCCATGATCTTTGTATAGTCAATCATTACAAGTGAACTTTGATCAATGAATCAGTTTCTGCCACGCTAACGCTAACAGTGTATAACAATAAAAGAGAGCTCCCACGAGTTGTTCGGAGTGCCTTCCCATTAACCTTCTTCCTGCCTGTGTGCTTTTTTTCTTCATTACAACAACATTTCTGTTTGGCAAAATGCGAGCTGGAATCAGGTGGCGGCAACAATGGAGCTGAGTCAGTTTTGACATGCCAAGCCTTCGGTTAAATAATAGTCCTGGAAAATAGAATACAACATTAGACATTGCTGCCAGCTTCCAAGGTCTCCCTACTAGAGTCAACCTGGATGTTTGGCTTGAAATTTGCATACCAAATTAGCTGCCTTCACATCCGTTATTGACACCCATTCTCCATTGGGTAAAGGATAGCCTTTCTACCAAGTATAGCAGTTTCCCCCTATGATACTGAGAATTTCCTTAATTTTGCAGTGCACCCCTCCTTTTACCAGGATGGGAGGAGGAGAGGTGCTTCCACCACAGGTTGTAATCCCGGAATGCAGAAAGCTTTCAACAGGCTACAGTGAAACACAGGATGAACTCCTCTGAGGCTTTTTGGCTGCTGCAATTCTATGGTAATCAGATTTAAGATTTGGGTAATCTGGAAAGGTCCTATATATTTAGGACCCAACTTTTTACAAGGCTGTCTCAGGTTGAGAAACTTAGTACCCTGTTCTGACCCCCTCCTCCGTCCAGTAACGAAAGCCGAGACAAGCTTAAATGGAATATCCTTTAATAACAAGACCAGAAGCTTGGTGGCTGAAAGCCAAGTAAACAAACAGATAAGGACCTTAGCAGCAAGTCTGACAAACCTTGGTAACAATTCAGACAAACCTTGGCAGCAATCCAACCTGCGAAGTTAGTTTCTCTTTAGTCAAAGCGTTGACTTCTGCAAGAAGGGCATGGCACAAGCAGTCTTTTTTATAGTCTGGAGAGGAGCCTAATGACCACCAGCTGAGCATAATTACCTCCTGTAATTACGTAATTGCTCCTGACGTCGAGTCGCTCTTCGATGGCATGCATCCAGGAACAACTCACTGTTGGTTTCTGGATCACTTTCCCTTGTCTCCTCCCCACCGATCCAAGGCTCAGGCACCACCTGGTGGCCAACCAGTCTCTCTGCGCCCTGCTCAGAGTCAGAACCCTGTCCAGGGTCCTCCACATCCTCCAGAGCCGACTCATAGGGCCCCTCGCTGTCGGATCTGGTGGCAGCTCCAATGACTCCTGCTGGGCCACAACAGTACCCTACTTCCCCCAAAATAAGACTGCATCTTATTTTCCTTTAGGCTTGAAAATAAGCACTCGGTTTATTTTGGGGGACATCTTATTATTTTTGAGGTGCAGGAGGCGGCAAGCATAGTCACCTCATAGCTGCTGGGCCCCTTAACCACGGCCCACAAATCAACTGATCCAGTGAGGGCCAGGAGTTCTGTCTCTCTGGGTGCCTGGAGATATTTCCAGTGCACACTTGCTAGCCCCAGCCCTGCCCACAGCGCCAAGCAACATTACATCTGAGAGACCCGCAGCTCACCTTGTGCCTATGAAACAGGCAGTGACTGCAGTTTCCGCTCCACTAGGCCTGGAGTCAGGTGTTGCTTAGGCTGCTGTTATGATGAGGCAGAAAGGCATGCGGCCCATCAGAATCAGCTCTGCCCTGCTTCTTCTTGAGGAAAGGAGAGGCAATTGTGGAAGATTGCGGGAAGTGCATGCTTACGATAGAAGCAAAAGTGGGATTCAGCTGGTTTGAGCAAACCAGTTGTTAAAATTCTGCCCAGTTCAGTGAATCAGCTAATCCCACTACTGGCTGGCCCCACCCAGCCCAGTTTTTGGCTTTTTTTTGCACAACACTTAGAGAACAAATCTGTAATAGTCCAAATTACAGTATTTCCCACACTCTATGACAAGTCCACAATAAAGTCCCTTGAAGAGCACCCGGAGACTTCAGCTAGTACAGAATGCGGCCGCGCGAGTGATTGTGGGCGCACCTCGGTTCGCCCACATAAGACCTATCCTCCGCGAGCTGCGCTGGCTGCCTGTGGATCTCCGGGTGCAATTCAAGGTCTTACTTACCACCCATAAAGCGCTCCATGGTAGTGGATCTGACTATCTGAGAGACCGCCTTCTGCCAATAACCTCCCTACGTCCCATCAGATCGCATAGAGCGGGCCTCCTCCGTATTCCATCCGCCAGTCAGTGCCGACTGGCGACCACCCGGAGGAGAGCCTTCTCAGTTGCTGCTCCGACGCTATGGAACAATCTCCCCGTGGAGATTCATACCCTGACCACAGTCCAGGCCTTCCGTACAGCACTCAAGATCTGGCTAGCCCGTCAGGCCTGGGGATAAATTTTATTGCCCCTCCCGAATGCTGAGTGAATGTTGTGTTTTAGTACTTTTTAGTTATCTCACATTTTTTTTCCTGTAATTTGTCTTTCACTCCCCTTCCCTTACTATTGTAAGCCACCCTGAGTCCCCTCAGGGAAAAGGGCGGCCTATAAATGCTAAATAAAATCAAAATTAAATCAAAAATCAAGTCCATAGAGAGGTTCGTCAGGTTGGCTACCAGCTGCAATAACCATTGGGGCTTCCTGGGCATTACTTTCATTGATGTGCATGCAGGACAACTGGCCATATAAGCCTCTATATCCTTTTTTCATTTTTGGCCACCAGAATTGCCTCTTCACTAAGTAGAGGGTCTTTATGAATCCAAAATGTCCTGCTGCCTTTACTCATGACTCCTTTGTAAAATCAGGTCCAATGGCTGACTGGGACATATATATTTGTGCCCTTTTCTTTTTTTAAAAAAAAGTTTTTATTTTTAGGCAGACATAGACAAACAAAACATAAAACCATCTTCAATTACAAACAGTGTGTCAATTGGTTATAATTAATTCGTAATTTAATAAACTTATATGCCATAGGACTCCAGGCAGCTTATAAATACAGGAATAAAACAAAAAATAAAAAATAGGGAAAAGACGAGAAACAAATTTAAAAGGAACACACCATACACTCGACTTAGATGGGGGTTGGACCTCATTCATGGGTCAACAGCCCCAGGCCTGCCGGAACAGCCAGGTTTATGTGGCTTTTTGGAAGGCCGAGAGAGTGGGAAGGGTCTGGATCTCTGCGGGTAGATTGTTCCACAAGGCCAGAGCAGCTACAGAGAAGGCCCTCCCCGAGGGGCCGCCAGCTGGCATTGTCCAGTCAAAGGCACCCGGAGGAGGCCCAGTCTGTGAGTTCTTATCGGCCGTTGGGAGGTATGCGGCAGGAGGCAGTCTCGCAGATATCCAGGTCCTATGCCATGTAGGGCTTTAAAGGTGATAACCAGCACCTTGAAGCGCGTCCGGAGACCAATAGGGAGCCAGTGCAGCTCGTGGAGGATAGGTGTAACATGGGTGTACCTAGGTACACCTGATATCGCTCCCGCGGCTGCATTCTGGACCAATTGTAGTCTCCGAACACTCTTCAGGTACAGCCCCATGTAGCGCATTGCAGTAGTAGAGCCTTGAGGTGACGAGGGCATGAGTGACGATTTGAAGTGTCTCCCGATCCAGGTAGGGCTGTAACTGGTGCACCAGGTGAACCTGGGCAAAAGCCCCCCTGGTCACAACCGACAAATGGTGTTCTAATGTCAGCTGCGGGTCCAGGAGGACACCCATGTTGCGGACCCACTCTGAGGGGTGTAAAATTTCATCCCCCAGGCTAATGGATGGAAAACCTGGACTATCCTTGGGGGTCAACATCAATAGCCACTCAGTCTTGTCTGGGTTGAGTGCCAGCTTGTTTACTCCCATCCAGACACTAACAGCCTTCAGGCACTGGCACATCACTTCCACCGCTTCACTGAGTTGGCACAGGGCAGACAGATACAACTGGGTATCATCCGCATATTGATGGTATTTAATCCCGTGCCAGCGAATGATCTCCCCCAGCAGCTTCATGTAGATGTTAAATAGGAGGGGGGACAGGACCGAGCCCTGTGGCACCCCATATTTAAGTGGCCTAAGGGTCGACTTCTGTCCTCCAACCAACACTGACTGCGACCTGTCTGAGAGGTAAGAAGAGAACCACCGTAAAACAGTGCCTCCCACTCCCACCTCCCCCAGTTGTCGCAGAAGGATACCATGGTCGGTGGTATCGAAGGCCACTGAGAGGTCAAGAAGCACCAGGATAGAGGAAAATCCTCTATCCCTGGCCCACCAGAGATCATGGGTCAGTGCGACCAAAGCAGTTTCGGTGGAGTAACCAGGCCTGAAACCCGACTGAAAGGGATCTAGATAATCTGCTTCATCCAAGGTCCGTCGGAGTTGAAAGGCCACCACCTTCTCAACAACTTTCCCTACAAAGGGGAGGTTGGAGACTGGACAATAGTTTTTAAGGATCCAGAGAAGGTTTCTTAAGGAGGGGTCTTACCACCGCATCCTTTAAAGGCTGCGGGAAAGATCCCTCCTGTAGAGAGGTGTTAACAATCCTCTGGAGCCAGCCTCATGTAACCTCCCTGCTGGCCGAAACCAGCCAGGAGGGACACGAGTCCAGTAAGCAGATGGAGGCACTCCCCGCTCCCATGGCCTTGTCCACTTCCTCAGGAGTGACAAGCTGGAACTCGCTCCAAGAAATCCGATCAAGGCCCACCCTCGGCATCTCGGCTGGTACTGTCCAAGTGGAGTCCAGGTCCCTCCGAATCTGAGCGACTTTGTCCGACAGAAACTGAACAAATTCCTCAGCTCTTCCCTGTAAGGGTTCCTCCGCATCTCTCCCTTTCAGGAGGGAGGGAGTTATCCTAAACAGGGCGGCCGGACGAGATTCTGCGGACACAATAAGAGCGGAAAAATGAGCACATTTTGCCACCCGTATCACCACTAAGTAAGTCCTAATGAAGGCTCTTAGCTGTGTTCGGTCAGATTCGGAGTTACTGGCCCTCCAGCGTCGCTCTAGGCGTCTCTTCTGGCGCTTCATCTCCCGGAGTTCCTCGGTAAACCAAGGGGCCCTCCTGGATCCACTGCTGCGGAGAGGCCCCAAAGGCGCAATCCGGTCAAGAGCCCCAGCCACCGCTATATTCCAAGCAGCGACCAGGGACTCTGTCAGATTGTAGGCAAGGGAGTCGGGTACCTCTCCAAGCTCCGTCTGAAATAAGATTTTTGTGCATCCTTTCCATAGTCCTCACTTACAATTTATATAAAATCACATATTATCAATCAAATATATAGGTATACATTATTATCATTATTATCATTTGTGCCTTTTTCATGCCAGCTCCTCCTTCATGGACAAGTCATTTTTGTGCTGCTGGAACCACTTATCTCCTACTAAGGCATCTTTTAAGAGTAGCGCTAAGTCTTGCTCTGGCTCTGTCTGGCCCATAATTTGCTGTCGGGTGGAGGCCAGTGTTGCTTGCTGTTTAGATGGGATGATGGATGTCATCTCTGTCTCTTGGGCACTATTGTACTGCAGCATGCAAGATAGAATCTGCAAGGAAGTCTCCTCCCTGGCAGGTACCAGAGAGTGAAGCTGAACCAGTTAAAGTATTGGGCCCACTGAACTTGCTTAGGAGATAGCTTCTGAGGGGTGTTGTCTTCAGCTCTTGTAGGCTCTTATGATCCATCCAGACTTCAAAGGGATCTTGCTGCCTTCCAGGAATTGCCCCCATGTTAGGAGAGCCCATTGGATGGAGTAATCTTCCTTCTCCCAGATAGCCCAATGCCTTACAGTATCAGACAGCTTGCAAGATTTGTAGAAACAGGGTTGTAATTCGCCTTTGGCATTCCTTTGGAGTAGGACTGCTCCTATTGCTACATTGCTGGCATCAGCCTATATTACGAACTGCTTCTCTGGATCGAAGTATTTTGGGACTGGCTCTGTAGCAAACAGGCACTTCAGCTTTATAAACGCACCTTGGCAGTAGCAGTACCAATTCAGGGGCCGATGGGTTTTGGCTTTGCCCGTCCCCTAGTTCTCGATAGGTTTGTGATCAATAGGGCTATCTGGGCAAAGGTGGGGATGAACGGGTGGTAAAAGTTCATGAAATCCAGGAAACCCTGTATCTGCCACCTGATTCGAGGGTGCGCCCAGTCCAGTATCCCTCACTTTTCTGGGATCCACCTTTACTCCCTCAATGAAGATATGGCACCCCAAATAGTCCAAATGGAGTCAACTATAACAGGGGTCTTTAACATCTGGGTCGTGGCCTACTACCAGTCCATGGCCTATTCAGAACTGGGCCACATGAGCAGCAGGCTGGTGTGCATGCACATGGATGCACAAACAGAGCTACACATGCATGTGTGCACGCATGCCCTCTGCTTGTGTAACTTGAGCTACATGCATGCCTGCATGCCAACCTGCTGCTTACTTGGCCCAGTTCCCCTCCCCTTCACCAGGCCACCAAGCCACAAAGGTTGGGGCTACTGAACTACAACATACAGTGTAAGGATCATTAACAGCTGCTATGTAACCATAGTGCCAACTAGGGGAATGGGAGCATTCTAGATCACGCCAAGTTTAAAAATACTAGCTAGGAAATTCCTGGAGGCTTGATACTCAGATAATTTAACCATTAACAGGCACATAGACATAAACATTTATTCAAAAGAAACAATGAAAAGCTAAAAAGAAAACAAACAAATCAGACCATTTCCTTGCCAGCAATTAGATAAGCAGAAATTAACCCAAGGTTTAATATCAGACCAACAATCTAGTAAACAATGCCGCAATCATTAAGGTGACCAGACGTCCTGATTTTGGCAGGACAGTCACGATTTATAACAATTTGTCTCGTGTCCCGAGGCATTTTAAAAAAGTTCTGATTTTCTGGCTTCATGTTGATAGCCCAGTGGATTTGCTTAAGAAATCCTAACCGGGGCAAGACAAAAGACACTCTGTCTAACCTCTCTCTCTGTCGCAGTACTTTCATTGAAGATAAAACATCAAAGCAAGAAAACAGACACACACACCCTGCCCATTTCACTTACTTTTATAAGAAAAGATGACCCAGTACCATAGAGCTCCAGGAAATAGTTTGGCTAGAGAAGTAGTGAGTGTTTCCAGGCCTTCCGCACAGCCCTTAAGATCTGGCTAGCCCGTCAGGCCTGGGGACAAAGATAGCCGCCCCTCCCGAATGATGAATGAATGTTGCTTATTATTTTTACTTATATGTGTCTACGTCATTGTTTGTATTCCCCTCCCTGATTTTATGTGAGCCGCCCTGAGTCCCCTCAGGGAAAAGGGCGGCCTATAAATGTTAATAAACTATAAACTAAACTATAAACTGTTTCTTCCTGGATTTCCCAGAGGGGAGGGGCACAGAGGTTGGAGGTCGGCTCGTGTGGGAAAAATTAATTAAAAATTAATCCCTGGGATTAATTTCACCATTTTAATTTGCTCAATTCTTTGTATTAACATCTACATCATTCTGGATTGATTTGGAGTGCCTGCCTGCTGGTAAGTGAGCTGGGTTTTTTTTCTTTTATTTTTTAATGTATTTTAAAATAATATTTTATTTATTGTGCATAGAATTTTTTTAAATAGTTTTATTCTGTTTGGATTCTTTTTTTAAATTGCCTTAGACTATTTAAAAAAAGATTCTATCCAAAATACAAAATACCAGCTGCAGTTATTCACTTAAGAACTGTGGCAAGAAAGGTGGTATAGTGATCAAAGTTACAATGGCATTGAAAAAAGTGACTGATGACAATTTTCCACACTTAGCGACCATGCTCACACTTAGCGACCGTTGCAGCATGGTCACGTGATCAAAATTTTGATGTTTGGCAACAGTTACAATTTATATTTGTAAATTGTAGTTATGTTGAAATTAAAAAAAATATTACAATACTATTTTTGCGTTGTATGAAAATTTTTGTTCCTCCATATAAAATTTTTAATCAAGTCCCCCCGGCTCCCCGATCAAAGGTGTCCCTCTTTACCAATCTGAAAATCTGGTCACCTTAGCAATCAAGGAATCACTGACTCAGACAAACAATCATATAGTAAACAACTTTATTTTTTTATTAACAAACATGTAAAATACACACACAAAACTTAGACATACACCACATTTACACAATACAATACAAACAGGAGCTTCATGTTCTTTATAATAGCAATTATCAATAGATACCGCTCACCTTATATTATTTCCCCTTCTATTGTATTTCATTTGGATTTCACCATTCTTAACACTCTTATTTTACTCATAACTATTATTTTTTTGAGTTTGTTATATTCCTTCATTGATTTTTATTTCTTTCCTCCATCCACCTATACCATTTATGCCGTATCTGGTAGAATTCTGATTCTTCTTTTCCCTGGATTTCTTTAGTTAGTTTGTCTATTTCAGCACAATCCATAACCTTTCTTATTATTTCATCTTCGCTTGGAGTTAATTTGTTTTTCCATTTCTGGGCAAAGGCAATCCTTGCCGCCGTAATTATATGTAGTATTAAATACTGGATTTCTTTTTTGTATTTCGCAGACATTATTCCTAATTTTTTAAAAAAACTTCAGGTTTCCATTCTATTTTAACCCGTTATTGCCTCCAGCCAATTTTTGATCCTTTTCCAAAAAAAATTAGCCTCCTCACAGGTCCACCATAAATGGTAATATTTTCCATGTATTGATTTGCATTTCCAACATTTTGGGGAGGTATTTGTTAAGACTTTAGCTAATCTTGTTGGTGCCAGGTGCCATGAAATATTTTGTACTTGGTTTTCCTTGTATGCAACTGATAGTGTCACTTTTAAGTTTGTTCCCCCAATTTTTTTCCCATTTGTCTAATTCAATATTATAGCCAAAGTTCTGCGCCCATTTTATCATTTGTTCTTTCATAATTTCCTCTTCCATTTTATACTTCAGGAGAAATTTATATATTCTCCCTATCATCTTTCTATCTGAGCTCTGAATAATTTTATCCAATTCATGTGGTTCTGTTTCAATGTCATATAATATAGAATCTTTATTCTATTTAGTTTTGATTTGGAGGTAAGTTAGCCAGTCAACTTTCATGTTCTGATCTGCCAATTCTTCAATTGTTTTTAAATTTTCCTGTCTATCAATTAAGTCTCTGTATCTTAGCATTTTGTTCAAATCTTTAGATACATGTAAAGCATCCTTGTTTGAAGCCATGGTTTCAGGTAATCTTTTCAACTCCAGAATAAGTCTGACTCAGGTTTCATTTGATTCAAGTTGTCAAAACCCCAGTAGACCTGATTCTTTTGGTCCTGGCTTCCTTTGACTTACACCCCAGCAAATTCCATAATTATTCCTAAATCAATATGCTGCATGTTATAATCTTTAAAATTATATGGCTGTCCTCCTGTTATCAATACTACATTACCATGCAATCTTTACAGATCATTTTGGAGATAGTTCGGCTCTTAATTGGAGCATGTCATTTTTTTAAAAACAAAATCAATAAAAAAATAGAAAAGTGAACATGAAAAGCTCAGAAGCTGTTGCCTGAAGGTTTGCTTTGAACCTTGAACCTATTTTGATGCTCGACTTGTAAGGAATGCATGCAATGAATAACAAAAGTCTGAATAATGCAGAGGCACAATATTACCAGTAAGATAAATTCTAAATTTTAATTATAACACAAATCTTCTCAAACAAAATACAAATTGTCTACTGTTACTACATCTATAAAAATGTATATGATGACAAATGGAAGCCAAAGTATCTTTTAATACTTTGACATTTTCTAATTAAAGTGAATGACAAAGGAATAAAGAACTACCAATCTATATACAAACAACTGAATAAAGGTTTTTGCATAATGTAATTCCTAGCCATGTTTTCTTCACAATCCACTTGTAAATCTGAAAGAAAATTATCACTCCTTTCTTAATAATAATTTTCTTTGTTGCAATAATTGGATTTGGATTGGCTTTTGGATTTTACTTTATTTATATGCCGCCCTTTTCCCTGGGGGGACTCAGGGCGGCTCACAATCCAGGGGGAGGGAAGAACAAAACAAGATACACACATGAAAACAATACATCGTTAAAAAGCGCAACAGTCATACTATTCGGGTGGGGTTGAAGTCTTTAGCCCCAGGCCTGTCCGGATAGCCAGGTTTTAAGGGCTATGCGGAAGGTCTGGAGGGTGGTGAGGGTACGAATCTCCACGGGGAGTTCGTTCCATAGGGTCGGAGCAGCCACCGAGAAGGCTCTCCTCCGGGTAGTTGCCAGTCGACATTAACCGGCTGATGGGATTCAGAGGAGGCCTAATCTATGGGATCTTATTGGCCTAGTGGAGGTAATTGGCAGTAGGCGGTCTCTCAAGTACCCAGATCCAATACCATGAAGGGCTTTGTAGGTGACAACTAGCACCTTGAAGCGCACCCGGAGATCAACAGGCAGCCAGTGCAGCTCACGGAGGGTAGGTGTTATGTGGGTGAAACGAGGTGCACCCACGATCGCTCGCGCGGCTGCATTCTGGACCAGCTGAAGTCGCCGAATACTCTTCAGGGCAGCCCCATGTAGAGCACATTGCAGTATTCCAGCCTAGAGGTCACAAGGGCATGAGTGACTGTTGTGAGAGCCTCCCGGTTCAGGTAGGGATGCAACTGGTGCACCAGGCGAACCTGTGCAAATGCCCCCCTGGTCACAGCCGACAGGTGGTGTTCAAAAGTCAGCTGTGGGTCCAGGGGGACTCCCAAATTGTGAACCCTGTCTGAGGGGCGTACTGTTTGACCCCCCCAGCCTGAGAGATGGAACACTTGGCCAATTAGTAGGAGGGAAGCACACCAGCCACTCGGTCTTATCTGGGTTGAGTACAAGCTTGTTAAACCCCCATCCAGTCCCTAACAGCTTCAAGGCCCTGGCACATCACATCAACTGCTTCACTGAGTTGGCACGGGGTGGACAGATACAACTGTGTATCGTCCGCATACTGATGGTATTTTACCCCGTGCCGTCGAATGATCTCATCCAGCGGCTTCATGTAGATATTAAACAGGAGGGGGGACAGGACCAATCCCTGCGGCACCCCATAATTCAGGGGCCTAGGGATTGACTTCTGCCCTCTGACCAACACCGACTGCGACCTGTCCGAGAGGTAAGAGGAGAACCACTGTAAAACAGTGCCTCCCACCCCCACCTCCCGCAGTCGTCGCAGAAGGATACCATGGTCAATGGTATCGAAAGCCGCAGAGAGGTCAAGGAGTACCAGGATGGAGGCATGGCCTCCATCCCTGGCTCTCCAGAGATCATCGGTCAATGCGACCCAAGCGGTTTCTGTGCTGTAGCCAGGCCTGAAGCCAGACTGGAATGGATCAAGATAACTAGCTTCCTCCAAGGACTGCTGGAGCTGAAAGGCCACCACCTTCTCAACAACTTTCCCCACAAAGGGGAGGTTGGAGACTGGACGATAGTTGTTTAGAACGGCTGGATCCAAAGATGGTTTCTTCAGGAGGGGTCTCACCACCGCCGCCTTTAAAGCGGGGGGAAAGACCCCCTCCCGAAGGGAGGCAGCAACAACCGCCTGGATCCAGCCCCGTGTCACCTCTCTGCTGTTAACAATCAGCCAGGAGGGGCATGGGTCCAGCACGCATGTGGAGGCACCTACAGCTCTCATAGCCTTGTCCACATCCTCAGGGGTAACAGCTTGAAAATCAATCCAGCGATGACCTACCAGATTATCCCTTGGTGCCTCGGCTGGTTCTGCAGGATTGGAGTCCAGGTCCGCCCGAAACCGAGCAACTTTATCCGCGAGGAACTGGACGTAGTCCTCAGCCCTGCCCTGCAAAGGATCACCCGTATCCCTCCTATTTAGGAGGGAACGGGTTATCCTGAACAGGGTAGCTGGGCGCGACTCAGCGGAAGCAATCAGAGTGGCAATGTAAGTTCTTTTTGACGTCCTGATTGCCCGGATGTACTCTCTGATGCAGGATGTTAAAAGTGCTCGGTTCGATTCGGATTTACTGGATCTCCATTGGTGCTCTAGGCATCTCTTTCGGCACTTCATCTCCCGGAGTTCCTCGGTAAACCAAGGGGCCCTCCTGGATCCACTGTCTCGGAGCGGCCGTAGAGGCGCAATCCGGTTGATAGACTCCATCGCTGCCGAGTTCCAAGCAGCAACCAGAGTCTCCGCCGGACTGCGGGCGAGGGTATCAGGAATAACCCCAAGTTCCGTCTGGAACCCCAAAGGGTCCATAAGTCGCCTGGGGCAGAACCACCTGGTCGGTTCCTCCTCCCTACAGGGGGGGTTTGGTCTCCGAAAGTCAAGCCTCAGTAGGTAGTGGTGTGACCACGACAGGGGTATGATCTCACTACCCCTCAGACCAAGATCACAAGTCCACTGCTCCGAGAGAAATACGAGGTCGAGCATGTGACCCGCCGAGTGGGTTGGACCCCGAATTACTTGGGTCAAGCCCATGGCTGTCATGGAAGCCATGAACTCCAACGCTCCATCAGAGTGTTCACTGAGCGAAGGCAAATTGAAATCCCCCAGAACCATGAGCCTGGGGAACTCAATTGCCAGCTCAGCTACCGACTCGAAGAGCGAGGGGAGGGCTGCTGCAACGCTGTTGGGAGGTAGGTACATTAGCAGCAGACCCACTTGACCCTTGAGGTCCAACTTCACCAGCAGGGACTCACACCCGACAAGCTCCGGAGCAGGGATCCTACGAGGTGCTAAAGACTCTCGGATAACAATGGCCACACCCCCACCCCTTCTCTGAGCTCTCGGCTGATGGAGCACCTGAAAACCCTCTGGGCACATCTCTACGAGGGAGACTCCTCCCTCCAGGCCCAGCCAGGTTTCAGTAATACATGCCAGGTCTGCCCTCTCGTCTAAAATTAAGTCCCGGACGAGAGGAGCCTTATGAACTACAGACCTGGCATTTAGCGACAACAGCCTGAGACCAGGGTCCTGATTACTCGTGCCATCTGGCCTTGGAGTGGGACTCATAGGGCCGGAAGGAGGGATCTCTGTGACGTAGCGAGCCCTCCTTCCCCGGTAATGGCCAGCCCTAAAGTCCCCGCCATATCTGCCCCTCCCTGTTAAGACCGTAATGCTCTGGCCCACTCCTGTGTCAGTAGTTCCATCAACCACCCCTATGGCTCCTGCGTTCCTCAACAGGCCCTCCGAATCAAACACACTCATTTGTTCACCCAAGCAGTCCCCACGTAGTAATTAAAACACGTAGAATACAGTAATAATAGGATAATAAAAAGGTGGGATCATTCACTCAATCACATGCAAATCCCATACACTCACCATACCTCTTAAAAATTGCGCAACCGTGCAAAGGCTTATGCCAAGATAGGAGAGGAGGTCTTAATGATCTTAGCCTTCTCCTCTGCAAAGTCCAGTAAAGAGGGCTGCTCCGCCCCTCTCCCTTCCTCTGAGTCCCAAAAATGTACCCAAGGCCAAACGTTCAGAGTCCGTGTTGGGTAAGGTGGTTGCAAATGGGGGGGCAGGGCGTAAACGCCAGATTTTAACAAGCAATAGCTTCGCAGTCTCACCCCCTCCAGGTCAGAATGTAATCCAAAACAAAAGCCAACAACGGTCCATAGAAGGTATGTAGATGGTATGCAGGGGAGTGTCTTGTCTTCTCCCTCTCCTATAGGCCTGAGAGGGTCTAAGGTCTGGGGGTGGCTGGAACAGGTTGAAAGAGAGGGGTGGTGCGTCGGTTGTTAAGACGCCAAGTCCCCACCCATATTTCTGCCAATGTACCGCAAAAACACAGACCATGGCGTCCTAAGAGTTGTAATTAGGTGGGCGCTATCCGAGTTGGTATTCCAGGGGCAGAGACGGGTGGCAATGCGGTCGGAGGAGGTCGGATGTTAAAGGCCAAAATCAGATGGTCATAGGCCAGGATAGTGGAGAGCCAATGCTAGGCAAGGGAACAGGAGGAGGCTTCGCAGCAGCGAAGGCAACAGAAGGAAAGATATTGCCAAAGGACAAAGCCCAAGTTCAAGTTCTAGAGGCTCCGTCTCTCTCAGTTCCGTTCTGTTCTTCACCTCTCACACACAGCTTAGCGTCTCGCTCGAGCAGCTGTCTTCCATTCCTCGCACCTCCTCCCTTGGAATTTCCCAACACCTGGCAGCAGTGTCCCCAAACAACGTTGGTTCCTGGACAAAGATTTCACTTTCTTAATCAATAAGCTGGTCTCGTTAAAGAAGGCGCCGTCACTGTCTGTTGTTCATGCGGCGAGAGGGGGGGTGCCTAGCAGTCGCTCACCACAAGGACCTATCCAGGCCACCAAAGCAGTCTCCCTCCAGTCTCCTTCCAGATAAAAATGCCACTCTTCCCGGTGAAAACGCTGCCTCTCTCGCTCCACGCTCCACGCCAAGCAAAAACGCTGCCTGTCGGCTAAGAAGCCACCATCCGCGGGGGGGGGGGGGGGAATGCCACCCGAAGGCCGTCCCACACTGTCCGACGCTGCCAAAGCTCGTCCCAAGTCGCCCGAGAATGTCTCTCCAAGCAGGCAGCCCTCCAGGACGCTCTGGATTCCTCTCTCCCTAATTCTCCTGTTTGAGAGGTCCAACGGTCGGCGGAGGCACGGACCAGGTTTTTTTTTTTCTGTCTTCCAGCCTGAGCAGCAAGCTCAGGCAGCCATCTTCCTTCGCACATGCACTATTATCAATTGGAATTGTTTTCCAATTGGCCTATTTATCTTGCCTGGCAAGCAGAATAGCTTTCTCTTTTCCAGCACTGTTGCAGAAATCTTACCAGCTTTTTAACATCTAAGAGCAAGAATCAATCTTTTTGGTATTTGGAAAACTGAATTATAAGATGAAAGATGGATGTCAAAGTAGAGTTACAGTCAGATATCAACACTGTTTTCAGATG
The DNA here is from genome assembly GCF_051295495.1 of Thamnophis sirtalis. NCBI lineage: Eukaryota > Metazoa > Chordata > Lepidosauria > Squamata > Natricidae > Thamnophis > Thamnophis sirtalis. The sequence goes on along the minus strand of NW_028261389.1, from coordinate 57,420,059 downwards.
CACATCAAGTTTAAAGATCATGGTAGAAAAAAAGCAGAACCAGAAAAACTTTCTGTCTGTTAAGAACTTGAGAAGCCTTAATAGGTGGGACATTCGGTTAAATAATTCTTTGTACCAAAATCTTCAAAATCTCAGAAAGGGCAGTCAAAAATGTAAATTAAAAACCATCAGCCAAGTTGTCTGTAGTGATCTAAAGCAGTGATCTCTAACCTTGGCAACTTTAAGACCTGTGGAGTTGCTGGCTGAGGAACTCTGGGAGTTGAAGTCCACAGGTCTTAAAGTTGCCAAGGTTGGAGACCACTGATCTAGAGTAGCAGACCAGCGGGAGGGGGGGGGGGACAAGCAGCAAATGAGCATGCTCACACAGGCAATTCTATTTGCAAGGCCCAAGGTTGGAGACCCCTGATCTAGAGGCTTCTCCTGCATAATGTAAGTTGAGGACCAAATTCCTTATGCTCTTTGTTCTTTTAAAGTAAACAATCTCACACCATACAAATATTTTTATTAGTAAGCATTTCAGTGTAAAAGGTTTAATGAAATTTAATAGATGGAACAAAATCTAGAAAGAAAATAACTTTTTTCTTCAACAATTTAGCTTAGACAAAATGATACCCAATAAAAAAAATTATTTTATCACTAGGTATGAAAAAATAAACCATTACTTTATAGCATGTACTCCAAATTCTTTATGCATTTGTTTAATCAGACAGAAATAATTAAATTAAGTATTTTGGAAAAGTTCTAAGGAAACTTTAAAGGCAGAAATAAAAGGCCTCTGGTTCAACACGTTAGGGTTAATTTTCTACAATGCATCGCCCTGAGCTTGTTATATTAAATGATTCACCAAAATGAAGCACTATTTTTTTTTCAAGTATTTGTTTGGGGTTTTCATTATTAATCAGTACTGTATACAATATGCCTTTGGTCAATTCTGGTTGCTATAAGTGTTTTCTAATACTCAATAAAGCTTCAGTTTCAAATAATTGCATAAGATCCATGCAAACAATGGTAGAACATACTTTCCTTGAACTAAATTAGTAATTTGAATCCCTGCCAATATTAACAAAAAGATTATTAGTTTTCCACATTTGGAATTCATTCATTGATTCATTCATTGATTCATTCATTCAACATCTTTCAAAACTGATGCCCCTATTTCCTGTTAAAATATTTTTTAGCAATTCACATTAATATTTAGGTCATTCCCCACTGCTGATTTTTGCCAACTCAGATTACATTTTTCACTTCAACACATTTTGTTCTGTACATATAGTAAATTTTAACTTGCAGTGGTCACAGTAGACTTTGTCCAAAATAAGATTACAGATTCCATTCATACTCTGTGGTGTTCAAGACAAAGACATTAGTTTTGATCATTTTCATTAAAATACTGGTATTAAAATACTATTTGTATGGTTAACTGGGAAAATTTGTGTCTAAAAAAAGGTATAGAATTCCCAATAGGGGAATCTCCCCCCCCCTCCGCCGCCGGCCCAGAAATCTATAAAAATGAAAATTTGAGTCATTTGCACACTAGCTAAACTCCAGTGCAAAACTGAAATGTTTTGTAAATAATTGCTAACATTATATAATACAGGTAGTCCTCGATTTACGACCACAATTGAGTTCAGAATTTGTTTCTAAGTGAGAAATTTGTTAAGTGAGCTTTGCCCCATTTTATAACCTTTCTTGCACATTTGTTAAGTGAATCACCACAGTTGTTAAATTAGTAACCCGGTTTTTCAGTGAACCTAACTTCCCCATTGACTTTGCTTGTCAAAAGGTCTCAAAAGGGATCACATGATGCCTGCAACTGTCATAAATATGAACCAATTGTTAAAAATCCAAATATAAATCATGTGACATGGGGATCCTGCAATGACTGTAAGTGTGAAAACTGGTCATAAGTCACTTTGTTCAGTGCTGTTGTAACTTTGAACGCTCACTAAGCAAACTGTTCTAAGTCAAGGACTACCTGTATTTATTCTGTATGCACAATTTTGAAGATTTCCCACAAATCTTAATATTCAGTTTTGCATTCCAAAAAGTGGCACAATATATATCCATGATGGTGAATCTATGGTACGCGTGGCCCACAGAGCCCTCTCTGTGGCACGTGAGCCATCACTTCAGCTCCAATACACATGTGCACATGCCTCCTGCCAGCCAGCTAGTTTTCAGGTCTCTCCCGTGCATGCGCGGAGGGCACGGGGCATGTGGAGATGCATGTGCATGTGCACTGGGGGCGGGGAGAACATGGAGGGTCGCACACCCATGCACAGAGGCGAGGCAAAGGGGAGGTCACACACGCATTGCATTATGGATACGTGTCCGCTTGCATTTTCAGCACGCGACGACAAAAACCTTAGCCATCACTGATATATATTATTAGTGATTATCAGCAAAGTACACAAATCATGTTCCAATTTAATATACTTAATAATAGGACAAAACAGAATAAAATAAAATAGCATTTATTATAGCTAAACTCATACATTCTAGCCCAAGAGCAAATTGATCACAGATAAAACAAACAGTTTTTAAATACCATACCACAAAACCCACCCATTTAGAAATTTATATTTTCCTTTATGTAAATACATTTTTGAATATGTTTATCTGTTGTGGCCCAGCAGGAGCCGTTGGAGTTACCACCAGACTCCGACAGTGAGGGGCTCTATGAGTCGGCTCTGGAGGATGTGGGGGACGCAGTGGTTAAAAGCAGCACTGCAGGCTACTGCAGGCTACTGCTAGATCAGCAGGTCAGCGGTTCAAATCTCACCGGCTCAGGGTTGACTCAGCCTTCCATCCTTCCGAGGTGGGTAAAATGAGGACCCAGATTGTTGGGGGCAATATGCTGACTCTCTGTAAACCGCTTAGAGAGGCCTGAAAGGCCTATGAAGCGGTATATAAGTCTACTGCTATTGCTATTGCTATTGGACAGGTTTCCGAATCCGAGCAGGATGCAGAGAGGCTGGTTGGCCACCAGGAGGCGCCTAAGCCTTGGACCAGTGGGGAGGAGACAAGGGAGTGTGATCGTGACGTCATGCATTGGATCAGTGGGGAGGAGCCAAGGGAGTTGTTCCTGGATGCCCGGCAACGGAGAGCTAATAGGCATAAGGAACAGTTGCACAGTTACAGGAGATAATTGCACTCAGCTGGGGTAATTAGGCTCCTCTCAAGACTATAAAAGGAATGATTGTGCATATGCCCTTTGCAGGAGTCAATGTATTCACTTGAGCTGGAGAACTCTCATGGCTAGACTGGCAGGCTGGATTGCTGCCAACATCTTTTCTGTGCTGGATTGCTGCCAAGGTCCTGTCTGTGTGTTAATAAATCCTTGAAGTATGTTTGTCTCAGTGAGCTTTGGTGTAGGACGAAGGGGGTCAGAACATTTATCTATTTAGAGCTATATTTTTATAATGTCTTCCATTTTTAAAAAAGGAAAAATCTATTACAAACACTGTAAAGGTATCAGGAAGACATTCATCCAGTAAATGCTCAGCTCCATCCAGTCACTCCGACTGTACCCTGAATAAAGAGACTACAGGGTGATTAAAAGGAAGTTTTTCTTTCACCAGCAAAATAATTTTCAGGTTATTTTACAATATAAAAACATTTTTTTAAAAAAATCAAAATTTTAATACACAATTCACAATTATTCACTCTAAACCTGGTATTTTAATAACCTTGTTGATTGGAATGATTTTCAATCATAGGAGTGGTATTAATTAAAACAGACATATAGTAAACAATTGGATTTTTACAGTCTGTTTAAGAACAAGTTAATATGGCAATAAAAGGAATCTGTCCCTAAACATCAGAATGCTGTAATGAAGAATTCAAACACATTAGAGTTGTAATTGGTAATGTTTTAAATGAGCAAACATTTATAAAACAGTGCTATGCCATTTGAAGAAACAAACTACTAGAATAGCATAGATTAAGGTGACCAGATTTTCAGATTGGAAAAGAGGGACGCCCTTGACCGGGGGGGGGGGGGGGGGGCTTGATTAAAAAAAAATTTTTTTGTCAAAAGGTCACCCCAGGACACTGAAACCAGCATAAATACGAATCTGTTGCCAAACAAAATTTTGATCACGTGACCATGAGGATGCTGCAACGGTCGCTAAGTGTGAAAAATGGTCGCAACGGTCGCTAAGTGTGAAAAATGGTCATCAGTCACTTTTTTCAATGCCATTGTATCTTCCTGATTATTAAAAGTGCAAATTCACTCAGTGTCAATCATGACTCCTGAGTCCATTTCAAAGTATTGTGCATAGAAATTTTAAAAATGGCTTGTTTCAATTTATTTTGGATAGAATCTTTTTTTAAATAGTTTAAGACAATTTAAAAAAAGAATCAACACAGAATGACACTATTTTTAAAAATCATATGCACAATAAATAAAATATTATTTTAAAATACATTAAAAAAATAAAAGAAAAAACCCAGCTCACTTACCAGCAGGCAGACAGAGTCAGCAGATCTTCATAGGGATGGATGGAAGCACACAGGGAGCCTATATATACGCAACTGCAGTAACAATGACAATGATGAAGGATTGGATTGAGTTAAAGAATAAAAGAATTCTGATCTTAGAAGGCCATGACCTGCAGGCAGGCTGGCATAATTTCTTATGGAATGAATGACAAACATAAAACGCACAAATACTTTCAAAATCATTTAATTAGAACTTTACTGCAACAATGGCTCAAAATCAAAAAAATCCACTATGTGAAAACCCCAAATTGGCTATCACCAAAGAAAGAACGACACACCCAAATTTTACAGATTGGAACAAAATTCTAAGATACAGAGATCTAATTGACAGACAGGGAAATTTAAAAACAATTGAAGAATTGGCAGATCAGAATATGAAAGGTGACTGGCTAACCTACCTCCAAATTAAAACTAAATACAATAAAGACACTAAAATATATGGTATTGAAACAGAACCACACAAATTGAATAAAATTATTCAAAGTCTGGACAGAAAGATGATAGGGAAAATATACAAATTCCTCTTGAAGTATCAAATGGAAGAGGAAATTGGAAACTATAAAAGAACCAATGATAAAATGGGCACAGAACTTTGGCTATAACATTGAACTAGACAAATGGGAAAAATTTTGGGGAATAAATTTAAGAATGACACTATCAATCCCATACAAGGAAAACCTTGTTCTTTCAATCCTTCCAATATTTTTTTCCTTCATTCCCTTGTCTGTTTCAATATTAAGTACATTTCTTCCTTTCTTCCTATAATTTTTTCCATTTTCTTCCTTATATTCTTTTCCATTTCAACATTGTCTTCCTTTTTTCCTTCCTTCCTTCCTATACGTCTTTCCATTTTCTTCCTTATATTATCTTTTCTGTTTCAACAGTCTTTGTTTCTTCCTTCCTTCCTTCCTTCCTATACTTCTTCTTTCATTCATTATATTTTCTTTTCCATTTCAATATTAAGTGTAATTCTTTGTTCCTCCTTCCTTCTTTCAATCCTTCCAATACTTTTTCCTTCATTCTCTTTTCCTTCAATATTAAGTGCAATTCCTTCCTTCCTTCCTTCCTTCCTTCCTTCCTTCCTTCCTTCCTTCCTTCCTTCCTAAGTTATTTCCATTTTCTTCCTTATATAATATTTTCTGTTTCAACATAAACTGCCTTCCTTCCTTCCCTCCCTCCCATCCCTTTCTTTATGTTTTCTTCATGCTTTCTTTTCTTTTTCCTCTGCTCTTTTTAAATCCCCCCCCCTTCTTCTCCTCCTCTACATTTAGGTTGGATTAGTTTGTTTATTAGTTAAGTCAAACGTTTTAATAAAAGTTTCATCTTTTAAGATTCGTCCAACACATCCAATTGTAACCTTAACAGAATCCCATTGATCCACAGACAGCAGCGGGGAGCCCCAGAAGCCAGAGGACGTTCTCTGCTGGCGGCGCCACTCCCCCGATATCTCTTCCTTCCGCGGCGAATCCCATGGATTCACGAACGGACTCCAAGGAAGGAAGAGAGATCGGGACAGCAGCGGGGAGGCCCAGAAGCGAGGGGACGTTCTCTGCTGGCGGCGCCGCTCCCCCGACATCTCTTCCTTCCGCGGCGAATCCCATGGATTCACGAACGGACTCCACGGAAGGAAGAGAGATCGGGACAGCAGCGGGGAAGCCCAGAAGCCAGAGGACGTTCTCTGCTGGTGTCCGCCGCTCCCCCGATATCTCTTCCTTCCGCGGCGAATCCCATTGATTCACGAACGGACTCCACGGAAGGAAGAGAGGTCGGGACAGCAGCGGGGAGGCCCAGAAGCGAGGGGACGTTCTCTGCTGGCGTCTGCCACTGCCACGACCTCTCTTCCTTCCGCGGCGAATCCCATTGATTCACGAACGGACTCCACGGAAGGAAGAGAGGTCTGGTCTGGGCAGCACGCACAGAGCGGGAAAGGCAGCACCAAAGCCTGGCCGCGAGCGAGGGAGCGCGCGGCGAGCAGCGACGCCGGGCTGCTTCCTCCTCCGTCGCCGGCGGCGGCTGCTCCCTCCAGGGCAGGAGAGCTGGGAGCAGCCGCCCGAGAACTTCCACGTGGTTCCAGAGGTTTTGCCGCCCGTTCCAGCACAGCACAGGGGCTGGCTGCGAACTCCGCAAGGGGGCTGTCTCCTTCCCCCAGCCCAGCGCCTCCCGATTCCCACGGTACCAAATTTAATACAAAACATGATTTACTCACCACCAGTGAGTAAGCGCAGCTGCCCAAAACAAAGACGAAATAAAATGGAGAGTCGCGCATGCGTCCTCAGCTAAGTAGTCCAGCCAATCAGTGAGCTGGTTGGCCAGCTCACTGATTGACTGAAGTCCAGCCAATCAAATCAGTGAGCGGCAGGCTGGGCTGGCTTAAATTTGTAGGTGGTAGCATAGAACAGAACGATGAGCCAGCCCAGCAGCTGATGGGCGGGAGCTGCAAGCGCCAAAAAAAGCGTGCCTTTTTAAAAAGCGGGCGGGACGCGGGAAAATGCATCAAAAAGCGGGGGTGTCCCGCCAAAAGCGGGACGTCTGGTCACCTTAGCATAGATTGTCTGTGAATTGGTTGTTTAAACAATTATCATAACCTACTGATCGTTTATTTGAATGGAAAATTGGAATGCACATCCTGATTGTGTGTCAGTATTACATGTACCTTCAAGCTAAAGGGAGAAGAGCAATAGTATGTAAGATACTATCTAGATTAGAGAACCTAGCTTGTAGATAATAGCATAATAATGTTTGGGATAATATTAGATTTGGTAGTGCTTTGGCATATTAGCCAATATCTGCAATATAAGATCGTACTCTCCCATAAACACATTTAAGTAACACAGGTGTCTGGTCTGATCTTAAATTCTGGAGTTCTTAGCAAAATGTATTCTGCAAGTTGGCCATATATCCAATTTTACTGAGGATAATTTAAAAGGTTGTCAAAAGCCAGTTTACTCACCATCTATCTGAAAGGTTATCCAATCCAAATCTGTTACAAGGTAAACAATTATAAGAGAGGAAGTAAGGGAATTTCCCATTAACAACTATATAGCCTTTTCACTATGGCAAGAAATGGTTATTTAACTAGCAATTATTTTTCTGATTATTTGCCTTTATACTTTATCCTAAACTGCACATTTAATGTAAAAATATGTTTTGTTTTTCCTTTTTGTTGATGATGCAAAAGTAGCTACCTAAAACTTTTGGTGGGCTGTCTCTTGTCAATAATCTTCATTTGGGTAGCCTGGTTACAGTTACGGTATGTTGTAGTATGATGGATGTTGATGGCAGCAGTATGTAAATCAGCACAAGTTTTCGATTAAATTTCTCATAACAGACTTGACTGGTATTATTCAAAATAGGTTTGGCTGGGCATATGTCATTGATTTAAATAATATTTATTTATTTAATGAATGTGTATCCTGTCTTTTTTATTTTTACAAAAAACTCAAGGCAAAAAGTATATCCAACATAACTTCCTCCTCCCATTTTCCCCACAGCAACACATACCAAAGGTTTAGAGTGACCCATAAGGCGTCTCTCTCTCTGGTCTCCTGCTAGACCAATGGTCTCAACCTTCCTAATGCTGCGATCCTTTAATACAGATCCTCATGTTGTGGTGACCCCCAACCATAAAATGATTTTATGTTTTCCGTATTTTTTTGAAAATATGTGTTTTCTGATGGTCTTAAGTGACCCCTGTGAAAGGGTCGTTTGACCCCCAAAGGGGTCCCAACCCACAGGTTGAGAACCACTGTGCTAGACTCTTCTGATCTTCATAAGTCTTTCCGTTCTCCATCTCTGGGCTATTTTCTGTCTGCCAAGAGGCACAGAGAAGAAAGATACAAGAAAAAAAAGATCTGGGAGTCCTGACACTTAGATAAGTTTCTTTTCTTCCACTTTCTTTCCAAGGTATTGGGCACACTGCTTACAAGAAAAAAAAAGTGTATGCTCATTGGAAATCAACAGAAAATAACTAGATATATCAAAATGACTTATGATGTACAACTGTTTATAGAAAAAGAAAAAGGCCTCCTGCTGATACTTAAAGTAATTACCAAGCACCTTTGCTATGTCATCTGTTTCATTCTCATTTACTAGTAAAAATTAGAATTGTAATTGCCTGCTAAACAAATTGCAGCTATGCTCTTTTCTGTCATATATCATATGACTTGTACCTAGTATCTAACTCACACACTTTGGAAACTTCCTATCTATGAACTTATCCAAAAGTTACTGTGCCTTAAAACCATGTTTCTCATTGCATAGAACTTGAAGTGTATCTGTCATTCTATATGCCAGATGTGTCAAACATGCAGCCGGTGAGTCAGATCCGGCCCATGATAGGCCCAGAGTTGTCCCATGGGGCTGTACCAGAGATGGCGAGGGTCTGGCCCATACCGCCCTGGCCCATCTCGGTCATGCCCAGTCAGCTGTGACTACCAAGTCACACCAACCCCAGCCTCCCAAAGACAAACAAAATATTGATATGGGCCGTAATGCAATCAAGTTTGACACCCTGCTATATGTAGTTAATAGAACAGAGCTATACACCACCATTATTTGATATACACTTTCACTTAGAACCATTTGTTTAGCAACTGTTACAGAGGCCCTGAAAAATGTGATTTACACATTTTACCAGTCCTTTCACAGCATCTCTACAATCATGTGATCAATATCCAGGCACTTGGCAACTGGCATGTATTTACAATGGTTACAGCATCCTAGAGTCATGTGATCACTGTTTGCAATCTTCCCAACCAGTTTCTGATAAGAAAGTAAATGTGGTAATCTGGAATTGTTTAATAATCACAGGATTCATTTAGCAACTGCAGTGATTTACTTAACAAAAACAGAAAAGGTCATAAAATTGGGAAAAAACTCACTAAATAACCATGTTGTGCTGCAAAGCAATTGTTCCAATTGCGATTATAAGTCAAGGCCTTATTTGTTTATTAAAACTCATCTCACATATCAAAATAGGGTTGCCATCCTTTATTAATACTGTACATCAAACAACAGCATTCCTAATAAATATTCTGACACTTCAATGTTTTCTATAAATAAAGAGGTAAACAGCCAGTTAATAATATCAGTTCAAATATATTGGGGAAAAAAATGGAATTCAAGAATAAAAATAGGCAAGATCCATGTACCATTAGCACAGGAGCCCCCCAAGGCTCCACTTCTCTCTATAAACCAATGACTGCATCTCAAACGACCCATCTGTTAAACTACTGAAGTTTGCAGATGATACAACAGTGATTGGTCTCATTCAAGACAACAATGAAACTGCATTACAGATGGGAGGTTGAACAACTAGCCTCGTGGTGCAACCAGAACAATCTGGAACTGAACACCCTTAAAACAGTAGAAATGGTGGTAGACTTTAGGAGAAACCCTACCATACTGCCATCTCTTACAATACTAGACAACACAGTATCAACAGTAGATACCTTCAAATTTCTAGATTTTATCATCTCAAAACCTAAAATGGACACCTAACATCAAAAGTGTCATCAAAATGCACAACAAAGAATGTTCTTTCTTCGCCAACTCAGGAAGCTCAAACTGCCCAAGAAGCTGCTGGTACAGTTTTACAGAGGAATTATTGAATCTGTCATCTGCACCTCTAAAACTGTCACACACAGACTGACACACACAGACTTCAGAGGATAATCAGAACTGCAGAAAAAACAGTTACTGCCAACCTGCCTTCCATTGAGGACCTGTACAATGCACGAGACAAAAAGAGGCTATGAAAATATTTACAGACCCCTTGTATCCTGGACATAAATTGTTTCAGTTCCTACCCTCAAAATGCACTGCACAGCAAGACAACTAGACACAAAAACATTTTTTCCCAAACGCCATCACTCTGCTAAACAAATAATTCCCTCACCACTGTCAAACATTCACTAAGGCTGCATTACTATTAGTCTTCTCATCTTTCCTATCACCCATCTTTTCCCACTTATGATTATATTGATATTGATTGTTTCCTGATTGCTTATTTGTACCCTTACCCTATGACTATTATTAAGTGCTGTACCTCATGATTCTTGATGAATGTATCTTGTCTTTTTATGTACACTGAGAGCATGTGCACCAAAGACAAATTCCCTGTGTGTCCAATCACACTTGGCCAATAAAGAATTCTATTCTATTCTATTCTATTCAATGGGGTATACAAGTATAGACCCTGAGTAATAGCAGAAGGGCCATAACAAAAGATAGAACACACATTTTACAAGCTGGACATTCAAATTTCAACCTACATAATTTTTAATCTACAAGAACCACTGCCAGTATAGGTAAATACTGATCTAGATAACTTTTGGTTTAATTTGATATAATGCAGCTTCCCTTACTGTCTTATATAGAACCATTATCATTAAACCAATTAGCTGCTTAGAACTAATAGCCTATTTATAGTAGCTACTCAGAAAAAACAGTTAATACTGTGATACTGTGCCAATGGGAAATGCCTCACATCTTCCTTCTAACAATCTAAGCTGTGTGTGTTATTTGAAGGTTCTTGAGGGCTATTAAATGTTCTTCCAAATCTAGCTCTTTATACATGTTCATGGCCAGGGAAAAATACGAAACGACAGGCTTACATGTAATCTGAGCTCTTATGAGATCTAATGGCTTTATGTCATGCTAGTACTCAAGCAAAATATTTGATGTTTTGCAGCTAAGAAGAGTAGTAGCTCAGTCTTTTTTAAATTAAATCTGAGCTAAAAATGCTATCAATTATATGTGGATTAAGCATTATCCATGAAGAGAAAGGAGATGCATCCATTCATGTGGAACTGGTAGAGTTATCTGTCTTATTGAATGCACAGAAGAAAATGCATATAATTTTGTGGGATTTTTCTATATTATTCCTTAACACTGTAAATGAATTCTCTATTCTTTATACCATAGCTCACAGAACACTTTGCTTTTGGTGTATGGTTTAACACATTCTTGTAAAAAATAAAACAAATGAAAACAGGTGTGGGTTTGTACAGTTCTCACCCTGTTGAGGTAAACTATTTCATTTACAATATTTTTATTTGTTTTCATTTTCATTTTATATAATCACATATATACTGTGCAAGATTAAGGCCATATAACATTAAGCAATAAACATAACTCTTCTTATATTCCAAAATACAAAACCAACATAACGCTTCAACCCTCCATACACCCTTTCTTTCTCCCCCCCTCCAACTTTCCTTTCTCCCCTTCAACATTCCCCTCTTCTACTTCCCCTCCCCCTCTAACATTCCTTTCTCCTCCACCCTTCCATTTCACCCTCCTTCCATTCCCCTCTCACTCCCTCTCTGCCCCTCCCTCTTCTTTCCCTCTACTCCTCACTTCGGTGTATTTCTACTATTCATCAATGTATTCGGTTTCTTATTTTATACTAAAATTAAAAAAAAAGAAAAAAGCAACAGTATACAAGTGCGTTCTTATTGTTTTAAAAATTGACATAAACTATATTTTCCCCCTTCCCCCCCTATGATCCTCCCTCCCTTCCCCCCTTCCGACTTCCCAGATCCCATACCCGGTATAACTTTTTATCAAACACAGTCTGGAGTATATTAGAACCAAGTAAGTTAAAAGTTAAAAGAAAAAAAGAATAAGAAAGAAAAAAAGTCAATAAACTCTCTGCTTTGAGCTCAGCTTCTTATCACTAAAAAGTTAAACAGTCCTAATCTCAATTAATTAATTACTTGCAGGTTTTCAGACTATGTTAAAACCAAGTAAGTTAACCAAGTAGAATTCTTCTCTAGCTAGAGGCCTTATCTCTTTATCTAAATATCTGTCTGTTAAACCCTTAATTTATCCCTTTTATGCCTCCTTCCTCTATGACACAATTTAAACACATCTCGAATTCTTCTCTCAATTTCCTCTTCCAGCTCTTCTCGTCCCTGCCTCTGTCCGTATCCATATACATATATATACACATACACACACATATATGTATGTATGTATGTATGTATATGTGTGTGTGTGTGTGTGTGTGTGTGTGTGTGTGTTTTATTTGTGCTGATAAATAAATAAAGGGAGACTAGTATAGATCTATTTCAAGCTATTTAGCTCTCATCAGCTAGCCATACCCTTACTGGGATTTGAACCTGGGCTATATTGCACACTAGGCATACTAGGCAGAGATCTTAGCCATTAGGCCACAGGCTCTTATCCGTTTATCAGCGAAGCCAGGGTGAAAGGTATCTATTAGATTTTTTACAACCCCTGGTAAGCCCCAATTATGGGAGGAAGCTAACTGCTTCCATCATATATATGTGGGTTTTTTTTGTTTTTTTTAAATTTGTGCTGATAAATAAATAAAGGGAGAGCACAAATAAAAAAAAAGGAGAGCACAAATAAAAAAAACAACCACAAATATAAGAAAGGCAACAGTAAAAAACATTGGGTTTCTGTCGTGATGGACTCTTGTGACGAGCCGATTGACAGATGATGGAAGCAATTAGCTTCCTCCCATAATTGGGGCTTACCAGGGGTTGTAAAAATCTAATAGATATCTAACACATACATATGTTTTATATTCATCCGTACTCCTATCATATATGCTCCGCCTAGATCTCCTGCAAACTCCCTGGATGTATCCTTCCAAACAGTATATTCAGATAACAATTTTTACAAACATCAATAAAGTTTCCATCTCAAAATAAGCTCTCATTCGACCTCTACTACCCTGCCGTCTACACCACACCTCCCAACTCCATCCGAACTGGGCCGCGATCCAGGAAAATCACCACGATCTCCGCCCTCCTCACCCTGGAAAATAAGTCATCAGTAATTTATATAAAAATTCAAAATTATCCATCAAGTCTTTTTAGATCCCATACAATATATCTTCCAAAGAGATCAGCATCAGTTCTTTCAGCCTTAATGTCTCTTCATCGGTATACAACTATACCATTTTATGCAAAACAAAAGTCACAAGATATTGACCAAGTTCAAAGTTAAGCAAATATTTTGAATCAGTTAATATAATTTTCTTACAGAGAAGTTACGTTGTTTTTGAACTGTTGATATAGCAAGATGTTTATTTTCTCTTTTATAATGGTTTCGTAGATATCTCCTTAATCAATGGCTGATAATCATAGAAATTGCTGCGATCCACCTTATTTTCCCTTCATCTGGGAGCACGGCTAGGTCCTTGTTCTCTGGTCTTCTGCTCTTCCGGGAGGGGAAAGCGATACTTCCTGTCTTGTGATTGTGTGTTTTATTGTTTCTCTTGTCCTTCTCTTTGTCTTTCTCCGGGTCCAGGTGGTTCAGGATGTCCCGCCTTTAGGGTCTTATAATAAAAATCTCGGGCTTCCCATACAGAGTTGAGACGATGTTTTTGCTCACCGAATGTAATTATAATACCAAATGGCGCAGCCCATCTATACTGTATTTGACGATTTCTGAGTTCTTTAACTAAAAAAGCATAGTCTCTCCTGGCTCTTAACATTTGGGGTGGTATTTCCTTGAAAACAATCAAGTCCTGTCCGTCAATTCGCAGCCTGGTATTATAAAACTCGCATTTCTGGATTCTCTTGTAGCAAAATATATAACTACATCTCTCGGAAGCTGTCTCTGTTTCGACACCCACGAATTATGACGGTAGATTTTTTGGATCTGCCAATCAAAGTTGAGTCCCGGACTTCCCACCAAACGACTGAAAGCCTCTGAAAAAATTTGTTTCAAGTTCTCCTGTTCATTTTCATGCAATTCCCTAACTCTTAATGCAAGCTCCATCTTTTTGTAATTTGTCATAACAAGTTGTTTTTCTGCGTTTTCAACTTTCTGTTGCAGCACTTCAATTTTAGATGTCAGGTTGGTGTTGGCTTCCTCCAGGAGCTCCAACTTATCTTCCATTCCAGCAACATAATCTGTCAATACAGTTACAAGTCCGACCATATCCTCCTTTGTTTGAGCAATCTTGGTATCAAGCTTATCACATAAGTCTGTAATAAGTTGCTTCATCTCCTCCCTAAATTCTTTAAGAATCTCGAAAAGAAATTCGTTCGTTAACAAATCTCCAGTAGGGGGCATAGAAGGTAAGGGCTGCGACTTTGTAGCAAATGCCTGAGATGTATTGCTAAGAGGACGTCTCCCCAACTTTGATTTTGGTGCCATTATAGAAAGGAAGCAAACAAAGTCTCTGCTCGTGTTAGATTCAAATAAAATAATTTCAGTAAATTTTTAGAGGTTGATAAGAAAAAATCTTCAAGGGGGCTAATTAAATTGTGAGAAGTTATTCCTTTGATTCTGTGCCAGGAACTTGGAGATATATCGTTATAGCAAATGCGGAAGCTAAAAAGTCGCCATTTTAAAAACAATTAAACAAAGGAGTTTTTTTATAACATTGAAGCTGGTATTTTGATAGAAAAAAAAATAAAGAAAAGTTCACAGGTTTGGTCTCTGCTTGTATTTATTTTCAATGGCTTAGTTTCAAAAGAATGTCCTGAGGGGGGGGGAGTGTTCCTCGCCTTGAGCTGGAAAAAAAAACAGCTGAGAAGATCTGGCCGGAGTAAATGACTCAGCTTAGCTCCGACCCTTTGGAATGATCTCCCCGTGGAGATTCGTACCCTCACCACCGTCCAGGCCTTCCGCACAGCCCTTAAGACCTGGCTAGCCCGTCAGGCCTGGGGACAAAGATAACTGCCCCCACCCGAATGATGAATGAATGTTGCTTATTATTTTACTCTATGTTTTGTATGTGTTATTGTTTGTATATCCCTTCCCCTCATTTTATGTAAGCCGCCCTGAGTCCCCTCAGGGAAAAGGGCGGCCTATAAGTGTTAATAAAACTAAACTAAAAACTAAAAAACTTAAGGTGATCCTCCTTCTCCGTTTACAGCAAAAAAAAAAAAAAAAACTGCAAACTACAAAGAAGGATCTAACCAACTGGGTCCCTCCCTGCTTTTTTCTTGCCTGAAAAAAGAGATATCTATAGATGTTAAGTAGATATACGAACCAGAACTCTGGGGGTAGCTCAGTTAAGTTGCCGACGACAGCGAGCCCCTCCCCCGGAAAGGTGTGGGTTTGTACAGTTCTCACCCTGTTGAGGTAAACTATTGAAAACCTGATTATTCCATGAAATGATGATGGTCTTGGTCGTAGTGGTGATGATAGTGGGTGGGCTTTTTTTGTTATGTTTATCTTGTCTGCATGATCATGAATCATTTTCCAGTCCTTAGTGGTCCTTTTTTACTTTTATCTCAGTAGATTTTTTTCTCTTTTCTTTATAAGCAGTTCAGAGATGTCAAGGAATAGGACAAGGTCAAATTGGAAAATAATGTAACAACATAAACAAAAATCAAATATATAAATGGGACTCCTTCTCCAAAATGGTTGCTGCCCAGTAGGGAAATTTTTCTCCCCTGCCATAGATCTGCTGTTTTTGTTGCCACAGCCAGTTCTTTGGCAGCATTGCTCCGACTTTTGGATGGCTGTAGACCCCCAGAGAAGGGCAATCTGGAAGACTGCAGCTCCCTGTGGGATCAGCTGCAAAACCATTGGTCTTTTTTTCCCAACTCTTCCTATCAGCAGATTGTAAGCAAGCCCTGGTTTTAACTTCACTTTTTAAAGTTTTGTTCTTTATCTTTCAATGTTAATTGGCTGGCTGAATTTATTTTACCCCCTTGCTGGGTTTTATCTGTTTTTTTCTCCTTTTTTTTCTTTCATCTATTTGGTTATTGTTATGAATTTCTGCTTTTCTGTATGGAAACAAGGCATGTGCCTTTGGATGGTGAAAGTGCTTCTACAGGATTTATATTTTATTGGACATTTACTATGAGGAATTTGCATTTTATTAACTTGCAAAAAGGTTTGGGATTGAAATATCCAGTAAATAGTTTCCCTATTCTTTTGTCTTTTCCCTGTTTTGCTTATCTACTACTTTGAGCAACAACATATTGGATTACAGAGAGAAGAAAGCAGACAGTTGGGAAAAACATAGCAACATGCAACATTTAGCTAACCTTTTCCAGACCAAGTGCCCAAAGCATGCCCAAACCTCAAAATGCAATGCCCGCATGCACACACTCATGCACCCTACACCCATGCACATGTGTGCATGCCCCCTGCATGCCCCATGCACATGCATGGCAGAGACCAAACCATCAGCTGGCTGGCAGGAGGCACACCTGGCACACATGCCATAGGTTTGCCATCACGGATTTAGCTGAAAGTTTTTCTTAAAAGTTTGATGAATTCATAAAAACTATGGAAAACATTCAGGGAAACTCATTGTAAATGAATCACATCACAAAAGGAATGTGATTTCATATCAGTAGATTTCTTGGGAAGAAATATAGACTCATATACCTTCCTCAAGTCCAGACCTGTACTTTTACATAATAGTAGAATTCTACTATATATAATAGAAAACTGTCTGGATGGCTAAGAGGTAAATGGGTCTTTTTTAAATGGATTGAAGGAGATTGGAGAATGAATCTATTTCATTTAACCGGGGAATAATTTCATCTTGATTTTTTGGGAAGATAGAATGGCTTTGGAGATTAGACTTCTTGTATTCAATCAAATCACAATTGATAAGAGACATTATTAAGAAATAAGCATGGATATTTGATCAGAGACCTGGCCTTCCCAGGAAAGTCCCTCTAGTGCAGCAGGCAATGGGATGCGTGTCCCCAGACGGCGCAAAGAACAGGGCGGCAACAGAAGCAGCCTTTTTGACACGTTCAGGGCCTCTGGTAGTTTTTGGTGGCCTCTAGCCAGCCACTGCTGCTGGCAAGTAGCTGGCAAAGAGGCTTCTCGTAGTCACATTAAAAAAGAGAACATGCCTTCTGGAGTCTGGACCAGCCGCTGCAGGAGGAAGGTAAGCCCAAAGAAAGAGGCGGTCGTGGGGGAGGAAGTGGGGCTAGAGCAGGGGTCTCTGAAGAAGCAGAATGGGACTGGCAAAGGGAGAGCGGGAGGCATGCAAGAGGAGGCCTGGGAAGGCCAGAGCCGGGGAATGGTGCGTTCTCTGACCCAGCCAAGGTGAATGGCAAGTGGATGGAGGCTCTGGGGCCTCAGGAAATGGTGTGTTCCTGGGACCCAGACCCTGACCAAAGGTGAAGAGTGAGAAAGTGGCATACTTATCTTTGGTGAGCTGAGCAGAGTGGGTGAGGCACAGAGGCAACTGGCAAGGCGATTAGCTGGGCTTTGTGGTAAGGGCAACATAGATAGGGTTGGGATGAGTGGGGCAAGGGTCGTGGGCAGGTGGGGCAAGCGAGGTTGAGCGGGCAGGGCAAGCAAGTGTTGAGCAGGTGGGCAGGGTGAGTGAGCGGTGATTGGGGTGGGGGAAGGGCCAGCCAGAGATCACTACCGGTTCAGCAAACCAGGTCAAATGTCCCTTACTCGTTCACCCAAATAAAAATAGTTTTTGTCTGACCCCAACCTTCAATATCATGACTGGATACGAATAATTTAAACAAACTGAAACAGATTCAGAAACAGTGGACATAGGGTTAGAAAACTAAAACTAATTCCTCCAAAGAAATATTGAAAGGAAGGAATATTGAGCCTTTGCCCTCAAGAAGAGACTGTTGAGAGGGGAATATGATTGTCCTCTTGAAATACCGTAAGGATGTCACATAGATCACGATCATCCCACAGTACTGGACACAGAATAATGGATTTAAATTTATTTGTATTGTTCAATTGCATTTACAATTTATTTGTTGTGTTGTTTATTTATTGCATTTACAATTTATTTGTATTGTTCAATTGCATTTACAATTTATTTGTTGTGTTCATGTTCACTCTCCCCTTCCCCCCCCCCCCCCAGTTAACCGGACACTCACAATCTCATATTTTTATTTGCATATACCATTAGCATAACACATTTGCATATACACCATTTACATTCCCCCTCCCCACCGGTTCCATATATTTCCAGTGCAAAAAATGTCCCTATATAAAGATCAGTCAGATTAGGTGATGTGTCATTCATGCAATTACTGATTTTTTTAAAAAGTGAATAGAGACATGCTAAATAGGACTGTTACTGACATGCAGGGATAAGAATAATTCTTTACTCCCTTGATGTAGCTATCATCTGAAAGGGCTAAGGGGACCAGGACCATTATTTGCACAGATAATGTGAAATAAAACACACACAGGGACATGAACAGTCTCAGGTCTATGAAGCTGTATAACCTTTGACTCTATTTTTTTTAAAAAAAATTGTGTAGAAAGTTAGCACCCACCCCTCTCCTACAAGAATGAAATAATTTAGGAAATATTAAAAAGGCAGAATATTATATTTCCTATAAAAGAGAAATAGAAATTTTAAGAGCAGCATAATAGCAGAGGTGATATTCACCAGGTTCTGACCAGTTCTGGAGAACCGGTAGTGGAAATTTTGAGTAGCTCTGAGAACAGGTAAATTCCACCTTGACTGGCCCCTCCCCCATCTATTCTCTGCCTCCTGAGTCCCAGCTGATCGGGAGGGAATGGGGATTTTACAGTATTCTTCCCCTGCCATGCCCATCAAGCTTGCCCACCAAGCCATGCCCACAGAACTGGTAGTAAAAAAAATTAAATCCCACCACTGCATAATAGGATATATTTTATATAGTATTCAGCCATAGAACTAATTACCAAAACAGGCTGGATGTGTTAATGTGAAGTCTGGAAATCATCTATCACTCTATCATGCTAGGATGGTTTGCCACATATTAAATGTATTGAATTGAATGAATGGGTACTATTCTTCTAAGGCAGTGATGGTTGACCTTTTCGGCAGCAAGTGCTGAAAGTGGAGCATGTGCGCATGCGCCGGAGCAGCAGAACCTGGAAGAGAGCAGCTGGCAGTAATAATTTTTATAAATTATTCTTTTTTTATCATTATAGGCAGTCCTCTTGTAGCAACTGCCTCATTCAGCAACTGTTTGCAGTTATAACAATGATGAAAAAGTAATTTTCAACCAATCCTTGCATTTCAGGTCTGTAAAGGAAAGGAAAGCTGAAGCAAGATCATAAGCAGAGTCCTGGTTTCACCTAGCAACCGCTTCACTTAATGACTGACTTGATTCCAGATATGGCTGTTTAAAAGAGGACTAACAGCAATATATACAAGTTGAGGCCTCAAAATCAAATGTTGCTCATGTAGGCAGTTCTCAAAGTCTTCTAGCCTTCACTTTCTGATGTAAGAAAATTATCTAGGATAGGACACATTGCTACCTTATTTGTATTTTCAAGTGCCCTTTGACTTCTTCCCTGTATAAATGATAATCTTTGAATTGAAAATTCAAAATGAGATTATCCATGAGTTTAAACGTATTCCTTATACTTAAATCTAATTTGCTAGTTGTTTTGAAACTTTCACATATTCTTCTACATGCCTTAACATGCCTACATATGTGCAGTCTGAAATCTCTTTTTAAATAATGCTTGTACTTCAAGACTAGTCTATCTCTGGTGTTATCTCTCTCTGTGTAATATACTATTTATAAAACAGTCACTTTCATTCAAAATAATTCCAGTATGAAGGGCAATAAAATAAATTCACAAAAGATATTAACGGAAGCTAACTTCATAAAATATAATAAAACAACAGTACACATTAAATGGCATAAACATATAAATCCAACTAAAATTAAATAAATCTTCAGTAAATGATAATGAGCCTTGATGACAACCAAAATAGCCTAAACAGATGCAAATACGGCTAAGCTGTAACACATATGTGTTAAAAACTAATCAGGCTGCTTGATCAGCTAAAGCATGGATTGACTTTCTAAAATATTCTATGATTGGTTCATGTCCATATTCTATAAATAATTTTGGCTTGCCATAATACCCAAAGTAATAATACATGAATAAAATAGAAAGTAGAATTTCATAAGAACCTTCCTTATCTCTGTCATATGAATACATTTGGTTACTTTGCATTAACTTTAAGTTATCCACTCTTAACATCAAAAAAGTTAATTATTGATAATAGGATTACTTCATTATGTTCTAAGTATATTGGCAAATCTATGCCTGAAAAGATCAGGTTTTTTACAAATGAATGCAGTTAACTGAATCAATGAAGTAATGAAGACAAATTGAGAAAGAGCATTATGCTAATTACTGATTACTTATATATGAAGGCAAATAAAAATAAATTTCCTTTCTACTGAAAAGACCAATCAAAAAACCTATTTTAAATGTTATTAAATTTTTAAAACATTGGTAATTTATGCTACTGCAGAAAACAAATACTGTACATCTGAAAATGTATGACACCACTTTCTCCACTAGATGTCAGAATTATACAGCAATATTTTTTTCAAAGCAAAGCTACCCGCTCACTAATGTGATGTTCCAGGTACAGATGTAGGGTAGCTAATAAAGTTGCTTCATCAAGATCAAGTACTTTCAGGAACATGCTTTTCATGTTTTCTCTCCCCGTGGTATTTTTTACTGCAGGATTTCAAAATATGTACATTTTGTCATAAAAAGAGCATGTTTTGTAGAGAGACTTTCTACTCCAACCTAGTCCCCAATGTCCAGGTTTTACGTGTCCCAAAAAATTTAGTCAGTTTTAATATTTTGTCCAAGGCATAAAAAGTATTAAAAGAAGACAGTTGATGACCAGTATATTAGATATGAGGAATTGTTTTATTACTTTTTACTGCAAGGGAAACATGCATGGATATGTATCCAGGAGTCTGGATTCTGATAGGCAAAATGTTCAGAGAAAAACGATTAAACATCCTCAATCAGATCATCCTGAGTCATGGAATTGTCATGTTGAGACCCTTTTTTTATTCCAAACAGAAAAGACTTGGAAGTCTTGAAACTGCCTCTTTGTTTTGGAAAACAGTCAAATGTTGCTGAGTTGAAGCAGTTCACCATGGAGGAAAGTGCTAAAATGTTTTATCAGTTTCAGAAAGAATTGAAGCAAAAAAGTGATTTTACCCTACTATGTTCTATGGACATAATTTAATAAATAGATGCACTAACGAGTAAATTTCTTAAAGCATGGCAATATACAGGTGAAACTTGAAAAATTAGAATATCGTGCAAAAGTTCATTTATTTCAGTAATGCAACTTAAAAGGTGAAACTAATATATGAGAGAGACTCATTACATGCAAAGCAAGATAGTTCAAGCCATCATTTGTCATAATTGTGATGATTATGGCTTACAGCTCATGAAAACCCCAAATCCACCATCTCAGAAAATTAGGATATTACATGCAATCAATAAAACAATTACATGCAATCAATAAAACAAGGTTTGTACATAGAACAATATCGGACGTCTGAAAAGTATAAGCATGCATATGTACTCAATACTTGGTTTGGGCCCCTTTTGCAACAATTACTGCCTCAATGCGGCGTGGCATGTAAGCTATCAGTCTGTGTTATGGAAGACCAGGGTGCTTCAATAACGGCCTTCAGATCTTCTGCATTGTTCGATCTCATGTCCCTCATCTTTCTCTTGGCAATGCCCCATAGATTCTCTACGGGGTTCAGGTCAGGCAAGTTTGCTGGCCAATCAAGCACAGTAATCCCATGGTCATTGAACCAGGTTTTGGTGCTTTTGGCAGTGTGGGCAGGTACCAAGTCCTGCTGAAAAATGAAGTCATGCATCCCCATAAAGCTTGTCTGCGGAAGGAAGCATGAGAGCTTCAAAATCTCCTGGTAGACAGCTACATTGACCATGGACTTAATGAATGAAGCACAGTGGACCAACACCAGCAGATGACATGGCTCCCCAAATCAACACAGACTGTGGAAACTTCACACTGGACTTCAAGCATCTTCCAGTATGTGCCTCTCCATTCTTCCCCCATACTCTGGGTCCTTGGTTTTCAAATGAGATGCAAAAGTTGCTCTCATCAGAAAAGAGGACTTTGGACCACTGAGCAACAGACCAGGTCTGTTTTTCTTTAGCCCAGGTAAGACACTTCTGATGTTGTATGTTGTTCAGGAGCGGCTTGACAAGAGGAATACGACATTTGAAGCCCATGTCCAGGATCCCTCTGTGTGTGGTGGTTCTTGCTGCACGGACTCCAGCCTCAGTCCACTCCTTGTGAAAGTCCCCAACACTTTTGAGTGGCCTTTTCCTGACAAATCTCTCCAGGCTGCGGTCATCCCTTCTGCTTGTGCACCTTTTTCTTCCACACATTAACCTTCCACATAAATTTTATATTAATGTGCTTTGATACAGCACTTTGGGAACATCCAACTTCTTTTGCAATTACCTTTTGAGGCTTTCCCTCCTTATGGAGGGTGTCAATGATGGTTTTCTGCACAACTGTCCGGTCAGCAGTCTTTCCCATGATTGATTTCTACTGAACCAGACTGAGAGACCATTTAAAGGCTCAGGAATCCTTTGCAGGTGTTATGGCTTAATTAGCTGATTAGAGTGGGACACGTTGAGCCTAGAATATTGCACCTTTTCACAATATTCTAATTTTCTGAGATTGTGGATTTGGGGTTTTCATAAGCTGTACGCCAGAATCATCACAATTATGACAAATCACAGCTTGAACTATCTTGCTTTGCGTGTAATGAGTCAATCTCATATATTAGTTTCACCTTTTAAGTTGTATTACTGAAATAAATGAACTTTTGCACGATATTCTAATTTTTTGAGTTTCACCTGTAGTTGATATGCTGAGCTTTTGCAACATCCTTTCCTAACTTCTGTGCCCTTCAGATGTGACTTCAATTTCCAGAATACTCCAGGCCAAGTAACATTTTTAAGAATTATGTCACTTTTTCTTCTTTTTTTATACTCTTAGATTTTGTTTCTTTTCCTTTCTTGCTGTATTAAAAAAAATAAGGTGATTAATCTATTAGGATCAGCAAAAGTAACCTTCACTGGACTACATTGCTGGAAAAATAATAGCAGTCAGCCAATAATTCTTTCCAGAGTAGAAATTTTATTTGATTTAACGTTAAGCTCATTCAACTTCCTTCTCCCTTGGCTAAAGTGCACATTTGCATTCTCTGACAATGGAGGAAGTTCAAATAGAGTAGTCAAGTCCCTCTAGTGTCCATCCCAAATCACAATGCTGACCTAGAAAAGGAAATGATTCCCATCACCTAGGTATACATGCTATTCTGCATGTGTGGTCCATTCCTTTTACACATATGCTGCTATCTGATGGAATTTAGTAACTAAATTCAACTTTCTTGTGCATGCATTGGTAGTCATTATCATAAGGTTCCATATATTTCCAGTGCAAAAAATGTCCCTATATAAAGATCAGTCAGATTAGGTGATGTGTCATTCATGCAATTACTGATTTTTTTAAAAAGTGAATAGAGACATGCTAAATAGGACTGTTACTGACATGCAGGGATAAGAATAATTCTTTACTCCCTTGATGTAGCTATCATCTGAAAGGGCTAAGGGGACCAGGACCATTATTTGCACAGATAATGTGAAATAAAACACACACAGGGACATGAACAGTCTCAGGTCTATGAAGCTGTATAACCTTTGACTCTATTTTTTTTAAAAAAATTGTGTAGAAAGTTAGCACCCACCCCTCTCCTACAAGAATGAAATAATTTAGGAAATATTAAAAAGGCAGAATATTATATTTCCTCTAAAAGAGAAATAGAAATTTTAAGAGAGACATAAACTCAGAGCCACAGTTCCCTGCCCCTAAGCAGATACTAAGATGTGGCCAGCTTTTAGAAACGCTGATTTGGTAATCCATTCAAGACAGGTGTCAGATCCTCTTCATTAATTAATTAGGAAAGAAAGACCATGAGACTCCATGTGTGGAAATCAAGTGTACTTTTACTAATTAAGAATGATTAAAGGCGAAGCGTAGTGAAATCTGAACAATTAGGCGCGAAAGCAATTGATATATAGAATAGCCCATTCCCCACCCCTTGGCATCATAGTCTCAGTCCAATCATAAGTCTTCCAAGTGTCAGGTGTGAGATAACTTCAAAAGGCATCACGAAGATGGAATGTCGGTGCCGTTAGTCCTGGCGGGAAACACCCACGCATGCGTAGTCCAATCAGTCGGTGAACTCAAGAACCTTCCTCCAGCACAATGAGTAACCCCTCCCAAATACCATGCCCTCCCTCCCCGTTTCATGGCAGCTGAAGCGATAGCAAAGCAGAAGCTGACAACAGGATATTTTGAACAAAGGCAGGATTAGGCAGAATGGTAGGATCAGCCCTCACTCAAGATCCAGACCAGGAAAACCATTAAGACACAATAGCCCAACACCCTTTCAGACACAAGCCTCTTCACTGAATCCCCCAGCAGGCTTCAAAGTTGATTCAGACAAACTGACCCCACATGGCCACATGGGAGTGTGATTACAGCAACCAATACAACATATGCTCTTGCCACAGGAATAGGAAGCTCAAGGGCAAGGCCCAAGAGAGAGTATAAATAACTCTCACTCTCCACTCCATGTGTTCAGCTGCACCAGGATCTCAAACCTATGTGGTCCAGCTCATCAATAAACCATCTTTCCGGGGGAAGAAGGCGGGGCTTAGCA
Organism: Thamnophis sirtalis; assembly: GCF_051295495.1. Taxonomy (NCBI): domain Eukaryota; kingdom Metazoa; phylum Chordata; class Lepidosauria; order Squamata; family Natricidae; genus Thamnophis; species Thamnophis sirtalis. The sequence continues at coordinate 57,395,076 of NW_028261389.1, read as the reverse complement.
GTGAGAAGACGGATTTTCAGGCTATTCCTGAAATTCCCCTATTCTGAAGCAATTGGGACGGTTCTTTTTTGAACCCAAGCTGTCCCGGAGAGACAGTGAAAGGTAGGAGGAGATCCAGTGACCCCAGAGACGTTCACAAAGTCTCTGGGGGCTTGGAATTTAACCTCCTTTGCCAGTGACTTCCGGATTAGCCATAAGGCTAACTGAAACTGCAGATAGCTCCAAAGAATGGCAAAGTGTTTCCAGCTGGTAAGCTGATTTTCTTACTCAGAGAAAGACGGTCCGCATAAAAATTCAAGCTAATTTAAATCAAAGAACAGAAGAATCTAGCGGTGATTTCGATCTCTTTATTGGTTTATGGACGGTGGTCACCCTATTTTTTAAATGTTTTAAATGCTATTTACATGGACAAAGGATAGATTACTCCAACATCTCCTCTGATACTCTGTAAGTGGGCTGTAAACCAATTCACTATAATTTGGCTCCTTACAACTTGACACTTTTATTGCTTGGCTGGATTGGTCTAAGATCAGATAAGATTGTACAGTTCCCAGCTTGTTTTTACTTGCAAATACCTCAGAGTTTCCAAAAAATAAAATAAAAATTAACTGCGTACAAATATGGCGTCTATTCAAGTTTCTATTCAAATGATTTCTTCGGCACTACAAAAATTATCTGCCACACATGATAGAATTGAGAGGAAACTGTATTATTTGCTGTTTCTAGCAACAAAATATGAAGGAAAAAATGAGAATGTTGAACGTTTGAATGTTTTTCAAATACAAACGAAGGATGTCAGAGATGAAGATTTTCAACTTGCTGATACTCGGGGCAACTGGTTTACCTCTGAGGGAGAAAAAGATGGAATGTCTGAAGGGGGGGCAGCCACACAGAAGATTTACTTCGAAAGACAGAGCATAGGAGGAGTGAGAAGCATTTAAGAATTTATACTTTATGAAATACCATTTGCAAAACTTTTGATACCACCACTGAGAATTAAAGACAAGTTGATAAAGGAAACAAACGGAGGACGCAGCATTATAGGAGAGGCACCACCAGCAAAAAGGTGCAAAGATTTTTTTGTATGGACTTGCTCATAAAGATGTTTGGAGAATTCGACCCACGAATGGCAACAGGATTAAGGTGGTTTTGTTACTGGAGAGACACAGGCTGATAGATGGAAGAATACAATTCAAAATTAGCTAAACCTAGTTAAATTCATTTGTAATAGATATAGTTGAATAATAATTGATAATGATAGTAATGTATATAATGTTGAGTTGCTATGATAAATAACAATTGGATATGAGAAGGGAAGGTTAGAAATATTCTTGGACTATATATAAAGGTTATTAATCACAATAGTTATTGCTATTAAAAAATAAAATAAAACTATATAGAGTTAAATCTTAAGTAATATGGGGAAAATGCTATGATATACGATATAATTACATAAAGAAAGGTGAATGATAATAAACTATATACATGGAGGATGGAATTTTTGGTATTAAATATTATGGATGTTTAGCTAAAACAGGATATGAGGATTTGATGTTAATGGAGGATTTTATGAAGTAAATGAAATGCTAGCATGTGGTTATGGATTAAATCTTTGGCATAGTTAAGGATGAAGGATGTTTAAACAACTGTAGTCAACTAAAAGTGGAGGTATGAAGATGTTAATATGGTAAACACTTGAGTTAAGATATTTGAATTAATATGAATTAATGGAAGAGATGCACAAAAACTTGTTGCAACCAGCTGATATACTTTTTTATAACATATACTTGTTGTATTTTTGTTTTTGTTTTTTTTTCTCTGCCTTGTTTTTTTTTGCTGCTGTTGTTGTTTTTCCCCACTGTTGTGGGCATGTGTTGTTTATGTAACAAAAAAAAAATTATTAAAAAAATAAAAAAATAAAAATAAACCATCTTTCCAATCAGCCTCCATGTTTCCAGTGTTTTTTTCCCCACTTGGAACTGAACCAGATGGATATTTCTTCCAACAGTTGCATGTGTGATATTTAACTAGATTAAAAGTTTTATTTATTTTTCACCTAGATCCTTAAGGATGCATAGCATAAAGACTTTCACATTCACTTCCTAAGTGCTTAAGGTATGAATCTCAGCTGTATCACTCAAAGAGAAGAAATCCAAATTAAAACCTCCAAATCCGAACTTGTAAATCTGCATTCCATAATTTGGAAACTGGCATACAGGTAGTCCTCAACTTCTGAACACATTTAAGTCCAAAATTTCTATTGCTAAGTGAAACAGTTATTAAATGAGTTTTGCCCCATTTTCTTGCCAGTTGTTAAGTGACTTCAGTTGTCACTTCAATTGTTAAGTTAGTAATACGGTTGTTAAGTAAATCGGGCTTCCCCATTAACTTTGCTCTTCAGATGTTGGAAAAGGTGGGACACTGCAACTGTCATAAATATGATCTAATTGCCAAGCGTCTGAAGTTTCATCACATGACCACAGAAGTTATGCAATGGTCGTGTTTTTTTGTCTTTATTCCAGGATTGAAGACTGCAGGACCCAAGCCAAACCAGTGTAAAATAAATGTATTTTTTTTAAATTCGTGTTAATAAACCTTAGGGATGGTATTTTCTATCAAATTTAGCATTATACGTAATGCTTTTGGGCTAGAAAGGGTAGCAGGAACCTTCCAAAAGTTTGTTTTGCCGAAAAATTCTAATTTGCAAACTTTTTTACGATGTTAATTTGATGATTATTATTACTAATTCAAAACATTAAGGTTTTTTTTTTTTTAGTTTTATACAGTTCTTGCAAAACTTGATTTGGATAAAAGTGATTGAGAGGACATTGAATGCTATGCTGCAACCACTGACAACCAAGCTCTGAGAAATAAAAAAAAATCCAACTTTTTGTATTGATCTTATAAAGCAGAGGATTTGGCAACTTTAAGACTTGTGAACTTCAACTCTCAGAATTCTCCAGCCAGCTGGCTGGAGAATTCTGGGAGTTGAAGTCCACAGGTCTTAAAAGTTGCCAAGTTTGGGGACCCTCTGTTATAAAGTTTTCTGAGCTGCATGCAATAAGCTCGAAGCCAAGAACGGCATGCATCAAACTCTTGGGTGCAATCTACTTTGTGTTCTCGTCACTATGCTCACGGCCTAGTTTCAGGCTGGCTTTTACAACGGCCACGGTCACTTCCCCCAACCCGTTTTTCCGACCTCCTTCAAGCGGCCAACTTTCCCCGGAAACTCCGCAAGCAATGACAGAAGACTGCGCCTGCGCCTTCGTTAAAGCAACATGGTCGCGCCAAAAAAACCCCACCCCAAACAAGTTTGAACGCGCGTGCGCAGTGTCGCCCCGGGAAGCCGTTGCCTTGGCTACCGCGCTCCGGCTTGCCCCCTCTATGACGCTGTTAACCGCTGTTAACAATCGGTGCCCGCGGCTCCTTGGCCATGCGACTTCCCTGCGAGCTCCTGAGCGCAGGGAAAGGGACTCGGTGGCGGCGGTGAATGCTGCGACGCGCGTCGTGACTCCGAGCCTTCCTCCCCTTCTTCCAGCTCCTCGGTCGGGAGGATGAAGAAGGTGAAGAAGATCCTGGGACTGGGGAAGAAGAAGAGCGAGCGGCAGTCGCCGTCCCGGAGCCGCGTCGTGGCTTGCGCCTCAGCCCGCCTCTGTAGCGGCGGCGACGGCCGCAAGTTGCAGGGCAAGGAGCTGAGCAAGCTGCACCGGGCGGCGGCCGAAGGAGACCTCGGGGAGCTCCGGCATCTCCTGCAGAAACAAGACATCAACGCAAAGGATAGAGCCGGCAGGTGAGAAGGAGAAGAAGGCCTCGATCCCCGCCTCGTCTTCAGGCCAACGCCAGCTCTCCTCTTCAGCCTTCCTCTTGGAAGACTTGGGCTATTCCTCTTCTCTCCCTTCAACGGGCTTCCGAGGGTGGGATTTCACCCCAGTGAGGCCCTTTCACTGGTCGAAAACATGCCCACGGGGAGGGCTGTGTGTATGTCATAGGTAGCCTGGTAGCGGGAAATTTGTTCCTGAGGGTCTCTTCCTCGGAGTCTGGCGCTGAATAGAAGTGAATAGGAATAGGATAGAATTCTTCATTAGCCAAGTGTGATTGGACACACTTTGGTGCACATGCTCTCAGTGTACATAAAAAGACAAGATACATTAATCAAAAATCATAAGGTACAACGCTTAATGCTAGTCATAGGGTACAAATAAGCAATCGGGAAACGATAGCAATATCAGGATACATGCAACAAAATTACAGTCCTGCAGGCATAAGTGGGAAGACATGGGTGATAGGAACAATGAGAATAGTAATGGTAATTTAGCCTTAGTGAAAAGTTTGACAGTGTTGAGGGAATTATTTGTTTAGCAGAGTGATGGTGTTTGGGAAAAAACTGTTCTTGTGTCCAGTTGTTTTGGTGTGCAGTGCTCTATAGTGGCATTTTGAGGGTAGGAGTTGATACAATTTATGTCCAGGATGCGAGGGGTCTGTAAATATTTTCATAGCCTCTTTTTGACTCTTGCATTGTACAGGTCCTCAGTGGAAGGCAGGTTGTCAGTAACTGTTTTTTCTGCAGTTCTGATTATTCTCTGAAGTCTGTGTGTGTCTTGTTCGGTTGCAGAACCAAACCAGACCGTTATAGAGGTACAGATGACAGACTCAATAATTCCTCTGTAAAACTGTACCAGCAGCTTCTTGGGCAGTTTGAGCTTCCTGAGTTGGCAAAGAAAGAACATTCTTTGTTGTGCATTTGATGACACTTTTGATGTTAGGTGTCCATTTTAGGTTTTGAGATGATAAAATCTAGAAATTTGAAGGTATCTACTGTTGATACTGTGTTGTCTAGTATTGTAAGAGGTGGTAGTTTGGGAGGGTTTTTCCTAAAGTAATAAAATGACATCCTTTCTATTGATTCTTCTGTTCGAGTATCTTTTTTCATATATCACTTTTTTATATGTTGAACCCTGTCGCTAGTTCCTGTACAGATAGTTCTTGACTTATGACCACAATTGAGGTCAAAATTTCTGTTGCTATAAGTGAAACATTTCTTAAGTGAATTTTGCCCCATTTGACAGTCTTTTTTGTCACAATCGTTAAATGAATCACTGCTGCTGTTAAGTTATTAACATGGTTGTGAAGTGAATCTGGCTTCCCATAGACTTTACTTGTCAGAAGGTCGGGAAAGTTGATCATCTGACCCCGGGAGACTAACTGTCATAACTATAAGTCAGTTGCAAAGTATCTGAATTTTGATCACCTGATGTTGCAACGGTTGTAAGTGTGAAAACTGTCATAAGTCACTTTTCAGTGCCATGGAACTGTTACTAAATGAACTGTTGTAAGTCGACTACCTGTAAATGTCACAGTGAAAGCTATATATGGAGGGAAGACTGGCTATAAATAATAGATGATAATGCAAATGTGTTAGAGTTCTGAAAACAGCTCAGTATGTAACTGTGGATAGGAAGCAGTTCTCAAGTTTTAAAAAGCATACCTTAATTAAGATAATGTTTGAATAAATAATGGGAATTTTCTCTTTCCTCCTTTCTGTAGCCATCACATTAATATCTATCAGTGACTGGGAAATAGTGGCTGGATTATTTTAGAATTTGTACTAAATGTCATCAGTTGTTAATTTCAATTGAATTGTATCAAAAGATTTGTATTTGAAATCAAGCAAATAATATTCACTACTGCTGTATTTTAGGCTTTATTCTTTCTTGCAAAGTATAATTTATTTTTTCAGCTAGGAAGAACTAATTAACTGCAATTTATATATCGTAGAGCTTTACCAGAGTATATTGAGTACATGGGTATATTCCAGTTCATCATATGCTGTACACTAGTTTTGAAATACAGTTCAAAGATGCAAAATCAAAATGTTCTTAAGAAAAAGAAAGGTGTACTCTACTGTTAGTTACTTACTGACTGACTATGGTTTCTTTTATAATATCATTTCTTTTAGAACACCTTTGCATTTTGCCTGTGCTAATGGATATATAGATATTGTTACTTTCTTGGTGGACAACAAATGCCAGCTAGATAGCTGTGATGAACAGAAGAGATCTCCATTAATGGAGGTATGCATTTAAAATAGTGCAAATTTACTAGTAATATAAAGCCAAATTTCTATAATTTCTGTTTTAATCAAAACTATCAGTATAATAAATTGTTAGTCTTGCTTATAATCAAAAGGGACCAAGAAAAATCTGTAGCTTTATTTTGTTTAAATTATAGACAGTATTGCCTAGATTTATGAATTGTTGTAGACCTAACATCTTCTTAAATATTTAGGCGGTGGAATGTCAGCAAGAATTCTGTGCAATTTATCTGCTTGAACATGGAGCAGATCCTAATCTGAAGGACATAGACAATAACACTGCCCTCCACTTTGCTGCCTCTAATTCTAGTGTATCTCTAGCAAAATATCTGCTTGAAAAGAAAGCTGACATTGAAGCACAAAATAAGGTAAAATCCCAGTAGTTTACTTAATATATTAAGTAGGTTTTGATTTTGTATAAGCTAATACATATTCTGATTTTTTTAGAAATTAACATCATTTACAGAAAAAAATACTGCATTATTTACTGAGAGACTAATGTGTAATAATAATTTTTTACCACAAAAAACTGGAAAAGTTATTGACTCGAGTATAAGCCTAGGGTGGGAAATGCAGCAGCTACCGGTAAATTTCAAAAATAAAAATAGATACCAATAATGTTTTTGAATATTTATTTCAAACAAAAACAGTAAACTAGCTCTGTAAGTGGAAAAGAGGGTCAATAAAAACAATATGGTATCAACAATAACTTTAAAAGTACAAAAACCTTAGCTCATTCAGCAACCAACCTAAAACACAAGAGTTAAAATCCTTCAAAACTCATACAAAGCGCTGTCTTCACTGCCATCCATAGCATTACTAATGCCACATTTCTTGAAGGCGCGTTGCACCATGTCCTCCGGAATCTCTTCCCATGCATCTGGTGGGTCGTCTGGTCACCTTAATTATACACATCCTCTCTCTCTCTATCCATCCATCCATCCGTCTGTCTATCTGCCTGCCTACCTATCTCTCTCTCTATCCATCCGTCTATCTGCCTGCCTATCTGTCTATCTAGTTATGGTCTCGCTTTCTCTCTCTCCCTCCCTCATCTCATTATCATCTATCTCAGTGTTTCTCCACCTTGAAGACTTGAAAGTATGTGGACTTCAACTCCCAGAATTCTGGGAGTTGAAGTCCACACACTTTCAAGTCTCCAAGGTGGAGAAACACTGATCTATCTAATTAATATAATTATTTCTCCCTCTCTTTTTCACTCTCTCTCCAGCGCACACATGCAAATGCATAGGGTAGCCCACCTCACACATAGGCAACTCCGGGCGGCTTACAACATTATGATGCACGTCTCCCCATAGCAGAGGAGATGGGGAAGCCGGGGGCCCGGAGATCACCCGGGGAATGCCGAGGATGCCCCAACTCAGCCCTCTTCCCGCTCCAATCATGTGCCGCTACTTCCTCCGAGCGCGGCGCTTTACTCACTCCTTGGAGCGTTCGCAACTTCGCTCCTTCCAATTTCTCGGCCCGGGAGGCTCGCCGGGCTCTGCCTACCCCGGGCCCCCATTGGTTCAGCGGGCCGAAGAACGCGAGAGGGGTGCGGTTGGGAGGGAAAAGCGCTTGGCGTGAAGGACTTTCTTCCAACCAGCGGAACCCCCTGGCGCAATTGGGCTGCGATCGGCGGCCGTCCTTGCTACAATCCGCGCCGCCTGCCGCATCAGCGGAATCTAATTCAAGAGATCTTGACAGCGTTGTTGGGAAATTACTTTAATCAGTGGGGTAAAGTTCTTTCTTTCGCTCGCCCGAGCTCTGATGAGGGGGAAAGAGAGGACTTTTCTTACGCCCGCATCAGAGCTGGGGGGGTGGGAGAAAGGACTTTACCCCACTGATTAAAGTAATTTCACCCGCAGATCCCAACAACGATGTCAAGTTTAAGATCTCTTGAATTAGATTCCGGCTGATGCGGCAGGGGCTGCGCTGGCGGGGACGGGCGGAGGGGATGGGACTTGAAGTCCTACGATCTTGGCGAGTGGGGAGTCCCATCCCACCTCGCCAGCGCAGCCAGGCTGCAATCAGTGGTCATCCCTGCTACAATCCACGCCGCCCACCTCATCAGCGGAATCTAATTCAAGAGATCTTAATCTGATGCGGCAGGGGCTGTGCTGGCGGGGACGGGCGGAGGGGATGGGACTTGGAGTCCTACGACTCGAGTATAAGCCGAGGCGGCTTTTTTCAGCCCAAAAAGTGGGCTGAAAAACTCGGCTTATACATGAGTATATACGGTATCTATTGCATAATAAAGTGTAACTTGAGACTCCTCATTTCTTATTTTGCTTGAACAAGTTGACTAATTTGTAACTTACCTTTAAATAAGCTTCTGCTAGCTTTCACATAGGGTTTGTTTTGGGCATACTTAATCATAATCTCAGGGTCAAATGTCACATAAACTACCCCTTCCTATTGTTAAAAAAAAGTAGGAGGAACATTTTCTTCTTTTCCATCAATTTGGGTAACAGACACAAATTGCCCATTATCCCTCTGCAAACAAGATGTACTTGTTTTTTTGTAGAATTGTGACAGTATCCAATGGGAGTAAATAGTACAAAATAAAGGACTCGTTAGATGTAGTGGTTAAAGGCATCAGGCTAGAAGCTGAGAGATTGAGTTCTAGTTCCTCCATCTATCTGGGTGATTTTGGACTAGTCATTAACTCTCTCAGCCTTAGTAAGAAGCAAATAGCAACCATTTCCAAAAAACATCGCCAAGAAGACTGCGTGCAGCTCTACTTTTTCCAATATAATATTTGCATATAATAGTCAAATCTGTAATATTGCACAAATGTTTGAAATTATCTGAAACTTTAAAGCCAAGTACCAGTAGAAATACAGAAAATATTATTACAGGTATGTTTAACTCACACTGAAACCCATCTAGAAGCAGTCTGAAAGAAATAAAACTTCTTTATCTTTTTTGTCTGCCTTGGGTACAGAACATTGCATTTGTTAAATGTGAAACAGAAGCTATGCATTTATGTATTTCTTTTTTTTATTACAGGATGGTTGCACACCGTTAATTGTTGCTGTGGCTGAAAATAATCGAGAAATGGTAGAGTTTCTTCTTCAACAAAACGCATCTGTGCATGCCACAGATAAATTGGGAAGGTACAGTTTGGGTCATGTAGTTAATACCCTTCCAGGATTTTAGGATTGTTTTTAAGTATTCATGCCCCTGAATATAACGGATAATTAGTCAGCTGGAATAATATTTTCTCAATATAAAAATTATTTATCAATGGCTTGGTGCTATTGTTAACATTACACTGAAGTTTTATATGAAATTTTTGTTTCCAGTTGTATTATAAACTGCCTTTGGGATCAAAAGATAAAACCTTGAAAATAAAGAAAAAGGTTTCTTAAAATAGTTTACATTTAAAGAAAATACTGATGTTTCTGTTCAATGCCATTTTCAATTTGTTTTCAGTAAAAAAAAAAAAGCTCATGGGTAGCGTTTATACTTGGTTGTGTTTTTTTTTGTTATAAACAAAACTAGCATCTGAAGCCCCAAAGGTCTACTTAAATAATAACCTTCTCCCCTATGATCCCTATCCAAAGTACCTTGAGTAACACTGAATTGGATTCTCTCCTACCCGATAAACCTAGAGAATATGATAGCAAAAATCAATAGTAGGAACAACATACTGCAGAAACTATGTGGAACAAAATCGGGAGCTTCAACTGTCACCCTCAATCTAGCAGCACTAGAGTTGGTTTACTCTAGAGCAGAATACTGTGCCCCTGTATGGCTGAGTCCCCTTTGGGGAAAAGGGCGGCATATAAATGCAATAAATTCAATTCAATTCTTAACAGCTGACATACTAATAAGTTAGATGCCAGATTCAACGACACCAGTGGTGGGTTGCAGGCGGTATGCCCTGGTACGGGTATACTGGAGCCTGCCCGGAGCACCAGATACCATTCCGGTATGGTGCTCTGGAGGGCCCGCTCGCCTGCCCAAGCTCCTTACCTGTCTTTTAAGTCTTTGGTGCTTACGTGCATGGCACGTACAGCGCCTGCGCAACGCTTTGCTGAGCAGCTGGAGCGTTGCGGAGGCGGTGACGCATGTGTACGCTGTGCGTGCACTGCGCATGTCCATGTGGATGTCGTAGGATCTGGAACCCACCACTGAATGACACCATGAGGATTATAAGTGGATGTTTTAAAACCACTCCAAATTTCTGGCTTCCTGTTCTGAGGAATATAACACTGCCAACTTTATGAAGGCAAGATGCATAAATGAGAGAATACAAAAAAATTAAGAGCAACTCACTCCTACCACTGCATGCTGACCTTCCTCATTCATTAACCAGAAGATACAAATCCAGGAAGCCCCCCACTGGCCAACATCTGCCCAACAACTTTAAATCAATTCCTAGTGAAAAGCCAAATGAATCATGGAATGTGCAGACATAGGAAGTCATATAAATGACTCCACAAGAAAAGTGCCAGGCTTTGAACTATCATGACTACAATGGAAAATCCTGAACAGGATTCTTGATAGACAGAGTCTTGATAGATGCGCCTCACACGGCATCTATCAAGACTCTGTATAAATGGGACATATTATCCTCCACTCTGTGTGACTGCAGGGTCCCATGTCAGATAGTAAATCAGTCATAACTTAATGTAAGCTGAAAGCATATACTCGTCCAGTATCTGATTATTATTATTTTAATATGAATGATGCTGTGCTTCAATGGTTATATGGCTTAGATATTGGTATTTAAACATAGATCTGTTTAACATTTATATTTTATTGTGTTTACTAATCTAGGTGAAATGTTTGTATATAGTTCATGTATGAGATGCCATACGTTAAATAAATAATTGCAGTTTTGTTTAATGTGAAAGCTCCCCTGTCTTTTTGCAAGAGGGAATAATGCTGAGTAAATACTCAGGATGTTAAAGTATTAGTGAAGGTTTGATTATATGCAGTAATTGAGGGGGCGTTTTTCTCTTTCAGAATTCCACTATTGATTTCTTGTTCTAATAAAAAACGTGACATCATTCATCTCCTCCTCCTTCATGGATCCAATGTTGCCCATAGAGATCAAAGTGGATGGTCAGCAAAAGATTATGCTCTGATTAGTGATGATTCTATGTAAGCTGAAACATTTGTCTTTTCATTGTCACATAACCAAGAAACAAAACTATCCTATATGAAAATAAAAAGCATAACATGGATTAAGATTAGATAACGTATTAGCAGGCTGTTAAAGTAGCATGCAAACAACTAAGTTATTGCTTTTTATTTAATATTGTTCTTCTGTGTTGAGATTAATTGTGCTTTATTAAAATGTGTCAATATTGAGTAAAATATTTTTTTCTTTTAGCATTAAGGAATATGTTGCTAAATATTCCAGCTGTAATAATAGAGAAGAGAGTCAAGAAAAAGGCAGAGATACTGGTTTGACACTTGGTGCTCCTGCTAAAAATAAAGAAGGTAAAGTTTAATGTAGTACAAATGGCTGGTCACTTAGTACAATTCTGTCCTTTCCCAATGGAAGTAGATGTTACTGCTATTGTTTGTAAAAAAAATGTTTATTTTGTGTTCTAGGTCTGCAGAATATTTCTAACACAGCACAAAGGTGACAAAGATGCTTCAATAAGAAGCAGGTTGAATTTATGCTTTCCCAAAACTAAATTTCATGGATGTTGCCACTACAGTGAAATTCTGGTGGCCTGTTATTTAAGCAACTGATTGGATAAGAGTTGCTGGTGTCTGACATAGCAAAGCAAACAGATGTATTTCCTTAACTCCTGGAAGCTCATGTCCAAAGCAGTTTTGGAATTTTAAGTTAAAGCTTATGAATACCAAGGAAATCATTGAGCAAGCTATTTTCGTAGAAAATATTTTGAAAATAGTCAAATTTTAATGAAGGTTAGGTTTTGGCAGAGTGATGTAAAGTTAGCATAGTGTGTTGCACATTATAATTGAGTCACATGATACATATGTGTATTGTATGTTTGTAAGTGTTTATATGCTTCTAAGGGAAGCAGCATCAGCATTGATATATTTATTTATTTATTTAATTTATTTATTTAATTAATTTGTATGCCTCCCACTCTCAAAGAGACTGTTGTGAATAAACCTGCTGGTTGCAAACTAGTCTTGGCGTAGGAGAAATAACAGGCCATAGGCAGGAAAAAAAGGCTAGAATGTAACAGGTAAGCAACTGGAGTCCAATTCCAGCCATGGATTTCCCTTGGCAACAGGGATGCCAGCCACTTCTTGAGGGATAATAACAATTTTGTCAAGGAAAACAGTGTTGCAGGTTCCTTGAATAATTCCTTGAACTCCATTAGCAAGGCAAAGAAAGATAGATTTGTTCTTTTTGGGGGGAAGCCAATAAACAATTCTGGTCAGATGTAGTAGTGGTGATTTACCAAATTTGCATTCCAGTTAGACTTCTGAGAAATGGGATATTTTCTAGGATAACTGATGTACTGACATCGTGTTATTTATTTTTTCTTCATTTCTTAATGAAACAGTGGTATTTCTCAAGGTGTATGTCCCCATAATCAGTTTCTCAGTTTGTTCTTAGAAGTTGAATGCCAATTGCTTCCTTTTCAAGACTATTCCCTAACTAACATTTTATTGTTGACAAAGTTGCTACTAAGTTCTCATCTATCCTGAAGAATGGGGATAGACAAGAAAGCTTGGTTTGATGCTACTCTCAGCAATCGGTTAGCTCGATTTGCTTGGTATGGAAAATTGCTGCTGTATTTAATGTTTTAGCTAAGGGAAAATTAAATGCTATATACTGTAGTGATGTTCTTGTGTGTTCTGTAGATGAGCTTTCTTTTATAGAGAGGCTGCTTAAATACAAAAATAGGCTGAGAATAATTGATACAATTTTCTTTGAATTTTTAAGTTGAAAATTCTGAAATCTGTTTATGTTACTTGAATATTTTGAAGCAGTGTGCTCCAAGTTCAGTTCAGTTTTATAGACAAGAGTTTGCAAAAAAAAAAGTTTAATTATTACTTCTATTGTTAAGTATTATTATGGTTCATTTTGCAGTCAGCCAGATGTTTAGACTGGATTTAGCGTTTTTATCCACTTATTGAATGCTTTCCAGGGACCTGGGATAGACAGACATTTTTTGATCATCACAGGATATAAACTATTCCAAATAAAGCTACCTTTTACAATTGGCTGATTATTATTGTTGTTATTGTTATTTTTAATATTTGGTGGCCTGTTTTGGTAGGGGCTGAATGGCTGAATTGTACTCTTTTGCTGATTCTAGGAAGAAAAAAATGAGGGAAGGGGCTTTTTAATTTTTTTCTTGCATTTTAAAAATCAAAATTTTGGGAGATGGGGTTGGAAAGAAGCAGTTTGAAACATTTCTTTAGAATGTTCGAGGTGGAACAGCTTTGTTTTATACTCTGCATAAAACTATTTTTGCTTTGTGCATATCTCTATTGCAAATATTAGAAACAAAAAAATGTATAGTTTCCATATTTGTAATATCTTTAGGAATTTATAGAAAATTCCCATTTTCTATGAAATGGCAATTCTGAATAACAGTAAATAGCCAGTTTGGGCATTAGGAAAGTATCTACAAACAATATGACAGTTGAATCAAAATTTAAACAAATAATTATGATATTCCATATAAGGTGGGATTTGGAGATCTAGTTGTAGTTTTAATTTTCAAAGAACAAGGGGAAAATACCATTGGACAGATAATTTAAATGTATTATTCTTTTTTTAATATGATTTCTACAATTCTTACTTTATAAGATGATACATGTTTACATTCTGAATTTTTACTGTCACAGGCTTTGTGCTAAATAGAAAAATAGATAGAGAAATGCAGGAATTGCTCAACAAGTCAGAAAAGGAATAACTCACTACAGGTCAAATCTGTAATAATTTATTTAAATGTTTAGTTCATAATATGGATAGCTTTTTTGTTTTCTTCTTACTCCTTTTAGAAAAGGTAGTAATAGAGGACAATATTTGTAGCCCAGGGTTGAAATGAAGAGTGGGTGCGCTCTTCACTTGGTTGTTTCCTTGCAGATCTTTCATTACCCAAACTTGATAACAGCATCAGTGCTGGTGGGGAGTGGGTTTGCTCTCAATTTATATGTGACTTGCTCTGTCAGTGTTGGTGGGAATGATTTTGGTAGTTATTTGGTTAGGCTGTTTACTATTAGTTTGCTTTGTAAGTCCTTGATTGCGGTATTGTTTAATTGGTGATCTTATGTAATCTTGATTAATATCTGCTAATCTGAGTGATGAATGCTGGTGGAATATTAGTCTTTTTGTTGCCTTTTTGGCTTGTCGATTGTCTCTTGAATGATATTTATATGTTGTTTATGTCTATGTATGTATTGATGGATGATTTGTCAATGCTAAGCTTCCAGAAATTATCTTAGCATTTTTTGGGCTTGGCTTAGTTTAGGATAGTCACAGTTTTCCTGTTAAAACTATGGTTGTCTGTCCACGTGTTGTGAAATTAAGGAAATCATGTCTTCTGACTGCTAGTTGTTGTTCATTGATGCGTTCTGCTAGTCTTCTGTCTGTTTATCCTACGTAGTGGTTGTTGTAGTCATTACAATGTATGTTGTAGATGACTCCTGTTTTTTTCTTCTGAAGCTGCTGGATCTTTTGGTTTATTTAGGATGTTTTGGAGGGCTTTAGTTGATTTCTATGCTACATGGATGCCACATGGTTGTAATAGTCTGTTGGTGGTTTCTGAGATGTTTTTGATATAATTTATCCTTTTAAGAGCTTGGGTTGTGATACATTGAGTTAAGTGATCAGGCACTTTTTGATGAAATTGTCTGGATATCCATTGTGTTGAAAGATATTGTATAGATGATATGTTTCCTTTTTCAGATATTTAGGATTGCTGCAGTGTGATTGTACTTGTCTAAATAGTGTTTGTTTGTTTCTGTGCTAAATGTATAGGCCACCCATCTTACCTCAAGGTATTTCTGGAAGGCTTACAATCATAAAAGATATGAATTATATAAGAACATTAATAGTTTCAACTGGGAAATTGTGACTATCCTAAACCAAGCCAAGTCTAAAAATGATTAATATCAGACCAATAATGAAGAAGTAAATAATATGCAAATCAAGGAACTGTCAAACTATGTTTCTCCAGGTTGACCCCTATAGCAATTTTAGCTTAACGCCAGATTTTCCCTAACTAGGTCCCTAGGAAATGAAGATCATCGAATCCATTTGGTTGGGATAACAGTTTCTTTTACTAAGGATTAGTGGTTACAGTGAAAGTAGGCTAGTACTAAAGTTTGCATGCAAAGAGTTACAGTATTCCCCCTTCTCCCCAGCCCTCCCTCTTAGCCAGTTTGCCTTCGTCCAAAGGTGACCCGCTAGGTGTTTTGGGAACTGCTCAAATATTTGGTGCCACTTGGTACAGTTTGTGGCCTTGAAGACTGGAACAGGCTGGTTCTCACATCTCTGGCTTCTGTCAAACTTGTCATCTCCTCCCCTTTAGCTCGCCTCGTCCCTTTACATGCCAATTGCCTATTTCCTCTTCCCACCAGCCCCTAACAATTTATGGCAGGCTGCCAGAGAAGCGCTAAGCTGAAGATGGCAGATCTGACACTAACAGTAAAGAGCCCAATTAAAGAATCATCAAGACTCTCCCACCAACAATGACAGGGTAAGCCATTAGGATATAAATTGAAAGCAAACCCCACTCCTTACTAGCACTGATGATGTTACCTAGTTTGGGTAATTAAAGGTCTGCAAGAAAACAACCACACTCAGAGAGCACCAAGGAGCTTAGATCAGAAGGAAACTGATGAACCTAGATTGGTTTCAGAGAAAAGAATTTTGTGACGGGGTATGATTCAGTTAGTCAGTTTGAGTGAATTCCACTTGAAATTGGCTTCTGATGGGGGGCTCTGAATTGTTCCTATTGGTGTATCTTCATGTTTTTTCAGTCCATGGAATTCATTGATTTTTTAATAAGATCTGGGGGATGAAATAATCGAAGAATTGCTTAGCCAACTATTGGCCTCCTACCCACCTTGGCCTCCTACCGACTGCCCCACCCACTGGACACCCCTGATTGCCTCCCTGCCTGGTCCTCAGAGGCGCCTTCCATGCAAACTAAGTTGAACTGGCCACATCCCCCTCCACATACCCAGAGGACAAGCACAATGCTGATCTGGCCCTCAATGAAATCGAGTTTGACACCCCTGATCTACATCATATGCTTGGGTGCTTATTAATATAAAAATTGGGCTCAGACTGCTGAATGCTTTTTGTGTGTGTGTGCATGTGAGCCTTTTTCATATTTCATTCTTAGAATAACATGTCATTCTTTTATTGAACAAATAGAAAATTGCTACAATTGAAATGGAAATTCCATAAAACAAGCAATAAAAGTATTAAATCATAAACTTCTGTGCAATTTAAGATGCAATTAATTGCAAATATTTATACCGAATATAATTTCCAGTTTAAAAATTAGAAAAGTTTACAGTAAATACAAAAATCTAATTAAATAATGTTTGCAAACTTTTGTATAGCTACTGAGTAAGTTATTTTTTTTTATTTTTAAGATATTTTTCTACATTTAAACTTCTGCAGTTTGATTTACTGTAATATAAAATATCTTTATAGTTTTTTCCCTTGATTTGTCTGAATTTTTCTTTTTCTTTGTGTTTGGGTTTTTTTACAGTTCTTGATAACCACTCTTCTGGAGACTCTACAAGGTAAGATTTAAATTTTGATTTAAATTCAGGAAGTTCCAGAAAAAGATAGATTCTTATTTATGTGTATATATGCATTTGTGTTTAAGCAATTCTGAAAAAACAGATGATGATAGCTGGCTTTCTTCAGAAGAGGAGGAACTAGACTCCAGTCCCAAGGTAAGATTTTGTACAATGAACACTCAAAACCTCTAACAATGAAAGACTTGTTATGATAATAATTAATACTTTTTTGGATGGAAAGAAAATATGAACTTCAATTTATATCAGCGATTCTCAATCAGTGGGTCGCAACCTCTTTGGGGGTCGAACGACCCTTTCACGGGAGTTGCAGAACATCCCAAAACTGATGCCACCACATCTGCCTCTTCGGGACAGGTCCTCTTCAGAAGAACGAGGCCCTACTGGTCCCCTTCGTGTTCTTCGCCTTCCAGCCGTGGCCCCACGCTGTGGAAAACATAGGCGCACGCACATCCTGCACAATTACAGCCCAGATCAGGACCAAAGCTCCTCTGCCAACTGGCCCTTCCTCCCTCGGAGGGCTTCGGGGGAAAGCTTCTGCAGAAGCCCGGGTAAGTGAGAACAAGTTCACACCGTTACACAGTCTCTGAGGCTGTAATTGTATGGGGTGTGTGCGCACGCCTATGTTTTCCATGGCGTGGAGCCGCCCCGAGGCAGTGGGCAGCCAGTGATGATTCTGGAGCCCATCCGCCGGGGGTGGGGTCCCCCTCACATTCCTCGTCTTCCCAGAGTTCCACGGACTCATCGCCAGCCGCGCAGAACCTCGGCGAGGCTCCACGCCGTAGAAAACATAGGTGCGCGCACCCCCCCTGCACAATTACAGCCTCGGATTCTTCGTTAACGGCGGGAACTTGTTCTCACTTGCCCAGGCTTCTGCGGAAGCTTCCCTCCAAGGCCCTGTGAGGGAGGAAGGGCAGTTGGGAGTGGGGCTTTGGTCCTGTTCCGGGCTGTAATTGCGCAGGGCGTGCGTTCGTCTATGTTTTCTAGGATGTGGGGCCGCGGCTGGAAGATGAAGGACGGGAGGTTAACCAGCAGGGCCTTGTCCTTCTGAAGAGGACCTGTTCTCGAAGAAGGGAGATGTGGTGGCATTGGTCTTGGGATGTTCTGTGGGGAAAAATGCCACTGCCAGGTACTTTTAACCATATATTTTGGTCCCATGACTGCAGAATGCTGCAAAAAATCATAAATGCAGGCCAGTTGTTGAGTGTTTCAAATGTGATTGGAACACTCAACAAGGTGACCACAGTATGTCTGTCTGTGTGAGAGAGACAGAGGGAGGGAGGGAATCAGAGAGAGATGGACAGACATATAGAGAGAGACAGAGAGAGGGGAGGAGGGAGGGAGAGACAGACAGAGAGACACACACAGTGAGTGATTGAGTGAGAGAGACAGACAGACAGACACACATATACACATAGAGTGACAGAGAGACAGAGACAAGAGAGGGACAGAGACAGAGACAGAGAGACACACACACACAGAGTGGGTGAGAAACACACACAGTGATGGAAATGGGGAGAGGGGAGAGAGAGACAGAGTGATACAGAGAGAGAGATAGACAGACAGATACAGAGAGAGAATGACAGGCAGGGAGGGAGGGAGAGAGACAAAGAGCTACACAGTGAGAGACAGACAGAAAGAGAAAGGAAGAAAGAAAGAAAAAGAAAGAGAACTTATGACCACAATTTAGCCCAAAATTTTGGTTGCTAAGCAAGAGCATGGTTAAGTGGGTTTCACCACATTTTGTGCAACTGTGCAACGAGTTGGATGCGCTGAACAATGCTCTGCTATTTCACATTGCGCATACTGTCGCAAAATGTAGCAATGTAGTTTACTGTTGTCATATTAAGACTGTTACCCATGCTACATCATGCTTCAAGACAAAATTTCATTTATTTGTAATTAGAAATAAATATTTCACAATATATAATTACATATTGTTTTTGTGATTAATCACTATGCTTTAATTATGTTCAATTTGTAATAGTGAAAATACATCCTCCATATCAGATATTTACGTTACAATTTATAACAGTAGCAACATTACAGTTATGAGGTAGCAACGAAAATAATTTTATGGTTGGGTCGCTCAACCATAAGGAACTGTATTAAAGGGTTGCAGCATTGGGAAGGTTGAGAACCACTGATTTAGATCTTAAATTTAGTACATAGAGCTTGAGCCATGGTGATGCAGTGGTTAGAATGCAGTATTGTGGGCTAATTCTGCTGATGGCCAATTCGTCGCACTTTGGCAGTTCGAGTCTGACTGGCTCAAAATTGACCCCTTCCATCTTTCTGAGGTCAGTAAAATGAGGACCCAGATTTTGGGAGCAATATGCTGTCTTAGAAAGATTCATGTGCCTTGTTTCTAACACAGCAACATTCAAAATGCTTTTAACTGTTTCATGTGAAATAAAATAATTCATAATGTTCCACTGTGGAAAATGATGAGAATTTAAAACAAATGCTTTGTTTTTTATTCTAGTTTCACAAAAATAGGAGGGAAAGCAGGCCGTTCAAGCTCCACCAATACCCATTCTACAGGAAAAGAGTTTAAAACGTTAAAAAGAATTCCTATAGCAAACAATGTAAACAGCAGTTAAGCCCATATTTTGTACCCTGGCAGACCTGTGCGAGCAGCCACAGAACTGAGCCCAGAGAAGAAATAGGGAACAGATGATAGATTGGGTTCAGTAGCAAATGCATACTTATTCACTTTCATACTAATAACCACCCAAGCATATGATGTACATTAACTACATAAAATTGTAATTTAAATATTGTAGTATAAAACTGCTCTATAACCAATTATTCCAAAATTGATTTCATTCTCTAAATATGAGCTCTTAATTGCTCTTCTGCACTCCAACCCTTTAAATAGTTCCATTGAATAGTAGCAAGAATAGGATGAACTTGCTATTTTATTGATTGATAATTCTACAGGTCTTCATGGTGTGTAAGTATTTAAAACTAGCCAGTCACTGAACATAAAATTATGTAGAACAAAATACCCCAAGCTAGTTTTGAATTTAGAAAAAAATGTTGGAACAGGAAGTATTTTCTAAACTGACACCATTTGAAAAAGCTGTGCTGAGCTCAGGATTGAATATGATTTTGTACTAGTATTTGGATCACTTTTTGTCATTTGAAAAATATGCATAGAATCAGAATTAAAAGGGGCTATGTATTCATACATTCAGTCTCCTGCTTAATGCAATATTCCAAACTTAAGCATCCTAGTGAGGTGGCTAGAATTAAAATAATATGTTTTTATCAATGTGGTATTACCATGGATAGAAGTTTGGACTAGATCAGGAAGACAGAAGTTCCACACTGTTTTAAGTTTCACTTAACCTATTAAGAAAGAGGAGGGTTGATACATTTATAAGTCTAGTTTTGTTTTTTGTTTTTTTTAAGAAGAGTAGAATGTAAAGATAGTATAGCAATGGTTGTTACAGTGAAAACTTCTGTCCGCTTCAACTTTTATTCTTAGAAACCAGAAAAACCAAGTTTGGCTCAGCTAATGAAAGTTCCATGGGACTTCTTGAAAAAATGTAAGTTGCTTGAACAAAATAAGTTATGATTATAGTGCTTATCTACAGAAAACATTAACTGTGTTTTAATCTCTGTGTGTGTGTTTGTATTTTGATACAGTAGATGAAAAAGATTGCACTATCCCAACAGAACCTTTAGGCAGTTCACAGCAAAATAAAGCAGATTATGAATTTGAAGAATGCAATGAATCCCTTCCTAAGCCTTTGTTCCAAGTCAAAACCTTCCCTCATTCTGTCCATTCCTCACCTGGCTCCTTTTCCAAATGTTCCCAGAGAACGTTGCATTCTAAACAGGTAATAAGTTTGAATTTATCCATTGTATTTTATTATTTATTGTATGTTTTTATACCCACATGTGATTTTGTGAAGATAATGAAAACAAAAATCAATCAAAAGAAAATACTCAAAAAAATATTAAAAAAAAAAATAACCACAATAAGCAAGAATTAAATGATTCTGATAGTTCTTTGGCAAGCAAGAAGGAAGAAGAATTGGATGGGAAGAGCAAAGAGGAGAAGAAAAAGGAAACAGAGGAGGAAGAGGAAGAAGAAGAGGAGGAAGAAGAGGAAGAGGATGAAGAAGAGGAGGAGGAAGAAGAAGAAAAAGTGAAAGAAATGGAGGAGCACTTCAATATAGAAAGGGAAGAAGAAAACATAAAAACAATTTGGACCAAGGCAGAAGATAAGGAAGATGAATATGTTGACAAATTAGGAGGGAAAGAATATTCCAGAGAAAATAAACATGAGAGGGAAACAAAACTGTTTAAGTGTAATGATGAACTATGTAATGTACAAAATGAAAATATGCAAGATGGTACTAATATTCCTGAAGCTTTTAGTTCTGGTCATTCTGAAACTTCACATTACCATACAATTACTAACAAGGTAAATAAGGAACAGCCTGAACATTCTGTTGAAAAAGAATCTAATTATGAAAATCAATTTCAGAAGTTACAAAAACTCCAGGACACACAGAATAATAATAAATTGTCATATGAGAATCAAAAAGAGTTTTGCAAATCTGTTTTTTCTTTGGAGAATGTTGAAAAAACTACATTTATTTTCTCAACTAACTCTCAAGAAAATGACATGGATTCCATTCTGGATGATATTGAAAGTCATAATTCTGGATCAGAAGCAGAACTCAGAAAAAATACAAGTACACAAGAGAATAGTAGGGATCCTGATTTTGCAGGATATGAGATCCCTGGAAAAAAGGAATATGTGGATTCAAAAAAACTGGAAGAAGCAATATATGAGCCAACAATATATAAATACAGTGACGATGAACATCTGAAAACTTTCCAATCTGATTTGAAAGTAAGTGAATCTATCGTAAAGGCAAAGACTTCATAAATAAAAATCTGTTTCAACAAGCTTGTTCATTAATGATATTTTAATGGCACACGAGAAATAAAATCCATTCCAAGTCATTTAGTCCCCAATCCCTGGGCTGCAGCCTTTTCAAAATCTGATCGCAGGAGAAATGGGCAAGTATGTGTGTGTGAAGCTCCACTCGCACAAATGATGGGCAAGTATGTGTACAAAGCTCCACTGGAACTAGCAGAGGGTGCTTGTGATCACACATAAAGTAGGAGTGGAACTTTTTGAGCGCAAGGACCCTCTACTCCAGGGGTGTCCACTTGCATGAGTGGAGTTTCAGTCACAAGTGCAATTACCAGCCGCGAATGGAGCTTTGCATGTGAGTGCAAGGACCTTTCACTCATGCTTGATCTCCATTTGCATGAGGAGAAGGCATGCATGCGCTCTGATTGCACAAATGGAACTATGTGTGCGCCTGCCACTCATATACCCCTCCTCCTGCATCAGACCACCAAGGTGGAAAGGTTGGGGACCATTGATTTAGAACACAATCAAGATTAATCATAGATTTGATAATATTCAAATGAAGCAAAAATACCCAAACTGGCTTAATAGTTCTATATACAATTCAAGATGTTGATTTTCTATGAAGCCATAATTACTTATAGCTAGAATACCCACTATTTTTTACGTAATTATTCATTCATTCATTCATTCATTCATCAAAGAACAATTACAAATTTGAACAAACAAAAAACCTAAAATGCGACAGGGATAATAGGCACTTTAGTGCACTTACACACGCCACCCAATTGCATAACCAGTCTTTAAGAATGGCTTCTAATTTTTTTCTCAAAATCAATTTTATAATTGCTAGATTGTCTTTTAATTATAAATTGCTTGGAAGATGGTACACAGAAAATAAGGCATATAGATTCATACTATAACACAATTATGTATATTTATAGGTTAATTTGATTAATAATTGTTTTTATTGTATTGATTAATAAAATGATGGTAATAACAACCACTATTTTATTAATAGTAATAATAACTGCATAATATATGTAACAAATAAATAATACGTGTACATAGTGAAAATGTATAATTTATGGTCTTGGTCATATAAAATAGCTTTTCTAGTATTATAAAATATCACATTTTACATCATACTGAAGATGCTTCAGTTCAGTGTTTCTTAAACTTTTTTCTCGCAGAATTCTTTTCCACTTTTAAAAATTATGGAGAACCCCCAAAAAGCTTTTGTTTGGATGGACTATATATATAGCAGTATTTATCATATTAAAAATTAAAATTGATGCATTTACTTCTCATGATTGTTTGATGGAATTTTATTTTTCAGCATAGACTGCCAAATAATTTTGATTTTTTTTTATTCCTGGGAGAGTCTTGGAGCACCTTACTACTGCTAGACCACTACTCTAGTTTATTACTTACAGTACATATGTGAATATATATTGAATATATATTCTTGGCAATATCCCAGACAGTTTATGACTCCCTGATAAAATCACATAGATTAGTCATAAATTCTAAAGACTTCTTTAAAGTAATAACAGGTCATTACAATTTCCAATTGCTATATACAATAAACACTGAATGTTCTTCTTTCTGTTAGGAGAAGCCTTCAAAAGATGAAGAAGGTGGTGAACAGGATATTGCCAATAAAAAAAATTTAGTTGGTAAGCAGTCTTCGAATATCTCACCAAAAGGTATAAGTTTTAGTTATATTAACTAGTCTGCGGTCACTTCACATATTTATGCATTATAGTTTCATTAAGCTAATAGTTTAATACATAAAATTCATGAAACCAATAATTAATTGGTTATTGCCACGAATCTTAATATAGTTTAATATTATAAGATTAAAATATATAAACAAAACTGTTTCTGGAAATAGCCTATTTGTAATTAAGTTATTTATTATGAACTGAACATCTATTAGAATGCTATCGTTCTTTAATTATTTAAAGTGTTATATATCAGTTTTCATGCTCTGTGTTTAAAAACTTCTGTGGCTGGTTTCTGAAAATCTGTGTAAGGAGAAGGTAGTTTTCTGAAAATAACTTTTTTTAAAAATTTGGGGGCTGAACAAAAAGATTCAATTAATTTTGCTTTCGCTTCTCAGCAATATTTCAGTAAAAGTAGTGTGCATAGCTAATGTCAGAAGGCAGCTATCAAAATTATTTAGTTATTTAAATGTAATAATTGCCCTATAATCTAGTTAACTCTTTTGTCTTGCCTTGTCAAGGTGTGATACAAGAATAGGACTGAGGCATGATAAATTGGCAGAACCAATCAAACATGGTGGTGGAGGAATGAATAGCATCTGGCAATACTTTTTAAATCTGAATTGCCACAATCACAATTTTTGAATAATGGACACAGTATTTTGTAAACAATTTACTAATTTATTTTATAGCTAAATCAACTTTGGGTGAGGACAAAGATGAAGAGGAAAAGTATACAGAATCTCCATGGGATTCAGAAGTAGGTTTTTAAATTTTTCTGTGCTCTATGATTTAAAAAAAAGCTTCCATTTTAAAATCTGTTTTGATTTATTGTTTCTCATATTAATCAGTTTTAGCTTCTAGTGTCTATGGATATGTTTTTAGCTTGCTAACAATAATGTTGTTACCATTAAATCAAAATATTTATTTGATGCTCCAAGGCGTTTGAGTTTATTTTCCACACAGTTACTTATAAGCTTTACCCACTTTGTGTTTTCAAAATGGCCAGTGAGAAAAATATTTTTTCAAGGAAAATATTTTTTTAATTTCAAACCATTTATTTGTATACAGAATTCTAGGAATTCATCTGCCTATATAGATAATGTTATATATTATATGGATAATATTTTCCATGTCAGTTGGTTACAAAACTTCTGTGCCACCTTACCAGAGCCATCACTTACAGTTTATATAAATTCTCATATTATCAATCCAATATATATGCATGGAATTATCATCATTATTAAACATTTATTTGACTACTACAATTATTACTTCCTTTTATGTGAAATATTCTAAGTCTAGAATAATTTTGTATTATGGCATTTCATAACATCATCCCAAAACCATCCATTAATATTACATCTTTAAATTGTATTCTATATAAAATTCTTTATCTTTGAGTACAAAACTTTTGTGCATCCTCTCCATAGTCCTCACTTACAATTTATGTAAAATTCCATATTGTCAATCATATATATATATATATACACATACATACACACACACACACACACATTATTATCCTTGTTAATCATTTATTTGACTATAACTATTGTTACTTCATTTTATGTGTAATATTCTAAAAGGCTCCAAGGAAGGGTGAAAAACTGTCTCAAAAGAAGGCCGAAGTCAGCTGGCCAGCGCGTGAATGCATGCTGGCCAGACAGCAGGCAACACCGCGTGTGCCTGACAAATGGCTCTGTTTGCCACCTGTGGCACCCGTGCCATAGGTTCGCCATCACGGGTATAGGGTCCATAGTTGGAAATGTGTTATTATTGAAGGCTTTCTCTGATGTTCTATAGTTTTGCTTTATGGAATTGTCTTAATGCTTAAAGTTATAAATATATACTTTTGTGTTTAATAAAATGTTTTTCTTGTATGAGATTCTAGTGTCTTCTCTTACATGGCACATGAGAATAGTGATAACTGATACTGAAAATTTTTGAATACTAGTAGTTCACTTTGCTTTTGGTCCTGAGTTATAACCAACTCATTCTAGGATGCATTCTTAGTTGAAGTAGGTGTGAGGTACTTCAGAAAGGAGATTTGAAATTTAGTGTATCTGAAATTCAGGTTTTGTAAAAGTATTTTTTTAAAAAAAATCATTTTATTTCCAGCTAACTTTTCTACTCTAATAAATTAAAATGGGAACGGTTGCAATCCTTAATACGAATGTCTGTTCAAACATTTCAGTTGTAAGTAAATGCAAATCAACCATTTCTTAAAAGCTAAACTTACGGAGAAGAAGGCGGGGCTTAGCAGTGAGAAGATGGAGTTTCAGGCTACTCCTGAAATTCCTCTATACCGAAGGATTTTTGGACGGGTTCTTTGAACTCTAGCTGTCCCGGAGACGACAGTGAAGGTGAGGAGAGACCCAGGACCTCAGAGACACCCGCAAGTCTCTGGGGGGGGGGGGTTGTATTAACTCCTCATGCCAATTCCTTTCTGGATTAGCTGCGTGCTAACTGAAACTGCAGGTTGCCCCTAAGAATGGTAGAAGTGATGTCATCTGGTAAGCTGATTTTATTATCCAAGAGAGACTGTTTGCGTTAAAAACTTAAGCTAACTGAAACCAAAGAACAAGAAAATTTAGCGGCGAATTGGCTTTTTTTAATGGATTTATGGCTGGTGGTTACTCTACTTCTTAAATGCTTCAAGAAACTCCTTGACATCCTCCCCCCTCTGACTCTTCCTAAGTGGATCGTAAAATTTATTTTCTACTAATTAGCCCGTCACGATTCGACATTTTTATTACTTTATTACTTGGCTCTGTTTATGATCAGATAAGATTGCACAGCCTGCAAGAGAAGAAAAGTGCTTCGAAGTCTGTGGGGAAAAAAAGAGAGAGCTTGCAATTTTTAACTGCGACACATCATGGCGTCTCAAAATACCTCTAAGATTTCATTTCAGATTCTTTTTTCCACATGTAGAGGGCTTTTTGACTCTTATCAAAGGCTGGAAAGAAAATTGGACCATCTGATTTTAAAATATGAAGTAAAAACTGAGATCGTTGAATGTTTAAATGTTCCTGAAATACAAATGGAAAATGTGAGAAATGGTGTCTGGTCTATCTCAGAGGAAGAAAGGAGGGGGGGAGCTATAAAGAAGACTCATTTAAAGAGACAGAGTGCAGGAGGAATGGAAAATTCACCCTTGAGAATTAAAGTTAATTTGGAAAATTTTACAAGCCCAGGACAACATTATTATTTCATCACTGACATTCAGAGTCCAAAGGTGCGAAAATATCTTTGTCTGGATTTGCTTATGAAAACATTTGGCAAATTTATCCAACGCGTGGCAATTGATTTGAGAAGATTTTGCTATTGGAGAGACACTGGCTGACAGATGGAAGAACGTAATTTAAAATTAGCTAAATCTGATTACCTTAATGTGTAATAGATATAGCTGAATAATGACTGATATGGATAGTAATATATATAATTTGGAACTGGCTGATAGATTGAAGAATACAATTGAAAACTAGCTAAACCTAATTGCTTTTTTTTGTAACAGATATAGTTGAATAATAATTGATATTGATAGTAATGTATATAATGTGGAGTTGATATGATAACTAACAATTGGATATGAGAAAACATCTTTAGATTATACATAAAGAGTATTAACTACAATAATTATCACTATTAAAAAAACTAAATAAAATACATACAATCAAGTGTTAATCAATACTGGGAAAATGTTATGATATATGATATAATTAAATATTATGGATGTCCAGCTAAAATAGGACATGAGGATTTGATGATAATAGAGGATTCTACAAATAAGTAAATGAATTGTCAGCATGTGTTATGGATTAATTTTTTAGCATAGGTAAGGATGAAAGATGTTTAAATAACCATAGGTAATTAAAACTGGAGGTATAATGATGTTGATATGGTAAATATTCGAGTTAAGATATTTGAATTAATATGAGCTAATGGAAGAGAAGCACCAAAGCATGTTGTAACCAGTTGATATACTTCTCTTTTTTTTTCATAATAGACACCTGTGTTTTGTTTCGTTTTCCTGCCTTGTCTCTTGTCGTTTTTGTCTTTTTTTGTATTATTGTTATTTTTTATTTTTCATTTTAATTTTTATTTTTTATTTGCCCTTTTTTTTTTTTCCCACCGGTGTGGGCAGGTATTGTTCAAGATTATTACTTTTATTAATATTTCTAAATAATAATTACAGTTAAATGAAAATGGATATATAATAATGCTTGAGTTAATATGAGTTATGTTGGTTGACTGTGGAGGAGATGTACCAAAACTTATCTGTAATTGATTGATACATTTTCTACAGATGTAAAGAAAGATGCTGTACCTGTTTTAAATTAAAATTAAAAAACATTTATTAAAAAAAAAGCTAAACTTACAAATTCAAATGCTTTTATGTTCTTTGTAATTAAAAGCTTTCATAATCTGTTAAGAAATATCTTTCTTTTTTGTAGAAAAATAAAGATAAACAAAATGGGTATATGACTATAGTTGTATGTATGTTTCTCACATATGTGTGTTTCCAATAGTGTACTTCAGAAAGCCCCAGGAAGCCAACTATTAGTTCTCTACCTACATCTCCTGCCAAAACTGGAATACGTATGCACAGTATTATAGAAGAACCATTTAATGGTAAATTCATCATAAATTATCCCTTTTGTTATATTAACATACGTAAATATTTTAAATGTTTTTCAGTTGTTTAGATATGGAAAATATAATGGAATGGCTAAGGGTTGTGGGGGAGTGGGGGAGGGGTAGGTGGGTTGATTTATATATATTGCCAATATATTCCCAACAAATTTCTATAACTAGTAAGACTTTATCCTGGGTCTACCTGATTCAAGTTGTGCCTTAATGTACAGGTTATACCTGTATATTTTCCTCCTACAATAACCCTATAAAATATCTAACAAAAGAATAAAAAGAAGGGTGCAGATAAGAAAAAATAGAAAAGGAAAAAGAATAAAGTAAAGAAAAAGAAAGAAAAAATATAAAGAACTATCACAAGTACAAACAATTTTAGTAATTTATCAATAGCAATAGCAATAGCAGTAGACTTATATACCGCTTCATAGGGCTTTCAGCCCTCTAAGCGGTTTACAGAGAGTCAGCATATTGCCCCCAACAATCTGGGTCCTCATTTTACCCACCTCGGAAGGATGGAAGGCTGAGTCAACCCTGAGCCGGTGAGATTTGAACCGCTGAACTGCTGATCTAGCAGTAGCCTGCAGTGCTGCATTTAACCACTGCGCCACCTTGGCTCGAAATCACCTTCTCTTAAAATACAACAAATGATCTATTCTTCCCATATTCTATTTCTTATTTATAAACAAACATATAACACCTACTGTATTTTTCGGAGTATAAGACACACCTTTTTCTCTCAAAAAAGTGTGAAAATCTGGGTGTGTCTTATACACTGAATACAGCATTTTTTGCCTTTTTTCCCCCCTAGGAAAACCAGGTTTACAGGTTAGTACTACTTTTGTTACATGAATTTATTTAACTATTTTTACTACTACATTGTGGTATCTTATTTTATTCTTCACTGAATTATCTTTATAGCAAAATATCTCAAAAGAAAACTTGGTATGTGAATCTCCTGCTCCTGTTGTAAAAAAGACAATCATAGAAAAGCAAAAATCAGGTAACTACATTATATGGGGCTTAAAATATTATACGATATATATTACATATTTTAAATTCTAATATTAATTTCTTTCAGATTTAATTGAAGAACTTGGTCTGGATGAAGCAGATGATATTGAAGGTCCTCAAACACATATATATGTATCATACATTTGAAAGTATTTAATTTTGCCATATATTACAAAAAAATAAATAATTTTTGCTTATGAAACTAAATGTTGAATCCTCAAAAAAAAGTAATGTACTTTTCTGTTAAACTATAGAAAATTGAATTCTTTTCATTTGAGATATGTACAAATAAATGTAATGATTAAGTCAAAATATTTTCTAGGACCTATCAATGTTTTAAGAACCAAATGCTGATATACTACAAATGTAGGAATGTTTCAGCCATAGACTTTTTTGTTGTTAATATTGGCAACCTAATAGATCTTTATATTAACTTGATTTCAAAATACATTTGATTAACGTTTGCTAAACTATTGTATGTTGTTGTATTTACTGCTTTAATCTTTTTAAATATTTTTTGTTGTTAGATACATCTGACTGGGATTCTACCAGTATTTCTCTTGAAAGTATTCCATGTGTTAAACCAGACGACATGTTTATGTTGGAAGATCATGTATCTCCACAATTAATAAAAACAAATGTTACACCTGAAATCTCCGTGCCTGTGAAGGAAGTCTCCCGTGCTCAAAATATAATTTCTTCAAAAGGTAGTTGATGTCATTTTTAATAAAATCAAAGTTTTCTGCAGGAGGGGGGGGGGGAATAATTCTGATCCCAATGTAGGTAACCCTAATCTGAAACCAATAATTTATTGTTTCTTTCATTCTTCTGCTGAGAACATTCTGCCACCCCGAAATGATTCAGAATGATAGTTTATTATACTGCTTGTTAATTAAAAGCAAAGGCTTGCTTTTTTATTTTTCTGTAGAAAAGAATTCCCTTTCCTTCCTAGAGAAGATTGAAATCTAATAAAGCTGCCCATTGGCTGCAGATAGAGGATGACATTTTTTTTCCTTCTGATATTCCATTAATAAATCCACAGGCAGTAGTAGCTGGAAGGAAAAACAGATAAAGCACCGTTGTCCTTTCCTGGGTAGAATTCTATAGTGGGTCCAGTCATTTCTTTCTTCATTCCATAGTGAATAACCCAGCACCCATCAGATTCCATAGCTAAAATCTAGAAGAAAAATATTTATATTTGAAATCATTTCAATAAAAGTTTAAGTGCAAGGTTTCCTTGACGTTGCTTTCCAAATCAAGTGAAGATCCTTCAATTTTTTTCAAATGTACTAGTCAGATTTAGCATATGTTACTGGAAGATGCTTCCTCCAGTAAGCTCACCCAAAATTTTGGGAATTTTTGCCCTTTCTGTTTGCATTTTGGGCTCTTCACATCCAAAATGCTTGCGAATAAGTTTTTTTCTGGCTTTGGCTTGTTACAGGGATACAAGGAGAAGTTTTAAAGCAATACAAAGCAAATTCCATTGCGTTTTTCCTTTGATGGAAAGATTCAACATTTGTCTTCATTTACAAATCTGTTTGTGAAGGTGAATTTGAATTGCTTTGCATGGACCTAATGGATAACCATGTAAACATGGAAGATGTCTAAATCAATGAAACCAGACCTTGTGCTCCATTAAGAAATAGAGAAATCAAAATTCAGGGTTTTGAATTGCTTGTACTTATTCTAAGGTATAGAATCTTTGACTGAAAAAACTACAGTAATATATAAAATACTCCATATTAAATTGCCCTATGTTTAGAAAAGAATGGATAAAGATAGAATGAACTACAAGACCGCAGACTGAAAATGTGTATCAGGAGCTAGATACATGAAACTGTTGGTGAAACTGTAATTTCTGTCTTTTTACACATCTATTTTTTAGCATCTTAAAATGATATTCAGAAGTACAGTGCACTCAAAAAAATATTCAGATCCCCTTCACTTTTGTCAATTTTATTATGCTGTAGCATGAGTCTACCATAGTTGAAATTCATTTTTTCTCATTACTTTCACTAAGTACTCTATAATGACAAAGTGAAAACAGAATTTTAGATATATCTGCATATTTATTAAAAAGAAAATGAAATATCACATTGGCATAAGCATTCACTTTGTATTTTGTTGAAGCACTTTTGGCAGCAATTATAGCCTATAGCCTTTTGGGATATGACGCAACTAGTTTGGTACACCTGGATTGGGGAATTTTCTGCCATTCTTCCTTGCAAACCCTCTCAAGCTTCATCAGGTTGGATGGTGACTGTCAGACAGCCATTTTCAGGTCCCTCCAGAGATGTTGAATAGGGTTCAAGTCAGGGCTCTGGCTGGGCCACTAGAGGACATTCACAGAGTTATCCATAAGCAATTCCTGTGTTTTCCCTGTGTGCTTAGGATCATTGTCAGGTTGAAAGTGAAGTTTTGGCCCAGTCTGAGGTCCTGAAAACTGTGGAAAAGTTTTAAGTGAAGATATCCTTGTATTTTGCTCCATTCAGCTTTCTGTTAACCCTGACCAGTCTCCCTGTCCCTGCTACTGAAAAACACCCCCACAGCATGATGCTACCATCATGCTTTACTGTTGGGATGGTATTGGGCAGTTGATGAGTAGTGCCTGGTTTCTTGCAGACATAACGTTTAGAAGTGAGGCCCAACAATTCAATCTTGGTTTTATCAGACCAGAGACTCTTGTTCCTCACAGTGTGAAAGTCCTTCAGGTGCTTTTTTGCAAACTCCAAGTGGGTTTACATGTGTTTTGCACTGAGAGGGTCTGTCTAGTCACTGTGCCATAAAGCCCAGATCAGTGGAGGGCTGCAGTAATGGCTGTCCACCTGGAATTCTGTCCATTTACACATAGGATCTCTGGAGCTCACTCAGAGTAACCATTGGGTTCATGGTCACTTCTCTTCCTATCTCCCAATTGCTCAGTTTGTCCACGGGGCCAATTCCTGGTTGTGCCAAACATCTTTCCTTTGAGAATGATGGAGGCCACTGTGCTGTTAGGAACCTTCAGGACAGCAGAAATTTTATTGTAGCCTTCCCCAGATTCGTGCCTTGTCTCTGAGCTCTGAGCTCTGCAGGCACTATGCTTTATCAGCTGTGAGGCCTTTAATAGAGAGGTGTGTTCCTTTCCAAATCATGTCCAATCAGTTTAATTTACCATAGTTGACTCCAGTGAAGGTGTAGAAGCATGTCAGCAACAATCAAGAGAAATGGGAGGTACCAGAGCTAATGTATTTCATGTGGTGTTGCAAAGGATCTGAATACTAATTCCAATGTGATATTTCAGTTATATCTTTTTCATAAATATAAAGACGTTTCTAAAATTATGTTTTCACTTTGTCTTTATGGGATACTGAATGTAGATTAATGAGAAAAAATGAATTTCAACAACTGTAGAATCAGCTAACATAACAAAATTGATAAAAGTGCAGGTGGTCTGAATGCTTTCTGAATGTATTGTAAATATGAGAAGCATCTCATATCTTATGAATATATACCGTCTACTCAAGGTGTATGAGGACAGCATGGAACTGCAGAATTAGGCAAAAATAAGTTGTAATAGATTTTAGATACATGCTAAAAGTTAATCCACCTCTATATTTTTAATGCTTTGTAAAACAAACAAATGTGAGTAGGAAATTAACAGATAAATACCACTGATCTGTAAATAAAGAACATTATTCTTCATATGCTAGGTTCCCTTGCCATGCTGGGAATTTTTTATTTGATAATATGCAAAATGCACCTTCACTGTGAAACAATGTTTATATACAATCTCATTTCAAGTCAAACATATCTTGGAAAATGCAAATCAACTAGCAAATTATAATATGTTATTCAACATTTTATTATAGGTCAGCAATATATTGAACACAAAACCATCAAAGAATTTAAAAGTAAAAGCAAGGTATGTATACAAAGTTCATTTAAATATTGATATTTCTTTGTATTATGTGCCTGAAACAAATTTTAACATTTCTGAAACTAAAGACACATTTGACATTAGTTATTAAAATGTAATGAAAGAATATTAATCCTATATCATTAGCTTTGTATTCTGCAGTTGTGGATTATGGAATGCTCAATGATGTATATGTAAAGGAAAAACTAAAAGCTCTGCTTTTGGGACAAAAGTGGTATTGGGAGCGGTGTCTGTTTCTATTTCTAAATAGAATAATTGGGCTTTAACCCTTATTTATATGATTCCCTGTATATTAAACCATCAAGACATACTACGTCCTTACATGTTTCCTTCCATCTCTGGATCCAGCTGTACTTAACAACTATCGTCCAGTCTCCAACCTCCCCTTTATTGGGAAGGTTGTTGAGAAGGTGGTGGCCTACCAGCTTCAGCGGTCCTTGGAGGAAGCCGATTACCTGGACCCCTTCCAGTCCGGCTTCAGACCTGGTTACAGCACAGAAACCGCTTTGGTCGCATTGACCGATGATCTCTGGAGAGCCAGGGATGGAGGTCATCCCTCCATCTTGGTTCTTCTTGACCTCTCAGCGGCTTTCGATACCATCGACCATGGTATCCTTCTGCGACGACTGCGGGAGGTGGGGGTGGGAGGCACTGTTTTGCAGTGGTTCTCCTCCTACCTCTTGGACAGGTCGCAGTCGGTGTTGGTCGGGGGACAGAGATCGACCATGAGGCCCCTAACATATGGGGTGCCGCAGGGGTCGGTCCTGCCCCCCGTACTATTTAACATCTACATGAAACCGCTAGGCGAGATCATTCGGAGGCACGGGATAAGATACCATCAATATGCGGACGATACACAGCTGTATCTCTCCGCCCCGTGCCAACTCAATGAAGCGGTGGACGTGATGAACCAGGGTCTTGAGGCCGTTAGAGACTGGATGCGGGCTAACAAGCTTGTACTCAACCCAGAAAAGACCGAGTGGCTGTTGTGTTTCCCTCCCAACAATTTGGCTAGCATTCCATCACTCAGGCTGGGGGGTCAAATTTTACACCCCTCAGACAGGGTTCGCAACTTGGGAGTCCTCCTGGATCCACAGCTGACCTTTGATCCCCACCTGTCGGCTGTGACCAGGAGGGCATTCGCCCAGGTTCGCCTGGTGCGCCAGTTGCGACCCTACCTGAATCGGGAGGCACTCACAACAGTCACTCACGCCCTCGTGACCTCTAGGCTGGAATACTGCAACGTGCTCTACATGGGGCTGCCCTTGAAGAGCATCCGGCGACTTCAGCTAGTCCAGAATGCGGCCGCGCGAGTGATTGTGGGTGCACCTCGGTTCACCCACATAACACCTATCGTCCGCGAGCTGCACTGGCTACCTGTTGATCTCCGTGTGCGCTTCAAGGTGCTTCTTACCACCTATAAAGCCCTCCATGGTAGTGGATCTGGGTACTTGGGAGACCGCCTACTGCCGATTACCTCCTCGAGACCGATTAGATCTCATAGATTAGGCCTCCTCCAAGTGCCATCTGCCAGCCAGTGCCGGCTGGCCACTACGCGGAGGAGAGCCTTTTCAGTGGTAGCTCCGACCCTCTGGAACGAGCTCCCTGTGGGGATCCGTACCCTCACCACCCTTCAGACCTTCCGCGCAGCCCTCAAGAACTGGCTATCCTGCCAGGCCTGGGGGTAGAGATTGATCTGCCCCCACCCGAATGTTGGATGAATGTTGTTTACTTTTTAATTATATGTAATGTTATATGTTATTGTCTGTATCCCCCCTCCTATGAGTTGTTAGCCGCCCTGAGTCCCCTCAGGGAAAAGGGCGGCCTATAAATAAACCTATTCAATTCAAATAAATAAATAAATAAACCTATTCAATTCCTGACATATATCTTGTCACCAAAGCACAAAGTTTTAATTTTCTTATTCTAATATGTTTTTCCCAATCTGATTAATTATATAAAAATAAATTAATATCATTTATTATACAAATAAATATAAGATGATATTCCTATCCTTTGTCTATCCACACCCAATTTTAATATTAAAGATTCCTTCTTGGCATGATAGGTGGCCTTCCTCAGTCTTCGTATTCCAAATTCATGGACTTAATTCTTGGGTTCCTCAGCAATGGGGAATTTGTGAGAAACCTGAGAGAGGAAGTCTAGACATTCAAATTAGGAAAGTCTTTGATGAAATGTTACTTGCTTGGAAATTATAGAAATTATTAGAACCAATGAATTGTTTTTAATCAAACACACCTATTCTTGAGCTAACAGATACCCCTGGGAGCTTTATTCATAAAGATGTTCCTAGAGAGAACCATTACCTGCCCTAAAACTACCCTACTTAAACTAGGCAGATTCTACCTTGCAGATTAAATTTCACATGTTTTCACTGGAGTTATTTCTATGGGGTTACTTTACTGTGCAACTCAACTAAGTAATTCCTCCAGCAGCAGAACAATGGAACAATTGTAAAATTTGCATCTTGTAAGGTTTTCAGCAATACTATGAAATTCTGTTAGATTGAGTTGTGCTTTATTGTACTGCTAAAAAAGGTACACTGTAGGTATGAATTTGATCAATTGGAAATTAACATTTCAAATTCAAGAATTTAAATAATTTACCATATTTTTTGAAGTATAAGACGCTCTGAAGTATAAGACGCACCTAGATTTTGGGGAGGAAAACAAGGGAAAAATATCTGCCTCTGCCTCAGCAATTTGCCTCCTTGCAATAAACAATACAAACAATATACACCGTTTGTAGTGTTATATTTCAGACTATGCTTGTACAAATGCTGTTAAAATTGATGTGCTTTCTGGAAGTATAGTTATTCTCTGCTATTT
Source organism: Thamnophis sirtalis (assembly GCF_051295495.1). Lineage (NCBI taxonomy): Eukaryota > Metazoa > Chordata > Lepidosauria > Squamata > Natricidae > Thamnophis > Thamnophis sirtalis. The sequence goes on along the minus strand of NW_028261389.1, from coordinate 57,359,195 downwards.
AAAAGAATAGCACTTTTTAAAACAATAGCCTGGGCCTCTTCAGATCAAGCATTTATTTAAAAATACTTCTTCATTTTGTTAAGTTGACTAAAATTATAATAAAGTAGTTTTTTAAAAATAAGTGTAATAATTTGAACATTCTATAGGCATTTATAGTTGTTGACTTACCTCCTTCCAGCAAAGAGCCTGATTAGCACAAGAAAAAAAAAATCTGCCTCCCAGCAATTTGCCATGTGGAGCAAACAGCAAGTTTCACTCCCAATCATCAACTGTTAGAGGCTGCAGGGATTGCTATAGCTTATTGAAGCCTCCGCAAGCTCCCATTTGTTGCAAAGAGGTAAATTGCTGGGAGGCAGAGGCCAAAGGGTTGGGGCCTGTGGGTGGGTGGGTGGGTCTACATTCAGTGTATAAGATGCACCCAAATTTTCACCCTCTTTTGGGGGGGAGGTGTGTCTTATACTCTGAAAAATATGGTAGGTGCATTGCTAGTTGAGAGTGGTACTTGAGATAATTTTTTCTCTCACAAAGACCTGGCTGGCATATACAACTGTCATTGCTCCTGGTTGATTGTGTCATTAATTTGATATCAGCTTTGAATGTATTTATTTTTTTTGTCACCCATTCTCTGGAGTATCTTTTTACCCCATCTCAAATGGGGTACCTTATTCAGTCTCAGATTAGAATTTTTATTTGCATATGTTTTTAAAGATTTGTTAGGATTATGGTCCTTTTAATCAGTAATGCTGATAATGACACATGATTATGCTTGGTATTTATAGTCTATATTGGTGATAACGCTTTTGCTGTGCACTGGCATAACACATATTTGATATTTCATATAAAAATAACATTCAAACATAAATGTTATAACATTTCTATGAGATATGTTTTTTGCTGTGCACTGGCATAACACATATTTGATATTTCATATAAAAATAACATTCAAACATAAATGTTATAACATTTCTATGTGATATGTTCAGCAGTTGCAAAATATGACTTTCATAAAATTCTAGTAGTTGGTACCACTTCTAGACAGGATTGTGTTTAGTTTGGGAGAGCCATCAGTGAGATATTGACTGAGTTGAGAAGTCACTACATATTATTGTACATTCCTATCCCGGAGAGAATGCCAGATATAGAATACTTATTGATTTGAGGATTATGACCTCCATAGATAGTGGAGAATCTGAAACTGTTTTTCCCAACTTCCCAATTAGAGGGACGCTGCTAGATAGGATTGACAAGCTATTAATTATAAATATGCCATGACAAAAAAAGGAAACCTATTTTAAGTTTAATTATGGTATACTGTGCTACCATGAAATTATTCTCCAAACATTTAAATTATTTATTTAATAAAAATATATAATTGAAAAAAAGTTTTAGTAAACCAAAAATATTAAAATATCTCAAAATCCAACCCTTTGTGACATTTAAAACACAAATTAGCACACTGGTTCTTGTTTATTAATTTTTCTCTATCCATACTTCCTTGCATAAGGAAAAATACCTGTTAAACACATCCAGCTATGTAGAAAAATCAACACATGAAAAAAAGACTGACAAGACTGAAATTGAATATGCTGATGATGAAAATGTAACTAAAGCACTCATTCATAACGAAGAAGCACATAATGACTGCAATCATTTTAATTCAATACATTGGGAAGAAAAATATGAAAAAATGTGGGTTGCAAATGAAAAAAAGGAAGTCAAGGCAAATTTTAAGAGTATTACAGCAGAACTAAAACAGATGTTTGGAGAAATTAAAGTTTATGAGAAAATGAGTAGCACTCCAAGCAAAGATGGTTTCTATGGTGCAGTAGAAGACATAAAAGAAACACCACCTCATCTACAAAACATAAAAATGGATATTCAAGGAAAGGGTGACATTGAAGATGTAAGATCTGCTGTTGCAGAAAGGGAATTAAATACTGATGTCTGGAACACAAATAAGAACCCACTGTCTAATAATGCAAATGGAACGAAAGTAAACATCAGTGAAGGAAGGAGTAACAATTCGATTATACAACTGAAAGGAAATGTAGATGGGACTACAGCTGTAGAAAAATGTCTTGAATATTCATTGCAAAGTCATGGCAACATTACCAAAGATGCTAATCAACCAATTACCCCAAACAACGTATACAAACATATTGGTGTAACAAAAAATCCAAGTGAAGAAACTGAATACCATTTTAATAACAGTATCAATAGTTCTAAAGGTACTGATTTTGAAATTGGAAATAAAGCAAAAAATCATAAACGAGTATGTCCCCAAATATCCAAAAAAGATCTGGATGAAGAATTAGAAGGTGATGTTGCAAGATTTAAAAATCAGGTAGGAATACTGCATTCAGCTTTCCTCGCTTTGGAGAAAGAAAAGAACCAACTGCAAAAAGAGGTAGAGAAGTACCTGCTGCTTTCATTCTTTCATCTTTCTTGCATTTCAGTCATTCTGTTCATTTCAGCTCTTCAGCACTATATTAAAAAGCCTTTATGCATTTATCGCATAGTAATGCTAATGTGAACATGGGAAGAAATTACACCTTTTTCATTTCCTTTTTATTTTAAGAACATTCAGAAATTGAAGTATGATTACAATTATCATAACAAAGACTCAAAAAATTTAATTTATATAGGTGCTGCTTCATTAACAAATGAACTGCACCACTGTTATACTAATTATAAATTTGGTCCAAGATGTGAAACTGGCTTTTGAACAGGTTCTTAATTGATCTTTCCATTTCTTATCATGCTTGCCTAACACTCTGTGTGAAACATTTCCTATCTTATACTTAGTTTCTGTAGTAGGTTGTTGTTGATCACTTTTTAAATAATATCTGTTCTGTTTATAATAAAAATGTATGTTTCTAATTTTTCCTATAACTAATATATATGATTTTTCCACTATTTCTGATTAGATCATACTAATTATTAATTTGTAATGATAGTATTGAGTGATTATATTCTTTTCTAGGGCTGTTCTGATATATTAAAATCTGTAATAGAGCAAATAATTTTATTGATATTTTTATTGCTATTCTTAAAGCAATATTTCAATATATCACTTTTAGATTGAAGAGGAAAAAATAAAAAAAGAATTTGAATCCGAAGGAAAAAAAAGTGCTAATGCTGAAATTCTGGCTGTGAATAATGATGAGAAAATAGAGCAAAAACATTCAATAAGTGAAATCCGACATATTACTGCAGAAAGTGTTTTCCCAAAAGATAAAAAGGAAGCAATTTGTCCAGGGTGAGTATAGTAATAACATTAAGTTGATTTTCTTATATGAACTGATTTGACTACCGTATTTTTTGGAGTATATTTTTCGGCAGAGCGTACAACTATAGACCGTGTGCCCAGAGCAGCCACTGCTGAAAGACTCAGTTTGGAAGTTACGGAAAAAGCCAGGCTGGATGGCGGCGGCGGCAGTGGAGGTGCCCTGGCTCCGTAATGAGCTGGGCCATGCATCGTGAACTGGGAGGCGGGTGAGCGGGAGTGGAATAGCAGCTTGCGCAACCCTACTCTCCAGCCATGCAGAGCACCATTCACTGGTATTTGGAAGGCACCAAGCCGCGGGAGCCGGGCAGCAGCAAACAGGCGCTCACACAGCTTGGCACCTTCGGGATACTGCTAGGTTTGTGAGCGGCGTGCTGCCTGGCCAGAGGTGGGGGGTTGTCTAGGGGGCCTGTATGCGGAGGGCTTAAATTTTTTCCCACCAGAAAAAGTGGCATGCCTGTTATGAGGACATGTTGTATTTTCAGGGAAACACGGTAGCACCATCCGACAAGCCATCTGAATTGGCTTTCCCATTGACTTTGCTTGTCATTAGGTTGCGAAAAATGATCATATGATCTTGGGACAGTGCAACTGTCATACCATATTTTTCGTAGTATAAAATGCACCGGAGTATAAGACGCACCTTAGTTTTTGGGGAAGAAAATGGGGGGGGGGGAGTTCTGCCTAGCAGGTATTTATTTTTATTCCCATAGCACTAGAGAAGCAAGCAAATACAATAGTTAATAAAACGACACTTTTTGCCACTTTTTTCCTCTCCTCAGAGGTTGGGGAAAACTTAACTAGATGTCTGGGCATACAGCCAAAAGCACTTCATACCTCTAAAAATGTAACAAAGCTGAATCAACAAACCAGTCCAGGTTTGCCTGAAGGAAACCATTGAAAAAACTCAGATAACCCAGATAGCCAATTGAGATAACCTCAGATAGTCCATGCCTTGCCCTTAAAGGGATTATCCCCAAAAGAATAGAAATCACATAGTCACAGGAACTCTCTGCCTTGCCCTTGAGAGGATTATCTCCCCAAAATAGAAACCAGACAAAAAAAGTACTTCTTAAAAGAGTCTTCAAATCTTTTGGCTTCTCCCAGCTGGAACGGGAAATTTTTCCAACAATAGGCTGCAGTAAAAAAATTCAAAGCTTTTTTTTTTTAAGCTTCCAAAAAGCTACATTCAGAGTATAAGATACACCCAAATTTTCAGCCTCTTTTAGGGGGGCGGGGGAAAGTGTGTCTTATATTCTGAAAAATATGGTAAATAAAAAGGTCATAAGTCACTTTTTTCAGTGGCTCTGTAACAGTCACTAAACGAACTATTGCAAATTGACACTACCTCTACTGGAGATCAGATAGGAGTTGTGAAGGTTGACAGGATTCCATCCTGTTCATCTTCTAAGACTTGTCAGAAACTTTTTTATACATTCTCCTTTTCCCAAACTAGGAAAAGCACTCATTTTGTTTATTAGCATAATCACAATTAGTTCAATTCCCCACTGGTGGTATCTGCTTGAGATATTTTCAAAATGAAAGGCCTAAGACTTGAGAGGGTAATTGGTTATCATGTATGCAGTAACTATTCTGACTTTTTCTCTTCCTGGTAGTGAATGGTCTCTAATGACAGAAATCTTCCACTCTTTATAGAATGTTATAAGAGTGATAAGGGTGACTATAAATTCGAGTCTTGGTAGTTCGGACATTATAATGGTTAAAATGCTTTTCTAAAAACCAGGAAACTGAGTTCCATGCCTCCTTTAGGCATGAAAGCCAGTTTGTTGACCTGTGGCCAGTCATTTTTTCTCAGCCTAATCCACTTCACAGGGTTGCTGTTGTGGGGAAATTACAAGGCAGCTGTGTTAGGTATGTTTTCTGCCTTGAATTTTAAATGTATATACATGGGATAAAAATCTAATAATAAAATAATAATTATCTGCCCTTCAGGACTTTTACTTGATTTTAAATATGATGTTTGTGTACTGATAACAGAAATATTTCAGTTTAAGCATAGGTGAAGACCAAAATTCCTTTGATTCAGTGAGAATCATTATGATAGATGCTTTGGGGCTTCATTTCAGATTTTTTCCAGATCATTAGATTCAGAATGGATGATCTAGGATTAGCAGCTCTAAATTTTCAGAATTTCAGGATAAAAATACATTAAAATCTTAATACATTTTTATACTTATTTTCAGATATCCAGCCAAATCTGTGAATACAAAAAATAAGGTAGGATAAAACAAGCTTTGAAAATGATGCCATCAATTTAACTCTTATTTCTTAAGCTTTAAGTGAAAAAAACAATAGGCCAGTTTGGATTTGACTTTAAATACGAAGATTTTTAGCAAAGCTTTGGTAAGATAGATAAATTGTGAGTTCTCAGTATGCTCATAAACTACTGCCCAAAACTATGGAATGTATAGTTTGATTAGTTACAAAATGAATCAGTTAAGCTAAGGTTTCTTGTATCTCCACTGCAATAACATAAAAAGTCTAAAAATAGAATTGCGGAATAAATTCTCATTAGTTTTTTTTTTTAATAAGCCAACTTTATCCCTCTAAATTATCTACCACAATCTCTGCCTCGTTCCTAATTTTTATTGGTAAACATTTGTAACAGAGATTGTCAAACTGATTCACAAAACCTAAATGCAATAGAATTAATAACAGAATTGATTTAAAAATGTTCTTCAATTATTTTTTTAAAAAACTTCTGTCTTTGGTCCCTGGCCAATCACAGTGATATTGTCTCCATCACCTTGTCTCCAGATAAAGATAGATACTCCCAAAACATGCAATATCCATATGTCTCCTGCTTCAAATTTAGGTATCATCAGAAATCAAAATCTATTACTTTCTTGTAATACTGAAATCAAAATTCTCCAGGTTGCTTGCTGTGGTCCAGGATTGAATGTAGCATATTTCCTTTGCTTTAGTCCTGAGCCTTGGGCAGAGTTCTTTTGAGCATTGTGTGCAATTGTATTGTGCTTATATGTCACTGAATGTAAGTAGTTAATAAAGAATGAAGACGCATACAGTTTTGAAGGAAGAAATGAAAGATTTTGAAAAACAGAAATAATTGTTTATTTCCCTACATGTCGCTGCTCACAGATTTAAAATCAAAAGTTGGAACTAGGAAGCAAGTTATGGAATTAGAGAACATATTTTGGTAATAATACTGTAGAAATAAAGAACTGTAGGTCAGTGGGGCTTTAACAGAAATTGGTGGCTTGGGGAAGCTCTGCAACTGGAAGTCCCCATTGACTGTTTGTTGTTAAGTCCTCTGGGAAGGTCTCAAATGACACTGCTACCATCATAAATACATGCCAGTTTCCAAGCGCTTGAACTCTGATCCCATGATGATGAGGACACTGCAGAAGTTATATGTAAAATTTCATTTGTTTCAGTGTTGTCAATAACTTTGAATGGTCACTGAATGAATGGTTCTATGTCAAGGACTATCTGTTTCTGAAAATTGCTAATTAGGAATTATCAAAGCAGAATCGTCAAACACAATTTAGAATGCATAAGAACATAGCTCAAATATGGAAGCTTCCACAGAAAGCAATATATTAATAGCTTTGTATATTTTGGTATAAATGATTTAAATAATAATTTATGATTAAAATACAGTCCTTTATGCAGACCGATATATTGGTGGGTTCATGTCTCCTGGTTGTGATACAAGGGTAGTCATTACTCTTAATATTAAGTCGATGTATTAGAAATACTGCTTTGTGAGCGATCAAATCATGATTTAATGTGGCATCTGATTAAGTCAGTCTCTCCATTTGTAAAATTTTCTTAGTAGAATTCAAAGTTAATAAAATAGAAATGAAGGACGTTTTGATTTACAATATAATTATGTTTAATTCTACTTGTTTCATTTACAGCTTTATAGAACATTGAGTATTACTAATGATCTGGATGACTTAACTCCATCTTCAGATTCAACTACAGAGGATATTGAGTCACTTTCTTCCATTTATAAGGAAGCTATAGTGCTGATAGAAGAACTTAGTTTAGATTGTAAAGGTGAGCACATTTGTAGTTGTTCAAACATAAATGTTTTCTTATGAATACAAAATAGTGTTTCTTGGATAGCTGCTTTTTTATCAAGAATTATCAAGTTTTTTGACTCATCTTTCCGATATATAATGAAAAAGAGTCAACCAATTAAATAAAAAATCCCAGCATTCTCAGCCAGTATGACTGTTGGCTGTACTGGCTGAAAATAATAGGTGTTGTAGATCCTATTTTAGAATATGAATGTTCATTTAGACTACAGTTGCACTGAGTCATCATTTTCAGAAGCAAAAAGAGATATTTTTGAACTATCAAATAAAAAACAAGAAAGTCCATTTGCTTTTTGGAAAAGTATCTTTGGGACAACAGGACCTGGATGACTGAGAATCTCGATATCAAAGAGGATATTGAAAATAATAGTAGGTTTTCCTTCTGTTTTAATAATAGCAAGGGAGTTATGTGGCTTACAGGTATATCTTCCATTCACATAATTTATCAGAGACTTTGAAATTGTAGTTCCCTGAAGGCATGCAATATTATCTAAAAGGTATTCCCCTCACACATATGTGCTAGACGTTCCTGGCTCTAGGGGGTGGCGCTCATCTCAAAGCCGAAGCACTGTCCGAAGATGTCTCGGTGGTCATGTGGCCAGCAAGACTAAATGTCAAAGGCGCACAGAGCGTTGTTTCCTTCCCACCAAAGTTGTCCCTATTTTTCTACTTGCATTTTTTACGTGCTTTCGAACTGCTGGTTGGCAGAAGCTGGGACAAGTAACGAGAGCTCACTCCGTTACGTGACGCTAAACTGCCAACCTTTCTGATCAACAAGCTCAGTGTCTTAGCCACTGAGCCACCGTGTCTGTTCTAAGCCACCATGTCCCTTTATAATCTTTTACCATCTAATTACGTCAATAAGAATATTCCTTTTTAAAAGATTTAAAGAACTGTAATTAAAAAGCTCTTGAATTTATCTTCATCAGTTTTAGCAAAAACAGGAACTTATCTGTAATATCCAAGGTAATAAAATAATAAAATATTAAAATGCTAAGAACAGATGCCTTATTTAAATATCTATTTGATACTTGGTAGTTGAATTTACAATTCCCATACATAACTCTAAAATTTAATCATTAATCTATTCATGCCAGTATTCTATAAAAGCTTTTGAAAGTTATTACAATTTGTGCTTTTCCACATTAGTTAATAAAAAGTCATTAATAATTCTGATTTAGGACATGAGTTGAGCAGGCTTTGATTTAGTGTGAGCTGAAGAATGATGTTTTCAAAAAGAATGCAGTCAGCCTTTAGAGCTATGTGTTCACACATGCTCAGAGAAGATATTGTAGCTATATTTTAAGAACATTTAAAAAAAATAATGGATAACATGACTTATTAAAACTGGGATTATCTTGTAATTTGAAAACTAATGCCCAATGGTAATTAGTAAAGCAAAGGGAATTGGTTACTTTTTAAGTGCCTATTAAAAGTATAATTAGAGCTGCTGTCCTAATCAGTGGCATGTGTAGAAGGCATTAATATGAGGAGAAACATTCTGGAATTCTCTGACAAGATATACTTCCACAGAATGCCAGATTTGCCTCAAAATTACATGGTTCAAAAGAAATTTGGCTTTGTCTCAAGCCAAGCAATTGATATTAAGATCGCAATTTTGTAAATCCTCAACTGGCACAAATAAAATTTTGTGTATCTTGCCTTTTCTCCAGTTTGTGGCTGATAAAAGAGGTTTTACAAAAATTGTTATTCTGTATAATATTGCCAAGAAGTATTTTTCTTACCCCTAATCTCAGCCCTGATGACGGAAAGATACAGCACTGTCAGATCTGAAAAACGAATCCCTATGAAATGGAGGACAGGTCTTCTGGCAGTGCCAGTTCTCTGTGCATCACTACTAGCTCTTCACCTGGAAGAACATTGTTGTATTATCTGGCAAGGTTGCAAATAGTGATCCAGTTGCCAACTTGCCCCCGTTTGCCAGCTTGCTAAAGTAAACTAATGAGCATTGGAGAAAACCTTTTTGTGTTACTTGAATTTTCCTTCCATAATTTTTTCTTTACAGATAAATATAAGGACTATATTGCGATATAATTGCAGTAATTACATTACTGCAATGTAATATAAATAATTCAACTTAAAGAACAAAACTAATATATTCTGCTTGGATTTAAAAAATATTAATATGAATATATATTTGTGTGTCTTTTTTTCATTAAATTGTAATGCAAAAAACATTTTAAAAAGTGAAGCCACATTGTTTCCTCAGTTATACTTTATTGATTACAAATAGTTACACAAGAAGGAAAATGGCCCAAAGAAGATATGCAACTCTGGAAGTTGAAATATGGAGCTTGTTTTTATCCTAGGCTATCTGGTTGGCCCAATCCTGTTACTAATTTTGCGAATGGTGACTTTACAGATTTTCTGGAACTAACCATGCTATGACTTTTTTGGATAGCTTTTCTATGCCCTTGGGCTCCAAGGAATTCCTGAAAACAGGATTTAGATACCGTTTGCTATTGTAAAAAGATGGGTTTGTTGACTTTGGGATCCTCCCGAATAACTGAAGACCCCTGCAGTTTGACTATTTACAGAGACTGGGAGAGTAGTAGAGATGGAGGAGGATGAGCCTTAATAACAAGAAATGAGGGGGCTGCTTCCAATGTTTCATGCATTTGTCTCTTCACTTAAATGGATAATAAGTATGTGATAATTTCTGAGAAAGATCTATATTATACTTCCGCTATGGTAGTAGCAGCAGAAGTGACCAAGCAAGTGTAATGTTTCTACTATGGTCTATAAAGAGTGGTAAAGTTGGTGTTTTGCCTGCTTTTTTCTGGTTATGAGGTGATCCTATTATCAATGCCTGATCATCTCCTTGTCATATGTTACTAACTTCCACAGGAGTTGGAGCTCTTCAAACATTTTGCTCTTCATGTCCCATCCTTTCCACCCCCAAAATTTGTGACATTCCATCTCAAAATTTGCTCATGATTCCTCCCAGAGATCATAATCCACATTTTTAGTAAGTTTAGCCTAAAGCTAAGTAAACATATCCATGTATTTTAAAAAAGTAATTGGATCCTGCTTCTTTCTTTGAGACTGACCCATTGATTATTTCTTAGCTGCCATTGAAGAAAACATTTGAGTATTTTTTCAGAGGATGGTTTTCATTCTTCTTTTTAATCAAATATCGTATTGGATAAATAATGTTAACACATGATTTTTTTTCCAAAGTAGATTCTGTAAATCTCTTGAAAGTTCAGAATATATTTCATGGATATGAACGACTAATTGAACATGAGAAGGGGCGTTATACTCAATTGCTTGAAAAAGTAAAAAAATTTGAAAATCAGAGAAATGAATGGCAAAAAAATCTGGAAGACTTGAAGGAGATGAAATCTATATTGGATCATCAAAAAGTACAATATGAAAGTGAAATCACCAGTCTGAAGTAAGAACTTTTAAATAAATAGTTGATCTTGGTATAATTTCTCCCAGCACTTTTTTTGAGTTAAAGAAACATTAAAGCAAATTGAATCAATTATTTATTGTTTATTATTATTTATTAAACTTGTTTGCTGCCCATCTCACCATAAAGCAACTCTTAATTTCTGTTTGGTTGTTAAACCATGTAATATTGTCTGAAATAAAAAGAAGATTCAAATTTTTAATGTGAAATGTATCAATTGGAAATTAAATGACAGATTAAACTATTTGATTCACTAGATTTAAACTATTTTGTCATAATCGGACCACCAGAGCAAGTAAGCAAAGCTAGTTCCATTTTACACGTACATTTTCTTGCTTTTCATGTATTTATTGCACAAATCTATCTTAAATGTTTACTCATGTATTCCAGATTTTGTCTGAAACAAGAGGAAGAAAAAAGAATAGGAGCTGATGTACTAAATGAGAAAAATCAAGAGCAGTTAAAGAAGAAAGATGAGCAGTACTGTATGCAGATGGAAGAAAAACAAGAGCTTGAATTGATGTTGAGAAGCAAAGAAATGGAGTTAAAAACACTAACAAACCACCTGAAACAGGTATAGTTAAATCAAAATATTTTTTTGGGATTATGAAAATAAACATATTCATGTTTTCCAATAACCAACATTTTAAATAAATATTAATACACCTGTTAAAATTTCTTCAATAACATGCTTCCCAAAAAGCCAGGGCTAACCTTTATAGAAGAGCAGTGCTTATCTGGTAAATCCTTTGCTCATCAGCAAAAAAACCAAGCAGTATAAATGTCAGCAAATAATAGAATTAATATTAGGTATAATAATATAATGACAATGCCCAAAGAAAACTTTACACCTTCTCTAAGGTAGCAGCACTTGCTACCCTGTTAATAGAAAGGGGACCCCCCCCCCCCAAAGGGGGGGTTATGAAGACAGGATGGAATTTTGCCAGCATCCTAAAGTAGTTTACATTTGAAAAACAGTTTGGGACTCTTATCGATTGACAGAATATATTTTGTAGTAAGAGCCTTGCATTTTTTTCCTTTGGTCTATAATAAATTGACTGATACAAGTGGTCTTCATTTAATGACCTTTTGTTTAGCAACCATTAAATTTGCAGTAGCATGAATGAGTGGTGGTTATGACCAGTCCTCAGAGTTCCAGTTGTTGCAGCATCTCTACAGTGATCGAGATATTCATCACCTGTTTCAAAAATATGATATAACTACAGCAGCCTACATTCATGTAGCCACAATATTCAGCATTTCCTGTTGGCTTCTCCCTAGCAGAGTCATTGGGGAAGCCACCAAGAAATCCTTACTTAATGACCTTTGGGATCCTCACTTAACAACAGCCAGGATTGCTGGAAGGTCTGTCACTAAGACGCATGGTCACGTAATGTCATTTTTATGACTGCATTGCTTAGCAATGACAATTCTGGTCCCAATTGCTATTGTTAACCAAAGACTACCGTAATGTGATAAAAGGTCCTCTTTATTTTAATATTTTATACTTGAATAAATATTGTTGAAATTTTAGAAAACTCAATTAAATGTAAAAAAGTATACAAAAACACAATTTAGGATTTATTTTTTTAATCGGAGGTAGCAGTAGCTTCCTGTCTTCTATGATGAGCTGCCTTTTTTATTTTGAAAGAGATTTTCCTATTAATTTCTTTATTACATGACTCAGTCTCTTAGTCTTTCTGTCCCATATTGATTTTTGCTATAAATTATTATCTAGTTGACTGCTTTTTATCTATATCTGTCTTTTTATCTTAAAAACATAAAGATTAGCAGTGGATCAGACACCTGGCCCAGCAATTTGCTTTCACAATGGCCAACTAGTTGCAGAAGGAAGCCCATTAGTCTCCCACCTGTTGACTTTCAGAGGTAGTTAGACTGCTGTCAAGGCTAATAGCCATTGATCACCATGACTTTCATGAATTGGTACAGACTGTTTTTGGAAGCAAGTCACTCTGGTAGCCAACACCCTATCATATTGCTGTAAATTGCTAAGTTTAATGCTATGCTGTGTAATAAATAGTATTTTCTTTTATGTGTCCTGATTTTTTCAGGATTCAATTTTATTGGATAATCTCTGTTTCTCCAGCTGATGGTGCAGGACGGTCCAGAAGTGGGTTGTTCAATCTTTATTTGCCCAAGAGACTGAGTCACAATTGAAGCCATGCCTCCAGCTCCTTCCTGCTTGGCTCCAATTCTGACTCAGTCTTGCCCATAAAGAGACACAATTTTGGTTTGCTTGTGAGTTGGGATTTTAATTAAGTGATTTCTTTTTTGTTTTACCTTCTATTTGTTGTTGTTTATTTTTTCCTGGATTGGTGGCTGATTTGATCTCCAAATCATTTTGCCTTGTTTCTTTGGTTTGGTTAGTCTTCTGTTTCTGTTGTTGGAGGCTCCCCAGTGTTGAGGGGAGTGCCGCTGGCCGCTATCCGGTGTGGCTATCGGGTGCTTGTTGTGGCTTCCTGCCTGTTGCCATGTCTCCGAGCTGCTGCTGGGAGAACAGCAGCAGCTGCGGTTGGGAACTCCTGTAATTGCCTCCTGGTTATCAGAGGCAGGCTATTCGGTGGTGCCGTGGATGCTGGGAAACGTTGGGAGAGCGACGGCACCTCCATGTGGCAGCGGCTGTGTTTGGTGAAGCCAGGACACTATTCTCATGGGCTTGTGGAATGGCAGGGTTGTTTCGGCTTTTCAGGTGTTTATGGAGCCGTTTACCTACCCGTAATCGTCCTATGGGAAATGGCTGCCAGTGAGTACTACAGTCCCTGGGGGTGGCCATCTTGAAGTTTCCTGGGTGGTGGCCATCTTAGTAAGGTCCTCGTGGCGGTGGCTATTTTGTTTGAGGCCATAAGATGGCAGCCATTTTGGGTTGCCTTGTTGAGTCAAGATGCGGTGGCCATTTTATTCGCACTTCTCTGCCAGCACGAAGCTCATTTTGGCTGCTGACACCTGTAAGCATGGTCGCAGGTTTGAGAGCAGCAGCGCGGCGGCGTTTCTTCCAGCAGGCTTTGGGCCTAGTGCGTACGATCTGTGGGTGGGTGCAGCAATAGCTGATTCCCCAAGTGAAGATACCTCTAAAGCTGCCTCTTCCTCTCACAAGAAAGGCTTCAGGAAGAGGAAGGCTTTCTCGGCTGACCTTCCAGCCAGCTCTAAGCAGAGTGGCCCTACACATGGCAGCAAGGAGGATGGTGGGACAAAGAGGTCCAGGCAGGATGGTGGCAGTGGTGGGTTCTGGATCCCGTTCCAACCGGTATGGCTGCTGGTACGGTTGGAACGGGCTCAGCGGCGTCTACATGGACGTTCACAGCGTGCGCACACACACACACAGCATGCACATGCATCTTAGCACCTCTGCGAGCCTCTGTGACACTCCAGCTGCTCCACAGAGTGTCGTGCAGGCACTGTACTTGCCATGCGCCTGCGTGGAAGCGTGGAAGCCTTAAAAGACAGGTTAGGAGCTCGGATGGGCCCTCCAGAGCACCATAACAGAACAGATGGTATCTGGTACTCCGGGTAGGCTCTGGTACGCCTGTACTGGAACCAACGTTCCATCTAGTATTTTGGGAACCAGAAATTAGCTTCCCCTTGTCTGCTTGCATCCACAATTGATTTACATAAGAATATTATATTTCCATCTCCCTTTCGGGGGATGGTTATCCATAGTATGTTATCCATAGTATGGTGTAGGCTTTTTTTACAAGAAATATACTCTGTCAACTATAATGAAATGTTTATGATTACTTCAGGATCTTTTCCTTATTAGTCACTACTAGCTGTGATCCCATTTTTAGCATCAATAGCATTACTTTACAATTGCTCATGTTGAATTATAACTGCCATTTAGACACTAGGTCTCCGGTTTCCTAATGTGCAGATAACTGTTTGGAGCTTTTTGCAATTTATTATTGTGTTTACCATTTTAAACAATTTAATGTAATCATCAAATTTTGCTGTTGCACTAGTCACATCCATTTCCAGATCATTTATACGTATGTTAAATATGTTAAAAAAGCACCAGCCCTATGACAGAACCCTGGAAAGTGCTGTTAATTATATCCGTCCAATGTAAGAAATGCCATTTATTCATTATTCATTATTTCCTATTCTTTATCCAGTTGTTTATCCAAAAAAGGATTGCCCTTTATATTCCATGCCTGTTAAGCTTACGGAGAAGTCTTAATGATAGATTTTTATCACATAGGAGTATCAAAGGCTTTTTAAAAAATCTAGATATGCATATGGATGCTGTCTCACCCTTATCCATATGTTTTTTAACATCTTTAAAAAACTTTAGGAGATAAAACCTTTCCTTAATAAAGCTATGTTGGTGATCTTTGGGCAAAGTTTGTGTCAACAGTACTTGCTAATTTTATCTTCAATAGTAGCTTCCATTAACAGAACAGATAGATGACAGGCCTGTAATTTCCTGAATTTCTCATGAGCCATTTTTAAAAAACAGAGTTATATTGGCCACTTTCCAGTTTTCAAGGAGCAGAGGCTGAGTGTAGAGATAGGTTGCATAATTTAGTTAGAAGGTCCACAGTCTGGGTATTAAGGTCCTTAATAATTCTTAGTTCAATTTGTTAGTAAAGCCTAGAATAAATAAAAGCCCACAACTGAACATCCTAGATACAGCAGGGATATGGCAGAATATTCCCAGAACAAAAGTGAACCTTTTGTTGAAAGTTTTCTTATCACCTTGAGACAACCAGTGCAGAGATTTAATCAACCAAGGAATATGAATAGTAAAGAAAATATTCCTCTTTTTATCCCAGCTGCTCTATGATATCCATTCTATAATAATACCTTATTCTCAATGAAACACTTATTCTGGCAGATAGATAGATCCAATATGACCTAATTAGGGAATTATACCAGGTGACATAACCATGATAATAAAATAAGAGGCTTTTGTGATTTGCTTGGTACGTGGCAAAAATATAATACTGTTGAGAAGTATTCCCTTACAGTGTAGTTCACCAAAATTACAAGTTTTATTAAAGAAACATTAGAGGAGTCAAAAGTAGGGGAAATTAAACCACAGTGGGATTATGAAAGGCATATGTGCCTTAACTGACGTTACCTTTTCATAGGTATAAATGCAAGGAACTCCTTGTTATACTTGCTTTGCTAAGGAGGGATACTAGTGATATGACTAGTTGCATTTTCAAGGGTTTTTTTTTGGGGGGGGGGGAAGGAACTAGAATATTTAGAAATTGTATATTATGTGGAAAAAATAACATAGAACTGAACTGCATACTTCTGAGTTTGCTACAAATTATTACTTACCCATTATATAAACATTTTGATCTGCTATTTAACCACATTTTTTTCAGAAATCCGGTAGCTGAAAATTAAGAAGGCACTTCCTTTTAATTCTTTTTTTTTCCTCTTAGAAAAATTAGAATAAAAAATTAATCATTTTTAATTTGAAAATACATATATTTTATACATTTTGCTTATAATCAGGAAAAAGCTTTGAGAGCAAAAAGAAAATAGACTTAAAAGAATTTTAGTGACCTCATAATTACATAGAGACATTGTGTTGTTTATGATGTCAGCTGAAGCAAGGAGATTGGATATGCCAATTATGTAATAAGGAACTTTGCAGATTCTATCCACGTTCTAATGTTTTCGCTCAAACAATAGCGAGGGCATAATCTGCACAAATTCAAATTTAATAATTTTTTTGGTCCGTTTCTTCTTTTGACATTGAGGAAGGAGCAAATTTGAGGATTTTTTGTTTAATGTCTCTGTTAAAGTGAGCAATAATTGCCTAAGTAGAGTAGCACAATGAAAAATGCGCAGGAGGCTCAAAAATCATATGGGCAACATCAAATCAAATTACTAAAAATTATGAATTGTTCAGATATTATATAGAAATATCATAATTGGGGAGCTATGGAGGATGAGGCAAACTACCAAGGATATCCTGATTTTTATATAATGAAAAATTCTGATCAGCCTAATCAGGATTTGATCTCTTCATTCTCCAGCCCTTCTTTGGGAAGCTCTAATGCTTATAATTCTTTGGTCAGAAAAAACATAACTAATAGTTATCAGGAAAGCTTGCTTCCTAGTTTTTCCTTTTCTTTTCCTCCTGTGAAAGAAAATAATTTAAAGAAGACTAATTTCCCACCAAGTACAACAGATGTAGGTCTTTCTAAAACCCCTCAAGAGTTATTAAACCTTGTGAATGCTGTTCGACAAATGGTAAGCTTGTTCTAAAATCAGTATACGATATTTTCTTTTCTTTTTTATGTTTTATTTATACATTTTTCTTTAGTAAATATAAAAACTCAGTATCTACATAGGCAGCATGTTGTCTCCGTACAGTTAGTTTTGAAAAATAATAACAATAATAATATAGCAATAGCAATAGCAGTAGACTTATATACCACTTCATAGGCCTTTCAGGTCTCTCTAAGCGGTTTACAGAGAGTCAGCATATTGCCCCCAACAATCTGGGTCCTCATTTTACCCACCTCGGAAGGATATACATATCATTGATGATAATCACATAATTATAGTAATATTAGCTTATCCATACTAGTAAACTTTCATTATATAGTTCATTCTCTTAAACTTTTAAGTTTCTAAATCCTGTTTCTGTTAATTAACCATTAGTAAAACAAGTCCCATGCTTAAAAGTATTCTGTTTCTTCCTTCTCCTTTATTTTGAGTGTTAATCTATCCATCTCTGCGCATTCAGATTTATTCATTTTTATTATACTTTCATTTGTAGGGATCTCTTCATTTTCCCACTGTTGTGCAAAAACAATTGTTGCTGCAGTTAACACATGTAAAATTAAATATGTATTCTCTTTATTGTACTGTTCTGGTAAAATATTCAACACAAATATTTCTGGTTTTAAATCAATGTGTTGCTTTACCATTTTTTCTAACCATGTATATATTTTTGTCCAATATTTTTTTGCCTCTGGACATGTCTACCACATATGTCTGATTACATTTCCAACATTTGGCGGACATGTTTTCAAACCTTTTTGCCATTCTTACTGGTGGTAAATGCCACCTATAAAACATTTAATATAGATTTTCCTTATAGGGAGTTGACATTGTTAATGTATAATTTCTATTCCACAATTTCTGCCATTTATCTAACTCTATAGTAAATCCAAAGCTTTTGACCCACACTATCATGTTTCTTTCTTCAATTGTTGTTTTTTCAATTGTTCTTCAATTTTAAAGCTCAATAAATACATTTAAATACATTTAATTAGTTTTTCATCTGTTCCTAGTAGTATCTGATGTAATGCTGTTGGTGCTTTATAAAAACCATACATTTTTATATCTTTCTCATACTTTGATTGTTTTTGCATATGCAACCATCATGCTAGATCAATCCCTTGAGTTTACAATTCTTGCTTAGTTTTAAATTCCCATTTTTCATTCAAAATGTCTTTATATCTTGTAATTTTTTTCAAGTTAACAACTTTCAGATGTATCAGTGCCTCCATCGAGGAAAGCCAGACTGGTATTTTCATATCATGTTTTTCTTTGATTTTTCCCTATACTAACAGCAAAGCATTTCTAACATAATGAACCGGGGTCTAGAGGCCGTTAAAGACTGGATGAGAGCAAACAAGCTGATACTCAACCCAGACAAGACCGAGTGGCTGTTGTGTTTTCCTCCCAAAAATCTGACCAACATACCATCACTCAGGCTGGGGGGACAAAACTTACACCCCTCAGAAAGGGCCCGCAACTTGGGAGTCCTCCTGGACCCACAGCTGACTTTTGACCACCATCTCTCAGCTGTGACCAGGGGGGCATTTGCCCAGGTTCGCCTGGTGCGCCAGTTGAGGCCCTACCTGAATCGGGAGGCCCTCACAACAGTCACTCGAGCCCTTGTGATCTCCAGGCTGGAATACTGTAATGTGCTCTACATGGGGCTGCCCTTGAAGAGCATCCGGAGACTTCAGCTAGTCCAGAATACGGCCGCGCGAGTGATCGTGGGCGCACCACGGTTCGCCCACATAACACCGATCCTCCGTGAGCTGCACTGGCTACCTGTCGATCTCCGGGTGCACTTCAAGGTCCTACTCACCACCTATAAAGCGCTCCATGGTAGTGGATCTGGCTATTTGAGAGACCGCCTTCTGCCAATTACCTCCCTGCGTCCCATCAGATCGCATAGAGTTGGCCTCCTCCGTATTCCATCCGCCAGTCAGTGCCGACTGGCGACTACCCGGAGGAGAGCCTTCTCTGTTGCGGCTCCGACACTATGGAACAATCTCCCCGTGGAGATTCGTACCCTCACCACCGTCCAGGCCTTCCGCACAGCCCTCAAGAACTGGCTAGCCCGTCAGGTCTGGGGCTAAGCCTATTTTCGCCCCTCCCGAATGTTGAGTGAATGTTGAGTTTTATTGTTTAATTTATTTTGTTCACATTTCTTTTTGCACTGTCCTACACTCCCTTTCCTTTGTGATTGTAAGCCGCCCTGAGTCCCCTCAGGGAAAAGGGCGGCCTATAAATGTTCAATAAATGAAAATGAAAAAATGAAATAATGTCTTTGGAAATATCTGTGTATTTTGTTTTTCCCATACTATAGAAAGGCATACCACCCCAGTTGAACATCATGTCCCTCCAAAATTAATAGTATTTTATGCGTAAAATGTATCCATTCTTTCACCCATGTAAATACAGGCCTGGTAATATAGCTCCAAAAACTCCTTTGTTTTTAGAGTCTTGTAGCATTTTCAATATTATTCTTGCTCTTTTCTCTTGCCAAATATATTTTAACATTATTTTATTTAGCTCCTCAAAGTATTTTTCATTTGTAATTTTATCGGAATTGTTATGATCTCAGCAAGATATTCATTTTTATTGTAGCTGTTCTTCCTACTATCAATAATTGCAAGTTTTTCCACTTCTTCAGATCTAGTTTAATTTGTTGCAATAGCTTAGTATAATTACCATATTTTTTGGAGTATAAGATGCTCCAGAGTATAAGACGCACCTAGATTTTGAGGAAGAAATCTCTGCCTCCCAGCAATTTGCCTCCTTGCAACAAACAGTACAGACAATATACACTGTTTGTAGTGTTATATTTCAGACTATACTTGTACAGATGCTGTTAAAATTGATGTGCTTTCTGGAAGTATAGTTATTCTCTGCTATTTAAAAGAACAGCACTTTAAAAAAAATAGCACTGGGTCTCTTCAGATCAACAATTTATTTTAAAAAGCTTCTTCATTTTGTTAAGTTGTCTAGAATAATAATAAAACAATATTTAAAAAGTCTATTAATTATTATTATTATTAATTTGAACATTCTATAGGCATTTATAGTTGTTGACTTACCTCCTTGCAGCAAACAACCTGATTAGCACAAGAAAAAAAAACTGCCTCCCAGCAATTTGCCATGTGGAGCAAACAGCATGTTTCACTTTCAGTTTCTCCCGATCATTAGCTGTTAGAGGCTGCAGGGATTACTATAGCTTATTGAAGCCTCCACAAGTCCCCCCCCCCCGTTTGCTGCAAAGAGGTAAATTTCTGGGAGTAGAGGCCAAAGGGTGGGGGCTGATGGGTGGGTGGGGCTACATTCAGTGTATAAGACGCACCCAAATTTTCACTCTCTTTGGGGGGGGGAATAGGTGCATCTTATAGCATAGTTGATAGGTAATCCGTTATAACTACCTGCATGGAATTAGCAACCTAGTCTCATACTAGGTAAGGCGAAATGAGCTATGGGAGATGAAAATATGTAAAGAGCTTTATCTATTTTTGTATCTTGTATTTTGTAAATCTTGCCTTTTTTTATATAACTTTCAAATAAGGAAAAAAAAAAAGAGAACCAGGTCATCCCCTGAAGAGGAGAATATGTAAACACAACAACAACGGATAGAGTGGATGGAGGGAGGAGTAGAAGGAAAGATAGGAAGGAGAGGAGAAAGGAGAGGAATAGGAGAAAGGGAAAGGCAGAGGAAGAATGGGAGGGAATGTAAGAGTAGGAAAGAGGGGAGGAATGGGAAGAAGAGGGGAAGGGTAAAGGGGAGGAAGGGGAAGGAGAGAAGGGAAAGGAGAGGAGGAAGGAAGGAAGGAGAGAAGAAAGAGAAGAAAGGGGTAGGAAGGAGGGAGGGAAGGAAGGAGAGAAGAAAGGGAAGGAAGGAGGGAATGTAGGAGAGAAGGAAGGGGGGAAGGAAGGAGGAAAGGAAGGGGGAAAGGAAGGAGAAGGAGAAAAAGGAGGGAAGGAGGGAAGGGGAAGGAGGGAGGGAAGGAAGAGGAGTAGGAGAGAAGAAACGAGGGAAGGAAAGAAGGAGGGAGGGAAGAAGAAGTAGGACCGTTGTAAGATAAGATGGATCTATGGGATGTTAAGAAAGCAATATTCAAGTATATTGTCAACTGTAAGGAAAAATTGTTATAAATACATATTATTAATAACAGTTATGAGATCATATAATTGTGAATGTATATATGAAATTGATAAATATATATATATATATATATATATATATATATATATATATATATATATATATATATATATATATATATATATATATATATATATATATATATATATATATATATATATATATATATATATATATATATATATATATATATATATATATATATATATAAATTTCACCCTCTTTTAGGGGGGGAATAGGCACATCTTATACTCCGAAAAATATGGTATGTTATTTAATAGTTGCACAACATGCTGTTAATTGAATTCCTAAGTAACTTACTTTCTTAAATATCTGAATAACTGCCTTAATCAGTTCTTTGTTTTTCTTTGTTTGTTTATCTTTAAATTTTTTGACTAGTATCTTGGTTTTCTCTTTATTTATTTTCAATCCTTCAACTTCACCATATTCTATTTATTTATTATTAATTTGGGTCCAGTTCAGTGGTGGGTTGCAAGCGGTACGCCCCGGTATGAGCATACTGGAGCACTGGGTACCGTTCTGGTACGGTGCTCCGGAGGGCGGGCCCACCTGCCCGTACTCCTTACCTGTCCTTTAAAGCCTTTGGCACTTCCGTGCACACGCATGGCCCGTACAGCATCTGCACAATGCTCCGCCGAGCAGCTGGCATGTTGCAGAGGTGTCGCTGGAAGGTAAGATGCATGTGCTTGCGGCATGTGCGCGCTTGCCGCACATGTTCATGTGGAGGACGCCAGATCCAGAACCCACCACTGGTCCAGTTTCTTGCAGTTCTTCTAGAATAAATACCAGGTCGTCTTCAAACACCTACAGTTTTTTTTTCCATGCTTTTTATTTCTGAATCTTATCTAATGTTTCTATTTAACACTTCCAATGTTAATATAAATAGCAGAGGGACAAAGGGCATCTTTGTCTTGTGCCTTTTCTTATATTAAGATTCTCTGTCATGTCCCCATTAACCATCACCTTTAGATTTTGTTTAGACTATATTGCCTTAATCATATTAGTAATTTTTCACCAAAGTCCTTATATTTTAATTGTAGTGACATAAATTGCTAATTTACATTGTCAAATGCTTTCTGTACATCTAAATAGATCAGCGCTATTTGTTTTTCAGAATGTACTTCATAATACTCCAACATTCAAAATAATTCTCAAGTTGTTTTTAATTTGCCTTTAAGGTAAAAATCCATTCTGGTCTGAATGTATAAATTCATTCAAGAATCTTTTTTGTCTCTCTGCTATTATTGAGGCATATATTTTATAGTCTACATATAGCAGTGTTTTTCAACCACTGTGCCGCGGCACACTAGTGTGCCGTGACATAGTGTAAGGTGTGCCGTGGGAAAAACACCCGCTATATAGTCAATATAGGCACAGAGTTAAATTTTTTAAACATTTTCTAATGGTGGTGTGCCTCGTGATTTTTTTCATGAAGAAAGTGTGCCTTTGCACAAAAAAGGTTGAAAAACACTGACATATAGTAATGATATTGGCCTATAATTTTTTATCTGCATTAAATCTGAATCTTCTTTCGATGTTAAAGTGATATTTGTTCCATCCAAGCAAGTATTTGGTATCTTGGCTTATAAGTACACAATATTTTCATTTCTTTTGTGATTTATTCAATAGAATAAATACATTCTGAAAAGAATCTCACAAGGTTGTTTTTTCATCTAAATGCTACATAGGATTGAAACTAATATTTTATTTCAGAAAATGTAATATTAGTCCTTATCAATTTCTCAATTACTTAGTTTTACTCAAATTTTTAGCATGAATCAATTACTTTGATGGTTAAGAAAACTGTTCATAATGAACCTCTGTAGAACATTACGATGTCTAAAGTGACTAGAGAAATCCAAATCTATATTTTATTCAGCTGTAGATAATTACTAACATTATGCTGCCAAAATGACTGTAACAGTGTTTCTAATTTTCCTAGTAATTACTTTACATATGTTTAACTATTAGTGTTAGAATTTTTTTTATTTAGTTGCTCAATTGTCAGTATCTATTTAAACCAGAGATGGGTTGCTGCCAGTTGGGCCCGGTTTGGCCAAACCGGTAGTGGCCTGGAACAGCTGAGAGCGAACCGGTACAGTAGCTCTTTTGGCCTGCCCACCTGCATTCTATACCTGTATTTATGGTAAAAGGTAAATTACACTTGCGTGCACAGCATGCGCCGCCTGCGCGAGCCCCAACAATCAGCTGGTTGTTGCAGAGGTGGCGGATAGTGTATGTACGCACAGTGCAAGTTGTGCCCGTGCGAACGGAATGCGTGTGCAATCAGCAAACCAGTAGTAACGGTAAGTGCAACCCACCACTGATTTAAACATATATTGTATTGTCTGATATAATACAATGTCTATTCCTTATAGTTGTGGCTGTATACACAAGCACAATCCGTCAGATCATAACAAACTGGTCAGTTTGTTACTTTACTACAAGGATGCTATTTTATAGGTTGAAGAAGAACGCAATGAAACACAGAGACAACTTTGTCAAGAACAAAATGCCAGAGCCATACAAGAAGATATTTTAAGTACCCACTTCTGGAGGCAGAAGGAATTGGAAGAAGAATCAAAAAAAGTAGCAAGTAAACATTCAGAGGTATCCACTTTGCCAAATACTTTAAAAATATAAAACTGTTTTCAGTTTCATTGATTACAAATCAAAGTTCTGGTCATTACCTGTAAAGCTCTGTGTGGTTTAGCTGCTAGATATAACAATGGATGGAATTCTCTCTCTGTCAGTTTCAATCCTTCCTGTGTGTATGTCCAGGGAAGAGATGCTAAGGATTGTCATTCTATGTGAGGGGAATGGGTTGGAGGCCTTTGGAGTGCCTGTTCCATGCTCTGGAACACCTTGCTGCTTGAAGTATGTGATCTTTCAAATTTATTGGCTGTTATGAAGGCTCATATAATTGTTTTCACCACAAAATGTATGACCCCTAAGAGAGATAGGACTGTTCCATTTAATTGATAACTATTTTAGGGTTTTGCCCTTATATTTAGATATTTGTACGCATGTATGGGAGAGAGGAAATGTTAAACTACCTTCAATATCTTAAGTAAGGACATACTTTTATACATCAGTAATTAAATCTTAAACTGTGATGTAGATTTGGAACCTGTGATTCAGTAAGAAGCAATATTAAAAATGAAATACTGTTTATACATTTGTTTATACATAAGAAGTTCCTTTACCTTTTTTGACAATGATGTATTTTAGAGAAAAATATTTGTAAGAAAATTATTTTTTAATTATTTAAGAGAGCAGATATTCATTTTATGGCCTTATTAGATAGAAGAGGTGGCTGAATTTGTTCAGTTTTGCAATACAAGCTGAGTCAAATTTGGTGAACCTTTTGTTGGGAAATTCTCAGGAAATATTTACAACAGACTAGATTAGCAAATTATAAAACATCTTTGTAGACAATAGTGGCAAACATTTTTTCACATTATTAAAAAGATAATTCATAGATGACACCATGAATTTACAAGGAGTCATGTGACTCAAAGGAGTCTTTTTCTTACCCTAAGAGTTCATTTTAGTCATTTTTCAATTTAAAAAATGTCCTTCTTTTGACCATAGTTGAGACAGGAATATGTATCATTAAGTGGTATGGTTGTAAATGTGACTGCTTTTTAGCAGCAGTAATCCAGCAGTCCTCGTAACTGTCATTAACTGAATGCTCTGTTTGTTACATGAGTCAACTGCCTGCTGACTTTCTACAATCAAGTCAGTGGGGAAGCCAGCAGAAAGTTGTAAGCCCCAGGAACTGCCAAGTGGAGGATGGAGTGAGGAAGTACATGGGAATGTTGGACCTAAGAGCCATTTGGATTTTCAGCACTGAATTGAAACCCCTTGTTCTGGAGTTTAAAATTTTCCAATGGCTGAAAATCCTGCTTCTGTTGGCATGGAGGATTTTCACTTCTAAGTAGAGAGGCAAGTCTATTAGGACTGAAAATCCTTCATGGCAAAATCTAAGCAAGATTTTCAACCAGAAAGCAGGGAGATTTTAGAAGCCTTTTCACTCAGTGGCTGAAAATCCTACTTGGATTTCAGCATGGATCTTTTTCAACCAGCCCCAAAGATTAAAAAGAGTCACCTTGGCAGGTGGTGGTAGCTTACAACTTTCCCTGCCAGCTTCCTCTGTGAACAGTTTGTCAAGTGCCCAGATTACAATCACATAGGCATTGTGATGGCCATAAATTCAGTCATGGGTTATAAGACCTTGCTTTTAGCACCAGGGTAACATCAGCCCATTGCTGAATAAGTGGTCATAAATTGTGAACTAACCATTTAAAACTTTGTGAGCATACTCTGCAAGGAACACATTTTATGTAAACATTAAAGAAAAAGGCACAGTATGGAATTTGTTTCTCTTTTTTTTTGTTAGTTCAGTTCTCTCTCAAGTTCTATAGACAGACTATGAGGTGCGTGCTTTAGAAGTGTGGTTTATAAATAAACTTAATAAATGCAATGTCTAATTAAATTTTGCTTAAGAAATTGAGAGGGTTTTTATATTGCTATAAATGATCTCCACGATAGAGTAAGCTTGATTAAAATTAAGAAAATATAGAGTATACTATTTTGAAAAGAAAATATATAGTTGTCATATTATCACACATCTGTTATGCTCTATAAGAATGAAAAATAATTGTTGTTCATACACAAACTATCCAGATACAGTATTTGTTCTCAGTGTATTTAATGATTGCTTTGAAAGCCACAATTAGGATGCATGTGTAGCAGCGCCTTTTACATAGTCTCTCTTAGAAACTCATGAGACACATAATGTTTCCATTTCTTAAGTAATGTTTAGATATGTAGATGTTTAGAGTGTTACCTGTTGATTGATAACATTTATCCAACATAAATTTGTCTGATCTCTTAGAATGTAGCTTATATCTCTGGATTCTATGAATTTATTTATTTGTTAACCCTCTGCTTATTAAATATTCAGATAATTGATAATCATGACCATGAAACAGAATTATTACAGAGAAATCAAAAACTCCAAGATGAAGTTGCTCTATTAAAATTAGAACTTGAGCACATCAGGATTCAACATCAAGAGGATGAAAGCAAATATTTGGAAGAAAATGAAAGTTTGAAAGAAAAAAATGAAGAACTTAAAAAAGAACTGAAACTAAATGAAGACGCTTTGACTCAAACGGTTTTTCAATACAATGGACAAATAAATGTATCACAAACTGAGGTTGCAATGGTAGCATCCAAATTGGAACATTTCAAGGAAAATAAAGAAAGATTGGAAATAGAACTTGATTCACTACGGTCTCGTTTGAGTTCTGCTCTTCAGGAACTTGATCGTTGTCAGGTATCAAAAAGTGATCTTGAACGATTGCTTCAGCGAGAGAGGGATGAATGGCTCCGCTTAAAAGATAAATTGAACCACGATGTATGTACTGTACGAGAAATAAACAGTGGCTTGTCTCAACAGTTAGCGAAAGCTGAAAGTAAAGCTAATAGTCTAGAAAACGAGCTTCACCATGCAACTCACGGTCTCCGGGAAAAGAACTTGCTGTTAGATAGTATTCAAAGAGACCTAAACCAGTCACAGTGTCAAGTAAAAGAACTTGAAAATGCACAACAAGTCGCAAAGGATCAAATAAACAAATATGTAATAAAACAGGAATCTATGCAAGAACGTTTAGCACAAGTCCAAAGTGAAAATCTCTTACTTCGACAACAACTTGAAGATTTTCAGAACAAGGGCATTATCAAAGAAAAAGCAGTGACTGATGTTCAAGATAAATTCAGTGATATTTTTAATAAGCTCAGAGCTGATACTGAAAAGCAAGCTCAGATAATGGAAGAGAGAAATAAAGAATTAATCACAAAATGTAATAATTTAAAGGACCAAGTCATTAAATATGAATCTGAAAAAATAGACAGAGAGGTAAGTATGATTTATGTTCTGTCAATTCCAGCAATGATCATTTTTCAGCATACAGAAATCTAAGCTTAATTTCCCTTGTCTCCAAGGGAGATATTAATTATATATTAATTGAATATGATAATGAACTTTATAAGGAAGTGAAATACTGCCATTTTACAGCACAACTATTAGATGGTATATATAAAATTAAGCACACTTCAAAGTTACTTTAAATAATTTTTGTATTCCTTCTGCTAGTAAATTGTTCATTGCTTTGGTTGATAGCAATGTTGGTCAGGAAAGAAAACTATTTGTGTATGATATATATGAACATAGAGACATATGCATACATGCACAAACTATATGATATTTCATATAGACATGAAATATACATCATTGAACATTTTTACCTATTATAAATATTAATTGGATAAATTAAAATGCAACTATTTCAGTCTATTTTGTATGAATTATTTCATTAAAAACCTTTTAGAGTACAATAAGGCAATTGCAGCAAGAGCTTGCAGATTCCCTCAAAAAACAATCCATGACAGAAGCTTCATTGGAAGTTTCAACACGTTATCGTATTGACTTGGAGGAGGATAAACAGCAACTTCTGAAGGAAATAGAAAGGATGAAATGTAAGGTATGCTTCCAACAGTTTATTAAATGCTTTACTATGGGAGCAGAAGAGATGACATCCAACTTTCTGATGCATTCATTTTTGAAATAGTTTTGTCATGGTTCTGTTCCTACATCGAGAATTCCTTCCAGAAAGTAGAATATCATTTGGCTCTCTGTCATTTTTACTGAGGGATACATAAAGGTTATGGTGTCCCCCAGGCTACTCCTGTATGTAATCAGTGCATTAATGATTATCAAAAATTACAGGTCTGGGTACCTTCTCTATACAAATAATATTGAGGTTTCTTCTTTCCATCATCAAGTATGCTGAGCTTGTTGAGTTGTTGATTGGATTGAAGACATTCTGGTTGGAGGAAATCTCAGCAAATGGGGAAGGGCTTTTCCTTTTTTGTTCTTCCTTCAAAGGAGCAGTTGTAAACAAAAGTGCCTATTTGCCATTTGTTCAT
The DNA here is from genome assembly GCF_051295495.1 of Thamnophis sirtalis. Taxonomy (NCBI): domain Eukaryota; kingdom Metazoa; phylum Chordata; class Lepidosauria; order Squamata; family Natricidae; genus Thamnophis; species Thamnophis sirtalis. Next base: position 57,330,957 of record NW_028261389.1, on the reverse strand, counting down.
GATGTTTCATTGTATGTGAAACAAGAGATTATCTTGCTTCTATTATCTATTCACTAGTTATTTCCCAGTAAAATTACTTCAATGTGTTCTGTATAGGGATGCCTTTGAAGGAGATTTAGAAACTACACGGGTCTAGGATGGGGTGACTAGACTGTGATAGGGTATATCATAGCAGGAGCACATTGCACCTATTTTTTGGCTAAGCCACATTGGCTCTCACATTTTACAGTTGCAAGATTCAGAAGCACAGACTATCCATTGTGAAAGATCTACTCATGAATTAAAACATGCTTTGGATATTAAGGAACGTGAAGCAAGTGCGGCATCTCAGAAACTACAGGATCTTCTGGTAGCATCATCAGAAACAAATAATACTATAAAACAATTAGAAGAGCATATACAGAGGTAAAACATGCTGAAATTTAAATGTGCTAAATTATGACAATTGATAAAAAACTCTTCTTCAATTTATATTTCCATATGGTATAGAATAATTGAAACACATAAAGAGGAAGAAATATAGTTGCATTGTATCCCGTTTTGAGACTATGTGTTTTCCTTTTAAGACTTGAAATAGAAAATGCCAGATATGAAGCTACAACGAACCAGCAATGTAATAGAATTGAAATACTTCAAAAAGACCTACAGGATAGTGTTTCTGTAAGTCAGCCATAACATTTTGGGGAAATAAGATTTCATGTTTAATTACTGTTTTTTATAATTTTAAAAAATGAAATATTTCAGAAGCTATTATAGCATAATTAGTTTCTTTCATTTTCAGAAGTCCTAAATAAATTTATTAAAAATTTTGAAATCATGAATGTAACAATAGTAAGGAATGTAAATAACAAAATAGATTTTTAGAGAATTTCTGGAGACTGAAGACTTTTGCAACTTGCATAAAGACTTGATTTCTTTTGTGGTGATCTAGGTTCATAATCGTCTTGAAGAATTGATAACCAGTTTACAGACAGCAAAAATCAATTTAGAGGAACAACTAAACCACCAGGTATTCTGCTTTTTTTCTTAAAAATGAAACGATCAGTAGTATTTTCGAGACAAGGATAATTCATATATAAGATAATCAACACATTTCACATAGATCATTCCCTTTTATTTCTGTTAATCTTTATATATTGCACAAGAAAAAATAGATATCAGAGAGTTTAAGAGAACTGCACTGGCTGTGCAGTTTGGGTGTCTCATGTGGACATAAAGTATAGCCAGTTTTATTCACAAATGCAGGGAATTAAAATAAATTGAAACAAGATTCTTACAGTAATAATATGTGAATTAGTGCAGGAAACAAAAGCTAGAGATTTGAACTCTTGAGAGCTTCAGTGCTCTTGCTTTAAAAAAAAAATAGATTAACAGTATTGGAATGGGCCTTGTAGGTCACCTAGTCCAACCGCCTGCCCAAGCATCTTTGTATAAGGACATTGCAGAATAGAGGGAGAATAAGGATGTCCATATAGTTAATTATTGTCAATTATTTCTGAGAGAATGAATATGCTACTAGTGTAGCATATTCAAAACTGAATGTAATCATATAAGGAAAAAAACAACAGCCAATCAGCGTTATTTTATTATTATTGTTTTAATTGTAATTATTAATTAAATATACTTCTTAGAATCACTTTACTATATGAAACTCTTAAAAATCTCTTTTAGGACTTGAGAGTTTTTAAATTACATTCTTGCAAACCTTTAAATTTCATTATTTTTTTTTGAAAGCAAGTCTTAAATTGGAAAATCAGTGACATGTGAAACACAGTTTCTTAATAGTTTTATTTTGTATCCACTAAGATTTATTCGCCTTAGAAAATTGAAATGAAAATTCTGTTTTAAATTGATACTAGCCTTGGAGATTTTATGGGTGTGTCCATATAAATTTTTGTGGCATTAAAATAGTTTTATCATTACCTTCTTTCAGCATGTTTTTCAATTTCATATTCTAGAATCTAGCCTATACAGTATAGATTGTCCTTGAATTATGATTGCAATTTAGATTGGAATTTTGGGTGTAAGTCTTAACATTTATGATTTTTTTATTTTGTTATATAAAATACAAAGAAGAAAAGAAAATTGGAAATTAAGGGAGGGAACGGGGAAAGGGGTATGTGAGATACAAGGGGGAAGAGAAAAAGAAAGAAAAGGGGGCATTGGCTTCCAAATCTTCCTGGCGCAGTACAAGATAAACACATTCCAAACTCAACTTTTTGCTTTTTGCTACATTAATATATAACTAGCCATTCCTATAACACCAAATCTTTCTAATCAACAAAATCAAGGTCAAAGTTTCATTTTTTTTCTTTACAAGCACAAATTCCAGAAGTGATATCCAAATAAGAAAAAAATTTCCTCTTTAAATAAAGGACTCAATTTAACCATTTCTGCTTTATCTTCCTTGCTATGGAAATAATGTGTATTTCTATTTCCACCTAGTAATCTTTGTGAATTGTCACCATTTTCATTTATAAAATTTATTGTATTCTTTCAAATTCTTTGGCCTTACTGGGAAAAAAAAGGGGGGGGGTTCACCCATTTTTTTCAAAGCACTACACTTTTTAAAAACAAAACACTTTTAAAAATCAAAACTTTCTAATATGTCTTTTTCTTTGACTTTTTAACATACAAGTTTTGAACTTCAGTATTGCATTTAGCTCCCTTCTTTTTTCCTTTTGTAAACATCCTTTTTAACATATAGAGTTTTTCTTTAAACTGCTACATTATTTTATTTAACTTTCTCTTAATACAGGTACTTTCAAATACATTTTCAATAAGTTTTGCCTACTGTAAGAGTTACTTAAGCATTATTTATATGTAAAAAAATACATTTTCAAATTTTGTCTCAGAACTTTCTTTTAGCTGCACATATCAAGTAGAGAAAAATGCATCCTGGTTTCAGTTAACTCATTAAGTTTAAGTCACTGCTTTCAGCTTATCTTCATGGAGTAAAATCTTTTTTATTCTCTGGAAGTATCAAAGACTTCTAGGCCTTTCTTTTTATCACAAGTTCCTCAACCTTATTAATGTCTTTAAAGAAAAGTTCCCAATTTCTCTTTTTTCTCGACATTCTTCTTTCAGTTGTGTTGAGAGGTTTTACATTTGAACCATAGTAGTGAAGGTGAAAGAGAAATTTAATATCCCATTCTTCCAAATCTGTGATAAAGTCCTCTGCGTTTTCAGCTACTTGTGAAATTGCATTGGCAGTTTTGTAACATTCTCCACATGTGTACATTTCAGAAGTAGTTTGAGAGGATTTTTTTGTCATCAGAGAACAACTCTTCAACAAATTTGCACATTTTATTTAGGGACCTTTCAAATATATATCTAATACTTTGCTCCACCAACTTGGCTTCCTCTTGTAGTCAATATCAGAAGATTTTAGCCACCCACAGCTAAGGAGATCAAGCTACCAGTTACTTCAATAGTAAACTAAAATCACAGCTTTCCATCTTTATCTTTCTCTTAACAGCTTTTATTTTCTCAGCACACTTCCTTATTTGGCTTGCCTTAGCAGCCTTCTCCATTGTTCATTGAGACAAAAAAATTCCTCAAAAAACAGCTCTTCAAGAAATAGTAGGCCATTGCTAGAAAGAGCCTCTTTTAAGTTGGCTTAAGATAGAATAATAATCGTTGAAGGTGATTAAGAAGAGGTAGGCATAACTTACTGTCCGTTTGAAAGGTGGATTTCCAAATGACAGCTACTTCAACCTCCAAACAGATTGCAGCCTCTTCCCTCCCAGTTTTTGGCATGTAGATACCTTTGGGGTTCAACTCCAGAAACTGTTTTCTGGCTTACAGCTGTATTGAAGGATTCTGAGGGGAAGTTCTTCAACACACCATGGCCAGGTGGGTCATAAAAGCTGATGGGATATCAATCCCTTCAGTTAGAAGGCAGAAGAGCAACGCCCCAGGGAAAAGTCCTTTGGAGATCTCTCCCCAGGTGTGTGTTCAGTTAGCCATGTTCCCTGGAAGTGAATTTTGGGTGTAAGTCTTGATGGTCATAAGTCAAGGCACCGTGTGCCCAGACCCAATTTTACAACCATTTTTATGGCAGCCATTAAGCAAATTATTGAGTCATTAAACAAGCCATGCAGTTGGATGTCCAAATCTATTGTACTGTACGGAAACTGGAAAAAGACATCACAAATCATTGGGCCATAAAACACCCATTTTGGATGTGAGCGGGATCTGACTGCAATACCTGTCACCCCATTGATTACCAGGGTTGATTTGGCTAATCTGTCTGGATAGTCGACAATCGTCTTCCTCCTGCATTGTTTTATGTGCATCCCTCCCGAGCTTGGTAGAAGAGGATAACCATCCCAAATAGAATAAGTATACCGATCTTGGTCAAAGGTATATGATAGCTGCACTCTCCTAGAACTTCAAGACAAGCACTCATTCTGAGACTGTCATACCTCTGAATGGTAATTAAACAACCAGTCATAAATCAAGGACTACCTGTAATTCAGGGATCTCCCATTCAACATACTAATCAGATCTGATCCTATTTAGTTGATTGTCAAACAAACAAAATATGAATTGAGACTTGGTATCATTATTGGCAATTTGCTAAAATGTATTCACTTTGAGAGCTATTGGTGTTTTGAAACTAGTTATGGCTAATATAATATTTTTCAAATTTAGAATATAATTATTACTATTAGATATTGGAATTGGAATTAGTTTATTTGTATGCTGCCCTTCTCCCTGAGGGGACTCAGGGCGACTCACAATTCAGGGGGGAGGGGATGACAAACAAGTGATAGACATAAGACAATACATTATTAAAAGAAGCACAACAGTCATACCATTTGGGCGGGGTTAGGGTCTTTAGCCCCAGGCCTGCTGGGACAGCCAGATTTTAAAGGCGGTACGGAAGGTCTGAAGGGTGGTGAGGGTACGAATCTCCACGGGGAGTTCGTTCCAGAGGGTCGGAGCAGCCACCGAGAAGGCTCTCCTCCGGGTAGTTGCCAGCCGACATTGGCTGGCTGATGGAATTCGGAGGAGGCCTAATCTATGCGATCTTATCGGTCTAGTGGAGGTAATTGGCAGTAGGCGGTCTCCGCCTACTATATATAGTTGATATATTTCAACTATAAAAACAGTGTTAATAAAAAGATCTAAAGGGGGAGACGTTGGAGCTGTCACCAGACTCCGACAGTGAGGGGCCCTATGAGTCGGCTCTGGAGGATGTGGGGGACCCTGGACAGGGTTCCAACTCTGAGCAGGGCGTAGAGAGGCTGGTTGGCCACCAGGAGGCACCTGAACCTTGGACCAGTGGGGAGGAGACAAGGGAGAGTGATTGTGACGTCATGCATTGGAGTAGTGGAGAAGAAACAAGGGAGTTGGTCCTGGATGCCCAGCAATGGAGAGCTAATAGGCGTAAAGAACAGTTACGCAGTTACAGGAGATAATTGCACTCAGCTGGTGGTAATTAGGCTCCTCTCAAGCCTATAAAAGGAATGATTGTGCACACACCCTTTGCAGGAGTCAACGTATTCATTAAAGTTGAAGAACTCTCGTGGCTAGCTTGGCAGGCTGGATTGCTGCCAAAGTCTGGACTGTGCTGGATTGCTGCCAAGGTCCTGTCTGTGTGTTAATAAATCCTTGAAGTATCTTTGTCTCGGCGTGCTTTGGTGTAGGACGAAGGGGGTCAGAACAGGACACTATATCAAAGGAGACCATAATCTCCTCAAGAACCACATTTAAGGCTTGTAGTTTTGTCAAAAAGTGTAAATTGACCAGACTCCTTATTGTGCTCAAACACAGCCTTATGCAGTGCTGTGGACACATTTTATAAAATCATATATAACCTTTATGATTATTTATATTTAAAGAAATATAACAGTAATGTATGTGGGGATTCAAAAGAAGCAGACTTTATGATACTTCTTTTATTATTTTAATGAAAGTATTTGATCCTGTGTATGTCTGAATAGGCATGCATGCTTAAAGTGTCAGGTTTCGAAGGGATAATGAAACCAGCCAAACACAGAAACAGTTTGAAATGCAGTTTGTATTCTTCCTTTAACACGAACTGACCAACCAAGCATAAGGCAATGAATAAATTGTCAGAGCTGCTACCCTGTGCTTCCCATCACCTTTTATAGCTACCTTGGTAATTAAGGTAAGCCGCACTCCACGCATGCGCACACCATCACCTTGTGACCCAGAGCGGAACCACCTGGCAATTAATCATGGATTGTTAGCATGAATTTCTGCAGTTTGTGTAGGTGGGATGGTGAGTCTTGGCAGCTGGCCCAGTCTTCTCCCCTGAATGGCAGCTTCAGGCCTCGGAGTTGACATAAAGTGTGAATTTTCTTAAGAGACTATTGTATCTTTGCTTAATATTATTCTCTCCCGAGAAATAAATATTTTATTTTATTCTCAAATAAAAGCACACAATCATTTATGTAGCCATTGATTGTCAAATTAGCAATAAAGATGTAAAGGAAATATGAATAATAGCATTTGAAATGGATTTCAAATGGACTAAACATGAGTGTGAATCCTGCTCTTGTATTAAAAATATAACAAACTTTAGGAAAGAAGGTATACCAACCCAGAGTCTGGGTATTTTGAGCAAGATGGCTATAACCTTGTCTCCCAGAACTGTAAATCCAACTGTCTGGAACATTTGTGGATAAGTCTTCTGCTTGCCTGGAGAAGGATTACAGAGCCCATTTACTTGTTGACTCTTCATTTACCATGGCCATTGGCACTGTCTTCAATCTACCATTTCCACACAGAAATCTGATCTTTGTTATCTGAATTAAATTCTGTACCTACATAAAGGTGCCTTGGCTATTTCAAGGGCTTCTTTGTAATGCTTTTCATTCAAAAGTAATTCAATTTCTCCTCAGGCCCAGAAGGAAAATATGCTTTCAGTAACGGCACATGATGCTCATCAGAATTTGTGGGAAAAAGAACTGAAATTGAAATCAAAACTTGAGATTCGCCTTTCTGAGCTTGATAAGGAAAAGACAGAACTAATATCTCAGGTAGGTTCAGTATCAACAATTCACTGTGTTGGAAATGATGAAGAAAAAATGGTATTACGGTTGAGGTATCAGACTCAGACTAGGGAGAGCAAGTTTAAGTCCACGTTCAGCCATAGGAAACTCACCGAGTCTTGGTGCTTTAGACCAGTCACTAAGTCACTCAGTTCAAACTACCTCACAGGATCATTGTGGTAAGGAAAATTGAAGAAATAAAGCATCCATATGAGCTGATTCATATGAACAATAAATAAGCCTTAAACATCTTGGATTCAAAATTCATTAAGGATTTCATTATGTATGTGATCAGAATCAAAAGTTATCTGGATGAGAGAAGCAGTCATAACTGATTCAGATGTGAACATCATGCTGTAAAAGTGTGACTTGTCTTTTCTCTCACATATTTTTTAGTGGGCATGGATTTTAATGGTGCAGATGAAGGTTCTTTATGTTTTTATATTATCTGCTTATGTATGTAACTGATAGATTTACAATGCTTTTAGGAAGCAGTATTTTTAAATCCTTCTAGCTGTTTAAATAATAAATTTGCATTGAGAATTTTGAAAGATCATAAATAAAACAATATTTCCTAAGGTTCAAATAACAGTAGAAAAACAATTTTTACTTCTGTACAAACTGAAAAAAGTTGAGTAAAAGTTATTTTTACTCTCTATCCTTTGTGAGTTCTGAAAATGAAAAGGATTTAAATCCTTTTTGACATGGTTTGGCATGCTGTTAGCCTTCACAGATGGGTGCGGTTCAAAAATTTAATTGCAAAAGCTCATGAAAACCCAAAACTTAGTTCCAAATTACATTATTTGTTTCATAGTACACACTTCAGCTTCTTAGCAGAAAGTTTTACCACCATTGGAACTTTCTGATAGATTGCTCCTACACTATAGCATCAGGATGCTCATTTAAAATCTGGGCAGAGTATCAGTGTCTTAATAAAACTGTCATTTTGAAAATTACAAAATTTGGAAATAAATATATATGTCAAGAAATGAAATATATTTCAATATAGTCATTTTATTTCACAAAGATCAAAATGAAGGTGGAATACCATCACAGATTTATCTGTGCGTTAAAACATATGCTATTTAAAATGTTGTCAAGTCTGGAAATTATGTTCTTATTCTTTTACAGTTTGAGAATGAAAAGAAAAAAATAAAGAAGGTACTAGAATTAAAGCGATCAGTGGAAACGCGACTAGATCAAGAAATGAAAAGGAACAATGAATTACAAAAAGAATATAATGGGTAACTTTATTGTGCAGATGCTTTCTGTATATAGAATTTTTATTTTAAATATATTTAACATTGCTATAATGAAATAATCTTACATATAAAAGCTAATATCCCTGTTTCTGTGACCTGTGTTTTCTACATTTTATGCACTACCTCTTGATTTATAATATAGATACAGGTAGTCTTTATACTATAACCATTTATTTAACAACTGTTTAAAGTTACGAGGGACCTGAAAGCAGTGACTAACTACCAGTTATTGCATTTTCAGCTTTGGCAATGTTCCTGGGCTTATGATAAACGTGGGTGCTTGGCAATCAGCATGTTTTTGCAGTACTTGCAGTGTCTGTGGATCATGTGACCATAATTTATGACCTTCCCAGGGGACTTCTGAAAAGCAAATTAAATGGGTGAATTTGCTTAAAGACCATAACAAAATAGTTATAAAACTGGACACAATTCACTGAAAGTCTGCATCACTTAGTTACGGTTCTGGTCCCAATTGTGGTCATAAGTCAAGAACTACTTATTGTCCTCACTTAACAGCCACAATTGAGCCCAGTCATTAAGAGGTGCAATACATGACCTGACTTGATTTTACAATCCTTTTTAAAATGGTCATAAATTGAGTCACTGTGTTAGATAAACTAATCGTGATTGTTAAGCAAATCCATTCTCCCAATTTTTTTTGGGGGGGGGGGGCGGTGTTGCTGGAAAGCAGCAAAAAGCCTTGCTAATAATTGTTGCATGATCATGGTATGCTACAACTGGTCGTTAAGTGTGAGTAGGCAGTGAAATATCCAAAATGTGATCATGTGACTGCAATGGGATGTGCCAATCATAACTTTGAGGAGGAGTCATAAGTAACTTTTGGAGAGTTTTTGAAACTTCGACTGGTTGTTAAGCACGGAGCAAGAAATGCATGGTGTTAACAAAGAAATGAAGACATTGAATAGTACATTAATAGAATTATAACCTCCAAAGGAATTAACTACAGTGGCAATGAAAGCAGTTTTACTGCAAAATAGATGAAAGAATATTATAGTGAAGAGAACATTGTATACTTTAGCAGTGCAAACTTTTATGTGAATTACTAATTAATTTGTGCATCTACAGTATCAGAAAAACAATGTTAAATTGGAATTTTGGTCATTTTAAAATGGCTATTTGTAGAGTAATGAACAATGTCTAAAAATAGCAAATCATTATTTTTCACATTCTTTCCACTCATTCAGCCTTGGTAGAATTGTGCAGCAAAAGTAGCATCTATAGTATACTTTAAACAATTGCAGTAAAATTTATTTTTCTTTGCAGTATAAAAAAAGTTCTAAAAATAACCCAAAAGAAATTAAAAGGTTATGAGAGTGGAGAAAGTTCATCTCAAGTCAGCTTACATGGAGAAATAATGAATAAATATTCAGAAATCGACAATGAAGTTGGAAAACTTAGAAAAAGGGTATGTGACAGCTATTACTTTAATTTATTTAAATTTCACTCTTACATGATTGCACTTACATAGTCCTTGTACTAGTGAACAATAAGCTCCAAACTCAATTCAGAGTACTAGTCATTATCTATAAATAAAACAGTACAGTGGGAAACTGGATTAGTTAACTTTCTTCTTTAAATTGCTTCTTCTGTGGGATGGTGCTTAGGTTTGGACTTGGGGGCAGTTTCTTTCCACGGAAGTCTCAAGGCTTTTGAGTAACTGGTTCTCTTTCTTGTTGGCCTTCTATAATGAAGCAAATCTTTCATTTAAGTGGGTAGTGGTGAAAGTCCTTTTCTGGACTTTTGTTTGGTGCACAATTGGCTGCTTTATATAAAGCTTTATATAAAGTTTAAAATTATAAAAACTATAAAACTACCCAGAAACCTGAGATAGAGGTATTTATTTATCTGTTTATTTTGTGTCTTTGAATCAGTGTTGACCCCTGTTTGTAAAAATCTTTGCACTTATATACCGGTATTAGTATTTGGTTTCCCATTTGGAATTTTTTTTATTGTTTTAATCATTTGAACATAGAATATATTAACTAAAACTTAATATAAAATGTATTAAATTTATATGCTGCTTGAGTCACCTTATTGGTGAGGGGAGGAAGCATATGAATTTAATAAATAAATATTAGTTAAAATGCTTTTGGTCCACTTAGCTGTTACCTCTCTATATCTGCCATCAAATATGATAGGATTCTTTGTATCCCTGAGCAAATACATTAAATTATTACTTGGCTTTATAGAAAATCCTCGAGGTACGAACCTCATGGAGCCTGCCCATTAGGTTCGTAAGTCAAAAAATTAATCAAATGAATCTGACCATTTTTAAAATTAAATCCATTAAATTAATCAAATGGCTCATTAAATAAATGAAGATCTGTCTGTCTTCCAGCCCACAACCAATCAGTTGTTTCTGTCTCCACTGATCAGCTATTTCCGGTACAGCTGAATGAGAAACTAAATTGCTTCCAAGCAGCTCCATTTAAAGTTTACCAAAAAAAAACCATTTGCTGAAATATCTTCAGACAGCTGCCTAGAGTTGGGGTGGGACAGTAATTTACAGAACTCTCCATTGCAGTTGCTTTAAAAAAAAAAAAACACCTTCCACTTAGCTTACAGTCTCTAGCCAACCAGCGAGAGATGGGGGAGGGGTTTTACAGAACTCTTGGCTTGCAATAGTAACAGAGATGAGGTCATCTAGTCCAACCCACTGCTCTCACAAGAGTACTTCTGATAAATGCCTTATCCAGTCACTTCTTAAAAGTCTCCAATGATGAGGCACCAACGACTTCTGGAGGCAATTTAGATTTAGAACCTCTTTAAAAAAAAATACTGTCGTAATCAGCACAAACCTCTCCACGCAAAATCAAAAAACCCATATACTGTACATTCGTTCTGATGAAAATTCGCTGAAGGAACCTCGTATCCGAGGGTTTACCTGTATTTTGAAAAGATGGTAGTCTTTTTCTTTTAAGTGTTTTTTGCTTGTTCAGGTTGATGAACTTTCTCGCCATTTGGAGGTTGAGTCAACAAGAAGTACCCAGTTGGAATCTACCAATTGTGAACTGCGTGAACAATTAGCATCTATGAAGATATTCCATAAGAATCATGAAAAATTAGAAAAAAGCAAATTGCAATTAGAAGAAGAGGTAGCTAAGCTCAAACGCCAAGTACAGAGTAACTTAATAGATCTCAGTCAAGTGGAACAATACAAGAGAGAGATCGAAGAACGAGCTAAACAAGAGATAAGACAAAAACTGGAAGAAGTCAATTTCTTTTTGCAGGTAACTTACTTATTTCCTATTTTTATTATTTTTATCACTAAATCAAGAAAGAGAACATATATGCTATTCCTTCTTCCTCCTATTTTTCCCACAATCACAAATCTGTGAGTTGGTTGGGCTGAGAGAGAATCGCTGGCCCAAAATCACCCAGCTGGTTTTTACATATCCAAGACAGAACTATAATGCACAGTCCCCTGGTTAAGTTGGTGCCTTAGTCATTAGACCAACCTAGCTCTTTTAAATAATTGTCAAATGTTAATTGTAAGTTATTTCATTGACAAAATTGCTTAACATTTTGATTTAATCAACTTGCTACACTCAGACAGTATATTCTCAGGTAATTGTTTAATTAAGATTTGGGTGTACAGCAAGGACTTTTCTTCTAAATTAATATATTTTATGAATTAGACACAGGCTGCTTCTCAAGAAACTTTGGAACAGATAAGAGCTAATAGTAATGCTTCTTTGAGAAATCAATTGGAGAACAAAATTAAAGAATTAGAATCAGAGTTGACCAAATTTAAAAACAGCCATCAAGATAGCATATTACAAAAAGAATCTACACATACAGAATTGGAAAAATATAAAGGATTGTATTTAGAAGAAATAAAAATACGGAAATCTTTGGGGAGCAAATTGGATAGGTAAGTAAAAAATGTTTCAATTCTTGAAAATGTATTTCTTCATATTTATTTCAGATTGGGTAATGTCAATATGAAAAGAAAAAAATTAGTATTGTAATATCACTATGATAGCGATACCTGGTTAATGCAAAGCTTTCTGTTGAATGGTTTCAAAGATACCATATGGTAACAGCAACATTTAAGTATTCATGTATTCATGTAGTAAATCTGTATGCCTGCCCATCTTACTACCAAGGAATTCTAGGTGGCTTACAATACCACAAATAACAGAATAAAACAACTATATCATTGGACATTAAAATAAAATATTAAAACTAATATTAACATAGAATATCTAATATTAAATATAATATTAAATTTTATATTTAATAACATTTTCTAATAAATGTAGTAGTAAAGCAGAAAATATTTCTTCAGATTAGTGTTTACCAACACTAATCTGGTTCGCCTGGTACGTCAGTTGTGCCCCTTCCTGGATCGTGATGCTCTGTGCACAGTCACTCATGCCCTCGTCCTTTCTCGCCTGGACTACTGTAATGTTTTCTACATGGAGCTGTCCTTGAAGAGCACCCGGAGGCTTCAACTGGTCCAGAATGCGGCTGCGCGGGTTATCATGGGGGCACTTAGGGAGCACATGCTACACTCCTTTTAGGCGGCCTGCACTGGTTGCCGGTTGTCTTCCATGTGCGATTCAAGGTACTAATTATGACCTTTAAAGCGCTTCATGGCTTAGGCCCAGGGTACTTGCGAGACCACCTACTGCCACTGGTAGCCTCCCACCGTCCAGTGCGATCCCACAGAGTTGGCCTCTTCAGGGTGCTGTCGGCCAGACAGTGTCGGCTAGCGACCCCCAGGGGGAGAGCCTTCTCTGTGGGAGCGCCTTCCCTCTGGAATAAGCTGCCCCTGGAGCTTTGTATAATCCCCGACCTCCGGTCCTTCTGACGTGCCCTAAAAAGTTGGTTTTTCCAGCAAGCCAGCCTGGCCTGAACAAAACAAAATAAATTATTGATCATTGTTAATTTTAATTCGAATTTTTTTTAAAAAAAATGTTATTGTCAATTCTAATAGGGTTTGTTTGTGATATTCTATTTAATTTTTTTTAACTTTTGCATTATGTATTTCTTTTAATGTTGTACACCGCCCTGAGTCCTTGGGAGAAGGGCGGCATATAAATCTAATAAACCAAACCAAACCAATAAATTAGGAAAATAACCTTTCTCTTTATACATCTGTTTGTAATCTGAGAATATATCATCTTTTTCACACCATAAGACGCACCAGACCATAAGGCGCACATTAGCTTTAGTGAAGGAAAACAAAAAGAAAAAATCTGCCTGTGCCTCCCAGCATCCATCTGGTATTCATCTGGCTAGCATCCTTGCAGCAAACAGCAGGGTCAGCTTAAGCACATTTTTGCAGCCCCAGCACGTGGCTTGTCAGGGCTCCACTCCGTTGCGCCCACAACTGGTCAACTGAGCTGAGCCTCTGCCGGGGAAGACTGGAGCCTTTGCTGCTGAGCAGCTGATTAGTGATTGGATAGGCCTCCTGGAATACTACCAATCAGCTGTTCTAGGCACCACTGATCACCGCAGCCACCATTTGGTGATTTCCACCATCTAGAACAGCTAATCAGAAGTATTCCAGGAGGCCGATCCAACCACCAATCAGGTACTCGGCAGAGAAGGCTCCAGCGTTCCATGGCAGTGGCAAATGTCCCAAACCCCTCTCCACCACCGCAATATTCGCTCTATAAGATGCATAGACATTTCCACCCACTTTTTTTTTGGGGGGGGTGCATCTTATAGTGCAAAAAAATACGGTAGTTCTGCAAATATAGTTCTTTTTGACATATATGATGAAGACTTAAATATTCAGGGGTTTAAATTGTAGAAATATAAAAGAAATGGAAATGGGATATTAGCTAAATAAGTCCCTAATATTTTATCATTGTTCAGATAGGTTTTACCCTCATTCTTGATTAGGCCTGGGGATGCACTTTGTCAGATGTAGTGTTTTCTCCAAAACAAAGGTGATTCTTTTAGACTCCTATCAGCTTTGGGAGAGAAGAGGTTGATAGAATTGGAGAGAAGGTATTTTATCTAATCCTAATTAATGTATGAAATGAACAGAATCTTTCTGCTTTCTTGCTGTGAATGAAAGAAAGGTAAATAGATTTCATCTATCTTATAAAGTGATGGTTAGATTTCATTTAGTATAAATTATATCACCCCACCCTCCCAAGCTGAGCAATCTTCTGCTAACTTTATTTCCCTTTCCACTTGAAAGGTGTAAATGTATAATTTCTAATGCAAAACTTGGAAATCTACCTTGTCAGGAAAACATCCATATGATTTTTGTACTATTTTGTACTATTACATAAAGTATTGATTATTGCATACCATATTTTTCAGAGTATAAGACACTCCTTTTTTCCTCAAAAAAGAGGCTGAAAATCTGGGTTTGCTTGTTTTTGGACCCCCCACCCCCCGAGGAGCACTCTGCAAGCCCCCCCCCCAAGGCTATTCATGCCTTTTATTTGAAAAAAACAGGCCTGTTTTCACGAAAAACAGGCCGTTTTGGGGAGGTTTGCAGAATGCAAAAACTTTTCTTTTCTTTTCGGAAAGCTCTTTAGTTAGAATGATTGATGAGAATTAGATTGAACACGTGCTCTGCCAGCAGAAACAAGTCTTAGGTGCTGCAGGTTGTCAGCGATTTTCTTCTCCAGCACATGGATAAATACACCTGGAAACATCTACCTACCTACTCTCTCTCTCCCTACCTACCTATTGTATTTTTTCTCTCTCTCTCTATCCCTCTATCTACCTACCTACCTACCCCCTCTCTCTCTCCCTACCTACCTACTGTATTTCTCTCTCTCTATCCCTCTATCTACCTTCTTACCTAACTACTCTCTCTCCTTACCTACCTACAGTATTTCTTGCTGTTTCTCTCCCACTCTATCCCTCTATCTACCTACTTTTTTTAAAAAAATTGCTTTTTCAAAACCTTGGTGCGTCTTATACTCCGAAAAAATATGGTACTTAATTTTGCACAGTTATGCGAACGGTCGTTTTGTTTTTCAAATTAAATATAACATTGACATTGAAAAATTGAACATTAATTGAAAAAGAAAAGAAATAGAAAGAAAAACAATTACTATGTTAAGGATTCCCCGTAGGTATTGACTAATATTTTATGGCAGGAGATACATTCCATTATGAATAAAATGTCTTCCCTTGTGTTTTATTGATATATGTTTTATATATGTATCCTGTCTTTTCTCATTTATACTGAGGTTTCAAATCAAAGAAAAGAAAGACTTCATATTCTGCTTTGTGCCTGGACATACAGCTTACTTTAGCACAGGAGGATAGAGAAAATTGTTAGGACAATAGAGAAAAAAACAAGTGTTGATTTTTAATGACCGTTCCAGAACTTGGAACACAATAATGAGGCTTCTATTTAGACTGATTAAGGTACATACGCTCTGGATAGATACATTTTTGGAACAGGTTAGAGATACATTACAATTTGCCTGGAGTTCTGATTTTTTATGCAATTAAGTGCATCGTTATTCTAAGATTATATCTTGCTTAACTGTTGATTTGTTCCAAATCTTTTGCAGAGCTAATGCGAAATTAGGAGAAGCCAACACTCAACTCTATTATGAGCGTCACAAAAACAAGTCTTTACTTGCCAACAGCTTTATAAGTGGAAACCTCTCTTCAAGTCCTATCCTGGAAACAGTTCAGATGGGAAATCTTGGCAACAATTTAGCATTAAATAAATCTCTTAACCTTGGAGGAGGATTCCTGAACACAAATGGAACTGCATTAGCCTCAAAAAACAGAATGGAAGCTTACTTAGCAAAGGTTAGTAATTGTGAATGTCATTCTAAGCTGTAATTTCTGTTCTAACTTTAGGTTATATGTAAAATAATGATTGAAATTTTGAACATTATTTAAAAGTCAAATTTGATTGTTTTGTGGTTTACCAGTTAAATGTGTAGCAAATTTTAGAAACATGATACTCATCCCATCTTTAGAGACTCTTATGCAGAATTTACAAATAGCGGGAATAGCTGCAAGAAAATAAGATTTGCAACTTAATAGACCAGACTGATATGTAAAGTCCATCAAGAAGGCACAAAATGCCTGCCTCATTTTAAAAGAATGCAGTTTTTGTTGGCATATATAATAGCACTTTTGATAGAAATAAAGACTCCAACTTTGATACAAACATTTCTGTGAAAGATCATTGTTTACTGCTGTTCATTTCTGTAAATACTACATGCTGACTTTTTTGTAAGCTATATTGGTTTTCAGTTTCTTTGTTTGTTTAAAACATTTGTATAGCCTCCCATCATATATCAATTGTGGGAGGCTTACAACCAGTAGAACAATACAAAAAAGCAAAAAAAAAAAAAAAGCTGACACCATAGCCCCACTTATCTGTAGCCCATATTCTCATCCCAGCTTCATCTTTGTCCTATTCCAATATTTTGGAGAAGAGCCAGGTTTTAAGGGCTTTCCTGAAAGACAAAAGACATGGGACCTGTCGGTTCTCAGAGGAAAAGGCATACCTTAGGCAGAGGTTTCAGCACAAAAGATATACTTCCAAAGACTCCAAGATGGCAATGCTTAAGAACCAGGACCTGGAATGTGCTGCCCTATTCCTTCTGTTGGGATGGGCAGATTGAAACGGCGTTTCACAGTTGTACAATTGTTCTTGGAGGAGGAGGAGGAGGATAGCATCAACAATGCCTTTATTTCTCTCCATTAGTTTGCCATCACTATAAACTGGTAATAAGGTGTACTGCAATTTAACACTTCATTTAACAACAAGAAAGGAATAATGAAACAAAACAGTGAAGTGTATAATAAATTGCTAGCATATAATGAATTAAAGAATGAACAGAACATGTGATTTTGAAACTCCCTACAAGTTCAGTAGTGAACAAATTAGTCCAAAAATGAAAGGGGAAGAAAAGGAAATTGAGCTATTAAGGGATCTGAAAGTAAAATTAATGGGAGTTCAAGAAAAGAAGGAAAGATAGCATAAAAAGAACTGGGAAGCTGAATAAGGAATGGTTTAAAAGGTAAGGGAATTGTATGCAAATCACAGCTTTTTCATTCCCATGGTGTTTTTTTAGATATTACTTTTTGGTTAAAATAGAATTAATAACAGAAAACAAAACAAAGCATTTCATAAAGCCCAACATTTTCTCCAAAAGCATTCTAATCAGGGACCCCCTAAGTAAAGTACTGGTTTTTCTTACCATGATACTTTAAAATTTAATAATAATAATAATAATAATAATAATAATAATAATAATCCGCCGTTGCCGGTCCCAAGCCCGGATGAGAAAGGAGGAAGGTTGGGATCAGGTTGGCATCTGGTCCCGTAAAAAAACCCTCGCCAACCCATACAATATGGTGAAAAAAACAAATAAGAATTCCATACTGCATCGGTCGTCGCGCGGGTTAACAAGGGCCGCGGCGGATGTTGGGGTCCCTGGACATCCGTCGACAAGTGGGCTACAAGTGGACCAGCCAACAAAACGACAAAAATATAGTGCAGATGAAAACCGTGCCATAATGGCCTGTTACTACAACTCAGAGCCAGAAAAAAGAGGATATTTAAAGCGAATGTATGAATTATGGAAACAACAATATCCAGATTCAAATGTTAGTGAACAACGACTAGCAGATCAAAGGCGATTTATTATACGGAATAAAGTGTTTAGTGAAGTTGAACATGAGGAAATTCAGGCAAATTGCAAAACCCAAAAAACAATATCACAAGCGGAAATAACTGATATTCAAGACACAACTAAAGACACTATAGTAGAACTCCCAGAAGAAGCTCTCAGGGAGGAAATAACATCACCACCACTAGAACCAGTTACCACTGAACCAACTGATGAACTAACTCAAAAACAAAAAGAATTGAAGGATAAGATCATGGAGCATTTTCTGCTTAATGAGGAAAGGCTACGTTTACC
Source organism: Thamnophis sirtalis (assembly GCF_051295495.1). Classification (NCBI taxonomy): domain Eukaryota; kingdom Metazoa; phylum Chordata; class Lepidosauria; order Squamata; family Natricidae; genus Thamnophis; species Thamnophis sirtalis. Next base: position 57,312,771 of record NW_028261389.1, on the reverse strand, counting down.
ATCACTAAAAACTGTGCCTAAGAAAATTTTGGCCCCTATCATGAAAATGGTTAATGCAGTGTTTTCAACAATTGAACCGGGATCCATCTTGGAAACAAACCAGTTAATGTACAGCGCAGCTGTAATAGTCACTAGCGAACTAGGCATTAAAATTAAAGTACCTAGTCACACAACAGAAAAAGCATCAAAGCCAAAGTGGAAAATCCGTCTAGAACAAAAAATCAAAAAATTAAGGGCAGATGCTAGTAACTTAAAGAACATGCATGAGCAACGGCTTAAAAACAACAAAATCATAGATTGGCTAATCAGAAGATATAGATTGGATACAAGAAACATCAATGAAGCTGTAGAGATTGTAAAACAGCAGATAACAGCAACAGCTAGAAAAATTGAAAGATATGAGGCACGAATCATCCAATATAAACAAAATCAGCAATTTCGATCAGACCAACGGCGTTTTTATCAAAGTCTTAATGTGAATGGTGACACCAAAAGTGAAAAACCAGAAAAGCAGGCCACAGTTGAATTCTGGAAAGAATTGTGGGAAAATGCAAAGGACTACAACAAGGAAGCAAAGTGGATACATGACTTTGAGAAAAGCATTGGCAACAAACAAATGCAAGTATTAGAAATAACAACTGAGATGATCAAAAATCGAGTTAAAAAGGTAAAGAATTGGACATCACCTGGAAAGGACCAATTACATGGTTTCTGGCTCAAATATCTGACCAGTTTACATGCAATATTGGCCAGGCAACTGAATGAAATTTTACAAAAGGGCCAAATTGATGAATGGTTGACAACTGGAAAAACATACTTGATTCAGAAAGATCCAACTAAAGGAACAACACCTGAAAACTATAGACCAATAACATGCTTACCAACAACCTTCAAATTACTCACAGGCATTATTGCAGATAACATGATGGATTATTTGGAAACAAACAACATCTTGCCAATAGAGCAAAAAGGCAACAAAAGAAGGAGCAGGGGCACAAAAGATCAGCTTCTAATTGATAAAATGATATTAGAAAATTGTAAGAACAGAAAAACGAACTTGAATATGGTCTGGATTGATTACAAAAAGGCATTTGACTCACTGCCACATAGTTGGATCATAAAATGCTTAGAAACAACTGGCATTAGCAAAAATATTACATCTTTTACTGAAAAGGCGATGAAACAATGGAGAACTGAGTTGGCAGTAGGGAATGAGAGCTACGGAATGGTTAATATCAAGCGAGGAATTTTCCAGGGTGATTCACTTTCACCTCTTCTCTTCATCATCGCAATGATCCCACTATCAGTAATCTTAAAAAAAATGAAATTAGGCTACCAAACAGCCAAAAAAGCTGAAAAAATTTCGCATTTACTATATATGGATGATTTGAAACTCTATGGAAAGTCAGAAATAGAAATCCAATCATTGACAAATACAGTCCGAGTATTCAGCACCGATATTTCAATGCAGTTTGGCATGGAAAAATGCGCCACTGTATCCATAAAAAGGGGCAAAATCACTGCATCTGAGGGAATTGAAATGCCCAATGGCCAACTAATTAAATGCAAAGAAAATGAAGCCTACAAATACTTAGGCATTCTGCAGTTGGATAACATCAAGCATGGAGAAGTAAAAACTATTGTCAGGCGAGAGTACACCAACAGAGTTAGGAAAATTTTGAAATCTAAATTGAATGGTGGAAATACAATCAAGGCCATAAATACCTGGGCAATACCAGTTATAAGATACACAGCTGGCATAGTTAACTGGACACAAGCTGATTTGGACCTTTTGGACCGAAAAACCAGGAAACTAATGACAATGCACTACAGTTTACATCCACGTGGTGATACTGATAGACTATATCTGCCCCGAAAATCAGGTGGCAGAGGATTATTACAAGTGAAGCAAACAGTTGAAGAAGAAAAACATGCACTGGCTGATTATTTAAAAGACACTCAAGAACATCTATTAATCGAAGTAAAGAACAAAAATCTACTGAAGGCCCAACAGACAAAACAAGAATACAGAAAAGATGTGATAAAATCAAGAATGGAGAGTTGGCAGAACAAAGCACTGCATGGTCAATTTCTGGAAAAAATAAAAGATAAAGTGGACAGTGAACAAACTTGGTTATGGTTAAAAACAGGTACATTAAAGAAAGAAACAGAGTCACTAATCCTGGCTGCGCAAGAACAAGCTATCCGCACAAATGCCATTAAGGCCAAAATAGAAAAATCCTCTGATGATGCCAAATGCAGACTTTGCAAAGAAGCTGATGAAACTGTTGATCACATACTCAGCTGCTGTAAAAAAAAAAAAATCACGCAGACTGATTATAAATTGCGGCACAATTCAGTAGCACAAATGATCCATTGGAATTTGTGCAAAAATTATAATATTAAAACAGCAACAAACTGGTGGGAACATCAGCCTGAAAAAGTCACCGAAAATCAGATGGTCAAGATCTTGTGGGATTTCCGTATACAAACCGACAAAATACTGGCGCATAATACACCAGACATCACACTGGTTGAGAAAAATAAGGTCACAATCATAGACATCGCAATACCAGGTGATAGCAGGGTCGCCGAGAAGGAACATGAAAAAATCGCAAGATACCAGGACTTAAAAATTGAAATTCAACGACTATGGCACAAACCAGCAGTGGTAATTCCAGTGGTAATTGGCACACTGGGTGCTATTCCAAAAGCACTGGAATTACATTTAAAACAGTTAAAAATTGACAAAATCACCATCAGTCAAATGCAAAAAGCCGCACTGCTTGGATCTGCACGCATATTACGAAAATACGTTACGACGTCCTAGGCCCCTGGGTGGGGCCCGACTAGTAACCAATGCCAAATCCGGCGAAACAACTGGCCGCTGTGATACAATTGAATAATAATAATAATAATAATAATAATAATAATAATAATAATAATAATAATAATAATAATAATAATAATAATGGCTTTTGTGAATTGTTTTCTGTAGTCTACTCAAGTATTCAGTTTCTCATGTTACTTCATGTAAGTCTGAATTCAATTCTAGTTTATGTCTTATGAACTCACAAAATCTCTCCAAAGCACATATAGCTTAATGTGTTAATGTGACTACTGAATTAATTACCCTTCTCTGCTCTACCTCTCCCCAGAATGGGACCATCTGGTTCTCACCCTTGGCTGCACCTCGTTCACCTCCAGTCTCCTGCCTCAGCCCATTTACAGCCTGCTTTTCTCCTCTGCTGGCCCTTCCCTGGCCATTTATCCTGCCTCTGGCCCTCCACCCTCACGCCATTTGCCCTGGCCCATTCACCAATACAGTGTTTGTCTTTGTCTTGCCTTTGGCAGAATGGGACAATTAGCCACCACCCAATTGGGTGGCAGGCAGAAGCCATGATGCATGCAATAGGTGATTTACAGGGGCTGTGGGGCTATGAGGGAGGTACAGCAGCTGAATGACGGTGGTGCACAGCTGCAGGCACAGGGGAAAGCAACTTCTGGTGTATAGCAGAAAGCCAACTGCATGTTCAGTGTCAGGCAGGCAGGATCAGGGTGGGGTGGGGCGGGAGAGCGGAGTCCATGACTAGAAGCAACGTAAGGGAAGGCTTTTGTTTTTACTTATGCTCAGCAACTATAAGCAGAGCAGAAAACAGGCAGGAAGTGGTGGGTGGTCTTCCCCCATGGCTTCAAGCATGGGGGAAAGCAGCTTCTGGCATGGAGTGGGAGGTCAACTGCCCATTTGGTGTCAGGCAGGCAGGATCAGGTACAGGGTGGCATGAGGCTGGACAGCTCCATCAGCAGGGAGGCCAGAGAGGGGGGGGGGGAAGAAGGCGCTGCTCCGCAGCTTATGTTTTTTAAAGCTGTCAGTGGCTCCAGGCAGACCGGACAACAGGCAGACAGCGGTGGGGCTTCCCATTTTTACCCTTCAAGGGAAGGAGGAAGAGTGGAAAGGAAGGAAGGATAGAAGGGTAGATAGCTGAGGGCCTGGGTATGGTGTCTGGTGGCAGGGATCTCTGGGGTACTGGATAGGACCTTGGCAGCTGCTGGATCTTGACATGTAGGGTTTATTTCAAAAGAAAATAGACTGAAAAAAAGAAAAATTAATCACCACAGAAGGCTGCAAGGGGGCGGTGAGGGGGAAGATATAGAGGCAGGCTGTGACATTGGGGAAGAAAAGGAATGAGAGAGATGACAGGAGCTGAGATGGGAACTTCTTGCAGCCTTCCACAGGGCAGGGGATAGAATTGGCAGGGGGCAGGGCACAATGAGATCTCCCTCCTCCCCTTCCTTCCTTCCTTCCTTCCTTCCTTCCTTCCTTTCCACTTTCCTTCCCTCCATTTATATATCATAAAAGAAAGGTACTCAAAATGAGTCAAACACTAATGAATATACATAAGGAGAAAAGTGAAAACAGTAAGTAATGCAAAAGTAGTAGATGATGGAAAGAATACTTGCTATTAGGATAGACAAAATAGATAAGCTTCTTACTTTGTTTTAAAGAAACCTGTAAAGAGAGACAGAGAAGGTAAAGAAAAACTAGACATGAGTGAGGAAGAAACTGGAAGTGGAAGGAGACAGAATGAGAATAAGGCATGTAAAGAGAAAGACAAAAAGCAAGTAGGTTAGTATTTTTTTTAAAAAAATTCATTACATATATATATATCTATATATCTATATCTATATATTTAAAAGGGGGATTAAATCCATGTTTGCTGAATTCACCTTATTATCAAATTAAATTCAGCTGAAAAAAAATGCAAAGTACAATGATAGTTTAATGTAAAAATCCCAAATTTCTGCCATTAAAGTACCTTGAAATTCAGTGCATTGAGGCATATCTATAAAAGAGCATAGCAATTCTGAAAAACTGGTCTATTAGATTGTGTTCAGTAACTGAATACAATTGTTTCCCTGTAAATACCAAGTGTATTCACCTAACCAAGTTATGTGAACTTTTCTCATATACATATGCAATATTCTTTCTTCTTTAGGTTAGGAAATATTAGATCAAAACATCTATAGCCATAGTTTTCTGTTTCCTCCAATCTAGAATGTCAAACTAATATGTAACCATGATTTTTATTTTGAACGAAAATAGGAAAAATGCACTTTTATTTTTGTAATTGCATATGTGTTCATTTGATAGAATACATTTCCTCTGAATTTTGGGAAAATCTATAGATTATATTGCCAAAATTTCTGCCACATATATGCTCACAGGATGGCAGAGAGAAAAAGAAGCATATTTCTCTGTTCTAGTCTGAAGACTATTTATATTATTAACAGTTTTGCTTCCATTGCATTTAGTAAAACAGAATAACAGAGTTGGAAGGGACCTTGTAGATGATCTAGTCCAACACACACACACCCATCCAAGCAGGAGAGCTTACACCATTTCTGACAAATTGAAAGCTTCCAGTGATGAAGCTGCCGCTCACTCCAGAATTGAATAGGAGGCCTCTGGTTAGGACAGGTTGCGCCTGCGCTGGGAAGATGGCTGCCTGTGCTTTTCGCTCCGGCTGAGAAGAGCGTTCAACTGTCCTGAACTGAACCCTCCCCCGCTGTTTATCAGATCTAAGCAGTGGGGGATCTAAGAGAAGAGCTTGGGCTGAGCCTGGGAGTGGTAAGCGAATTTAAAAAAGCATTACCCAGGGGCTTATCCAGAGGCTCTGAAACGGATTCCGGCGTTCCTCAGCATTCCTCAGCATTCTCGGCGTTTACGAACTGCGTCACGAACGACCTTCGGCTTACTGGGCGTCTTTCCCCCCCCCCCCCCTCGCACGGACGGCTATTCCCAGCAGGAGTGGAGCCGAGCTGAGTTTGGGCTGTTTCCTGCCTTAGCGTGGAGAGTGCTCGAGGTGTTTGGGGCGGGTGTGAGGTGGCATTATTCTTTGAACTTTGCTTAAAGGTGCTAAAGACGCTGAAGACGCTGTAGCCGGCATTGTGAAAACTAATGCGGCTCAGCTGACTGGGAGACTTTGCCTGAGGTGTTATTTGTTCGCTGGGACTCTAGACCAGCTGGGAGCATCGTGATTGCTGTGAGCGGCGCCTGAAAGACCACTATAGCCCAGCTGCCAGGAGGGGGGTCCCCTCACTTGATTGCTACAACTATCATAGCCAACTGACAACTATCATAGCCACCTGAGAATGCCGTGGCTGGCAGGAGTGCCGAGGCTTTTCCGTGTGAGTTGCTGAAAATTGAACCTTTCTGTAGGCCATTTGTCAAGACTATTTGGCTCATGTGCGAGATTGGAAATGGCTCCCAGGCGTTTTGCTCCGGTCTGACGAGGTGAGCAAACGCCGAAAAAAATCTCGAAAAAACAAACAATTCGCACCTCGAAGAAGGGCCTGGGGATGTCCGGAATCCAGGGGACCCGTTGAGCCCAGACCTTTGCGGGGGTCGCCGCTTCTAGGCGACCGCGGATTGCACAACTTCGGAGGTTTGTGTGCTGTGAGCTGCCTGTGTTGCTCGGCAGTGGGGGGGGCGCCACGTCGGCTGCAGCAGTGGCGTTTTTCGGCAGCTCTGATGATTTTACCTTGCTTACTGGGCTGCTTTGTTGGGGCTGCACTGGGCTATTATCGCCCCAGAGGGAGAGAGAACGATCTGAAGCAGTGTTGGGACTGGGCAGACTGGATGGTTGGCTTTCCCAGATGCTGCGTCGGCCTCTCTGGATGGCTTCCTTCCCTATTCGGCCTCACTTCCTTTCCAGCATTGCCTCCTTCCTCCTCCGTCCCTGCCTAGTCAGATGGTTCTTTGGACGTGTTTTCTCTCTGTTCTCTCTGTTCGGCCTCGTGGTCTCCCCTTGTGTTTTCCACCTGCCATTTAGCGCTTCCCTACTGTGGCATTTCAACATCTTGCCTCCTCTAGCCGTGGCCTCTGGATTTTTAGACCTGCTGGCACACCCCCACCTGGCTTTGAACATTATCACCATCATCACCCGCCATTACCTTTGGGGCTCTATCTGGGACAGCGCCTGTGGAAGAAGGCCCCCTGCCTCCCTCAATTGCTCCAAACTCTTTGGACCCTTTCAGATCTGTAGAAGAGGGGGACACGAGTTACTCCCCTGTATACCTTCTCTGGACCATAACTGGACGCTAATTATTCTAACCATCTTGAACACTGAGAGCCATTTGGCTTTGCCTAAACTCGCATCCTAACAGCTGCGCAACCTATCTTTTTTCTTTCTTTCTCTCCTTTTCTCTTGCTTTGTATGGGATATGTTTGTGATATGTATGCAATTGAGTGAATGATCCCACTTTTTATTATCATTATTGTTGTATTCTGTGTTTTTAACTACTACGTGGGGACTGCCTGGGTGAGTGAATGAGTATGCTTGATTCGGAGGACCTGCCGAGGAATGCGGGGGTCACTGGGGTGGTTGGGGGGACTATGGACATGGGAGTGGGCCGGAGCATTATGGTCGTAACAGGGAGGGGCAGATATGGCGGGGACTTTAAAGCAGGCCATTACCTGGGAAGGAGGGCTCGCTACGTCACAGAGATCCCTCCTTCCGCCCCTATGAGTCCCGCTCCAAGGCCAGATGGCGCGAGTAATCAGGACCCTGGTCTCAGGCTGCTGTCGCTAAATGCCAGGTCTGTAGTTCACAAGGCTCCCCTCGTCCGGGACTTAATTTTAGACGAGAGGACAGACCTGGCATGTATTACTGAAACCTGGCTGGGCCCGGAGGGAGGAGTCCCCCTCGTAGAGATGTGCCCAGAAGGATTTCAGGTGCTTCATCAGCCAAGAGGCCAGGGAAGGGGTGGAGGTGTGGCTGTTGTTATCCGAGAGTCTCTAGCACTTCGTAGGATCCCTGCTCCGGAGCTTGTCGGGTGTGAGTCCCTGCTGGTGAAGTTGGTTAACGTACCTGCCTCCCAACAGCGTTGCAGCAGCCCTCCCCTCGCTCCTCGAGTCGGTAGCCGAGCTGGCGATTGAGTTCCACAGGCTTATGGTTCTGGGGGATTTGAATTTGCCTTCGCTCGGTGAACACTCTGATGGAGCGCAGGAGTTCATGGCTTCCATGACAGCCATGGGCTTGACCCAGGTAATTCGGGGCCCAGCCCACTCAGCGGGTCACACGCTCGACCTCGTATTCCTCTCGGAGCAGTGGACTTGTGATCTTGGTCTGAGGGGTAATGAGATCATACCCCTGTCGTGGTCAGACCATTGCCTACTGAGGCTTGACTTTCGGAGGCCAAACCTCCGCTGTAGGGAGGAGAAACCGACCAGATGGTTCCGCCCCAGGCGACTTATGGACCCCTTGAGGTTCCAGATGGAGTTTGGGGTTATTCCTGATACTCTCGCCCACAGTCCGGTGGAGACCCTGGTTGCAGCCTGGAACTCGGCAGCGACGGGATCTCTTGACCGGATTGCGCCACTACGGCCGCTCCAAGGCTGTGGATCCAGGAGGCCTCCTTGGTTCACCGAGGAACTCCGGGAGAGGAAGCGCCGGAAGAGACGCCTAGAGCACTTGTAGAGGTCCAACAGATCCAAATCGAGCCGAGCACTTCTAACATCGTGCATCAAGGATTACATCAGGGCAATTAGGACGGCAAAAAGATCTTACATTGCCACCTTGATTGCCTCCGCCGAGTCGCGCCCAGCCGCCCTGTTTAGGAGGGATACGGGGGACCCCTTGCAGGGTAGGGCTGAAGAGTACGTCCAGTTCTTGGCGGACAAAGTTGCTCGGTTTCGGTCGGAGTTGGACTCTGATTCTGCAGGTCCAGCTGAGGCACAGGGGGATAATCTGGTAGACCATCGCTGGGTTGAGTTTCAGGATGTTGCCCCTGGGGATGTGGACAAGGCCATGAGAGCTGTGAGTGCCTCCACATGTGTACTGGACCCGTGCTCCTCCTGGCTGGTTGTTAACAGCAGGGAGGTGACACGGGGCTGGATCCAGGCGGTTGTTACCACCTCCCTTCGGGAGGTGGTCTTTCCGCCCGCACTAAAAGCGGCGGTGGTGAGACCCCTCCTGAAGAAACCATCTCTGGATCCAGCCGTCCTTAACAATTACCGTCCAGTCTCCAACCTCCCCTTTGTGGGGAAGGTTGTTGAGAAGGTGGTGGCCTTTCAGCTCCAGCGGGCCTTGGAGGAAGCTAGCTATCTTGACCCATTCCAGTCTGGCTTCAGGCCTGGCTACAGCACAGAAACCGCTTTGGTCGCATTGACCGATGACCTCTGGAGAGCCAGGGATGGAGGCCATGCCTCCATCCTAGTTCTCCTTGACCTCTCAGCGGCTTTCGATACCATCGACCATGGTATCCTTCTGCGACGACTGCGAGAGGTGGGGGTGGGAGGCACTGTTTTGCAGTGGTTCTCCTCTTACCTCTCGGACAGGTCGCAATCGGTGTTAGTTGGGGGGCAGAGATCGAACCCTAGGCCCCTAACATATGGGGTGCCGCAGGGTTCGGTCCTGTCTCCCCTACTTTTCAACATCTACATGAAACCGCTGGGCGAGATCATTCGGCGGCACGGGATAAAATACCACCAGTATGCGGACGATACCCAGCTGTATCTGTCCGCCCCGTGCCAACTCAATGAAGCGGTGGACGTGATGAACCAGGGACTTGAAGCTGTTAGGGACTGGATGAGGGCTAACAAACTCGTGCTCAACCCGGATAAGACCGAGTGGCTGTTGTGTTTCCCTCCCGCCAATTTGGCAAGTATTCCATCGCTCAGGCTGGGGCGTCAAACATTACACCCCTCAGACAGGGTCCGCAACTTGGGAGTCCTCCTGGACCCACAGCTGACTTTCGAACACCATTTGTCAGCTGTGACCAGGGGGGCATTTGCCCAGGTTCGCCTGGTGCACCAGTTGCGCCCCTACCTGAACCGGGAGGCTCTCACAACAGTCACTCGTGCCCTTGTGACCTCTAGGCTGGAGTACTGCAGTGTGCTCTACATGGGGCTGCCCTTGAGGAGTATTCGGCGACTTCAGCTAGTCCAGAATGCGGCCGCGCGAGCGATTGTGGGTGCACCTCGCTTCACCCACGTAACACCTATCCTCCGCGAGCTGCACTGGCTACCTGTCGATTTCCGGATACGCTTCAAGGTGCTACTTGCCACCCATAAAGCCCTCCATGGTAGTGGATGTGGGTACTTGAGAGACCGCCTACTGCCAATCACCTCCATTCGACCAATTAGATGTCACCGATTAGGCCTCCTCCGAGTTCCATCCACCGGTCAATGTCGACTGGCAACCACGCGGAGGAGAGCCTTCTTGGTGGCAGCTCCGACCCTATGGAACGATCTCCCCGTGGAGATTCGTATCCTCACCACCCTCCAGACCTTCCGCACAACCCTTAAAAACTGGCTTTCCTGTCAGGCCTGGGGCTAAAGATTGCAACCCGCCTGAATGGTATGAATGTTGTGTTTTAATGATGTATTGTTCTATATGTTAAAAGTTTGTTTCCCCCCCCCCCTTTTTTTAAGTTGTAAGCCGCCCTGAGTCCCCCCAGGGAAAAGGGCGGCATATAAATAAACTTAAATACAAATACAAATACAAATTCCATAACTTCTGAAGGCAAGCTTTTCCATTGGTTGATTGTTCTCATTGTCAGAAAATTTCTCCTTATTTCTAGGTTGAATCTTTCCTTGATCAGTTTCCATCCATTATTCCTTGTCTTGTCTTCAGATGTTTGGAAAATAGCTTAACCCCCTCCTCTCTGTGGCAGCACCTCAAATATTAAAACACTGCTATCATGTCTTCCCTGGTCCTTCTCTTCACTAGACTAGCCATGCTGAGTACTTGCAACCATTCTTCATATGTTTTAGCCTCCAGTCCCCTAATCATCTTGGTTGCTCTTCTCTGCACTTTTTTTTAAGTCTCAACATCATTTTTATAGTGTGGTGACCAAAACTGGATGCAATATTCTAGGTGTGGTCTTACTAGGGCTTTATAGAGTGGTATTAGTACCTCACTTGATCTTGATTGTATCCCTTTGTTAATGCAATTTAGGATTGCATTGGTTTTTTGGTTGCCGCTGCACACTGCTGGCTCATATTTAGCTGGTTGTCCACTAAGACTCCAAGATCCCTCTCACAGTTACTGCTATTAAGCCTGGTTTCACCCAGTCTATATGTGTACTTTTGATTTTTCTTGCCTAAGTGTAAGACTTTACTTCTCTCTACATTGAATTTCATTTTGTTAGATAGGACCCAGTGTTCAAGTCTGCCAAGATCCATCTGGATCTTGAGCCTATCATCTAGGGTGTTAGCTATTCCTGCCAGTTTAGTATCATTTGCAAATTTGGTAAATTGCCCTTCTATTCCCTCATCTAAGTCATTTATAAAGATATTGAAGAGACTGGGCCTAAGTGGTACCTCATTGCCTAATTCCCTCAATGTAGTTGTAGTACAATTAAGGACTACTCGTTGAATACAGTTTGCCAACCAGTTATGAATCCATCTGATGGTGATGCTATCTATCCCACTTTTTTCTACCTTACCAAGAAGTAGGTTGTGGTCTATTTTGTTGAATGCCTTGCTGAAGTCTATGTATATATTATGTCCACAGTATTTCGCTGGTCTACTAATTTAGTCACCAAGTTGAAGAATGAAATAAGATTGGTTTGGCATGATCTGTTTTTAACAAATCCATGCTGACTTCTAATTATTACTTTACTCATTTCTAGAAAAAACAGATCTGTTTTTTATTATCTTTTCTAATATCTTCCCAGGCATTGATGTTAGGCTGATTGGTCTGTAGTTTCCTGGGTCTGGGTATTTTTCTTTCTTTTTTGAAGATGGGAACCACATCAGCTCTTCTCCAATCCTCTGGTAGTTCCCTGTTGCTCCAGGATTTTTGAAAGATGTGGTACAGTGGTTCTGAGATGACATCTGCCAGCTCATTTAGAACTCTGGGATGTAATCCATAAAGTCCCGGTGATCTGTATTCATCAAGATCAGGCAGCTGTTCTCTTACCATTTTTTGCTTATTTTAACTTTTATTTATAGTCTGTATTTTACAGTTATGTTTTGGCAGGTTGTAAAAAGGCATTGTAACACTAACCTCAAGAGACAACAAATAATCTGACAGTGATTTAGGAACATAAATTGCAACTTTGCTGTCTACTTCTCATGGCAGTTCCACAGAATACTATATAGAAGGGCCCTGCTGAATGGGGTCAGGCCAGAATATAAAGGATTATAAAATGTATACCACAGACGTCTCTGTCTATTTAGTCAGCAAGTTTGATATTTTCACACAAGAGAAGCTGTTATGGGAGCAGAGGCATGAACACCTCCTTCCCACACCCAGTTCTATATATAGCTACAATAAAGCTGGATCCAGTCCATAAATGAAAAGTTATAAAAGATTAGTTTAGGTGACTCTTCGAAAAAGAGCAGCATTTCTTACTGCATAAATCGATATGCCTGTACATTAAGTACATTGAGGTGCAGACTTTAGATTGATTGATTGATAAATATTTTAATAGTTCTATACTAAATTACAATTAGGGATGTTTTTCATTTACATGTATATGAACCTTCCGGATTATATGCTAAATTATATTTCAAATTTCCTTATAGGTTTCATTTCCTGGTTTATCCATAACATTTTTTGTCAGAATGCAGATCTGAATAAATAATGAAAAACTATGTATTACTTATATAAGTTCTTTTGCTTTTTATATCATTTAGAAAAAGTTTTGATTTTTTCCTCTTTCCATAACTCTTTAACCTTGAATCAACTTATAGCAGATTGTTGCTGAACTATTGGCATTTGAAAGATAATAAAATATTCAAAGACTTTAGAGTTATTAAGTTTATTGTTGCATACTTCTAGATAGAAATTCTAGCTAGAATCTAGACAAGGTTAGCCATGTTTTAATCTCATTGAAGTTTGAAATAGTTAACATTGATCTTGATTAACATATCTTATTACTTTTAATTAGGACCAGTATGAATAATGTCTTCTGAAATCAGCTTTCTAGGTAGAGCATACAGATGATATACTGTACATGTTTATTTAGAAATAAGACACATTGAATTCTCTTGGACAATTAAATATGCATGATTGGTTCCTCCAAAGTAGTTTACCATTTCTTTTCACATAGTAGATAACATTTCTCTTTTCTGATACTCCTTTGTAGATTAGTCACTTTCATTTCTGTCATCAAAAACCATGCACTTATGGCTTGCTCTTTACTTCTTCAGCTCCTTGATCAAAAATCTAATTCTCCCTTCTCTTCTCTGCAACCAGAGACTTAACAAGGTGTGTAGTCAGTATTGCTGAATACCATGTAATTTCTTGTGCTGAGCTATTATATTGTCTGATTAGTTAAATACCGCACATTACACTGTAAGAAAGTAGCAGTGAAAATTACAAATATGAATAAAAGAATCATAAATAACCCATTACAACATATTTATGTAATGTACTTAATGTGTTTTACTATATTTAGAGTAATTGAAAATTACAGTCATTTTAGTAATTCGATATGATTCATATTTAACTTTCTAATTAGGAATTTCCTTGTTCATAGTTCCACAGTAATCTAAATTGCACATCAATATGATTTCAGAATATGGCTGTAATATTGAGATCTATAGAACTATGTTCCTGATTAATTTTCATGGCTAGTTTCCTATGCAAATTTACCAAAACTAAAGTAATTTAATGAAACATATCTACAGCAGGGATGTCAAACTCACAGCCCAAATGTTTCATGAACTGACCAAGCCCACCTCCATTTTAGCAAAGGAGGGGGAAAAGTCATAATACGTCATGTGATGACAATGTGACAATATGAATTTGACACCCTTGATCTAGAGGGAAAGCAGTTACACTCTTTTATCTCCCTTGAAGCACAGATAAGCTATTTTCCCAGATTTACAGCTTTCTAAATTTATTTTCATTCTAGATAAGCATTTTTTAAAAATTGGCAAAAAGCAATGACTCAGAATCAGAATTTGAGAAAGGATTTTAAAAGAGATGTAACAGCACTATTAGCATGTCTGCTATACTTCCTCTGCTGTGTTCTGACCTCACTATCCTCATAGAAACAACTAAAAAGGGCCATATTTTTATTTGGCTTTCTAAATACTTCAAAGTTTCTGAGAGGTAGGCAGCATATAAATGTAATAAATTATTATTGTAAAGTTCCTTTTTATTATAGATATATTTCAGGAGATAAGAATGGCTGAATAAACAAGACTGAGCAGCTAAATATATTAAGAACTGAAGCAGAATTGTAGGTAGCATTAAGTTAGATTTTGTTTTCCTTCTCTTTCTGGACAGTCTTTCTGAGAAGGTATGCTGGATGTTATTTGTAACATATGGAGTTATTTGTAAAAAGTGGGATACAAATAAATAAATAAACAAAATTACAAATTGGAAAAAAAGCCAGGAAAAGTATTTATTGGAGTTATATATTGTCTATCATTGTGGTTAACAACAATTAATTATAAAATACAAATAATAAAACTTAGTGCCTAATTAAAACACATCATAAAGCAGCTTAAATATAGAATATCTATATTGATAAATAAGTAAAATTGTGCCTTTGAATCAGTATTGACTCCTGATGACTGCAGGCTTTTTGGCAAGATTTCAGAAGTGATTTACCATTTCCTCCTCCCTAAGGCTGAGGGAGAGGCCTATAGTGACTGAGCTGGCTTTATGTCTTAGTTGGGACTAGAACTCACAGTTTCTCAGGTTCCAGCCTAATGCCTTAAGCACTTCACCAAACTGGCTCTCTAAATATAGAATATTTGCCTAGATTTCTGCCTTTGTTTTATTTTGCCTAAATAAAACAAAGGGCATTCCAAATCTTACATTAACCAAATACATTTGTAATGATGCCAAGACAATATTTAGGTAAATTCAAATGCAGGAGAATACAGCTTTAGCTTTGTCTGAACACAGGTTTATTAAGTCCTAACCAGAATTCTTATTTATTAGATAGCGCATATCATATAGGGTATAGCTATGGCATGTTTCATCATGACCAGATCAGGCATCTTCAGAATGATATGTCTGGCACAGTACCGTATTTTCACGACCATAAGGCGCACAGGATTATAAGCCGCAGTATCAGTTAACATTAATTTTTCAAACTTTTTTCATATATAAAGCGCACCGGGTTATAAGCCGCACATTTTTTTTTGCAACATTTCCCCCCCCCCCCGCCTGCATTCCGTTTCCTAGCCTGCCTGGCCACTCGTTCATTTCGTTTCCCCCCCTGCCTGCATTCCGTTTCCTAGCCAGGCTGGCCACTCGTTCATTTCGTTTCCCCCCCTGCCTGCATTCCGTTTCCTAGCCTGCCTGGCCACTCGTTCGTTTCGTTTCCCCCCTGCCTGCATTCCGTTTCCTAGCCTGCCTGGCCACTCGTTCGTTTCGTTTCCCCCCTGCCTGCATTCCGTTTCCTAGCCTGCCTGGCCACTCGTTCATTTCGTTTCCCCCCCTGCCTGCATTCCGTTTCCTAGCCTGGCTGGCCACTCGTTCATTTCGTTTCCCCCCCTGCCTGCATTCCGTTTCCTAAAAGATCCCCCACCCCACCACCTCTTAGGGAAAGAGGAGGTGTGGGACAGATCGTGGGATCGCTGGTTTCTGAGCATGATGGGCAAGGATCCACCACCCCACCACCTCTTAGGGAAAGAGGAGGTGTGGGACAGATCGTGGGATCGCTGGTTTCTGAGCATGATGGGCAAGGATCCACCACCCCACCACCTCTTAGGGAAAGAGGAGGTGTGGGACAGATCGTGGGATCGCTGGTTTCTGAGCATGATGGGCAAGGATCCACCACCCCACCACCTCTTAGGGAAAGAGGAGGTGTGGGACAGATCGTGGGATTGCTGGTTTCTGAGCTTGATGGGCAAGGATTCTCCACCCCACCACCTCTTAGGGAAAGAGAAGGTGTGGGACAGATCGTGGGATCGCTGGTTTCTGAGCATGATGGGCAAGGATCCACCACCCCACCACCTCTTAGGGAAAGAGGAGGTGTGGGACAGATCGTGGGATCGCTGGTTTCTGAGCATGATGGGCAAGGATCCACCACCCCACCACCTCTTAGGGAAAGAGGAGGTGTGGGACAGATCGTGGGATTGCTGGTTTCTGAGCTTGATGGGCAAGGATTCTCCACCCCACCACCTCTTAGGGAAAGAGAAGGTGTGGGACAGATCGTGGGATCGCTGGTTTCTGAGCTTGATGGGCAAGGATTCTCCACCCCACCACCTCTTAGGGAAAGAGGAGGTGTGGGACAGATCGTGGGATCGCTGGTTTCTGAGCTTGATGGGCAAGGATTCTCCACCCCACCACCTCTTAGGGAAAGAGGAGGTGTGGGACAGATCGTGGGATCGCTGGTTTCTGAGCTTGATGGGCAAGGATTCTCCACCCCACCACCTCTTAGGGAAAGAGGAGGTGTGGGACAGATCGTGGGATCGCTGGTTTCTGAGCTTGATGGGCAAGGATCCTCCTCCCCACCACCTCTTAGGGAAAGAGGAGGTGTGGGACAGATCGTGGGATCGCTGGTTTCTGAGCTTGGTGAGCAAGGATCCCACTATCTTACTATTTTATTTTTCTTTATGTACACTGGTCACCTTACCCAAGGGATGTGTGTGCATGCTTCAAGTTTGAGCGTACTAAGTAAAATCGGGAGGGAGAGACCCAAGGGACGTGTGCCTGCTTCAAGTTTGAGCGTACTAAGTAAAATCGGGAGGGAGAGACCCAAGGGACATGTGTGAGCTTAAAGTTTGAACGTAAAATCGGGATGGAGAGATTTTCAATCTTTTTCCATATATAAAGCGCACCGGGTTATAAGCCGCACTGCCGGTTTTTTATTTTAGGATTTTCAGTGCGGCTTATAGTCGTGAAAATACGGTAATCTTAGCTGTGCATCCTTAGTTTTTAAGATTCTGTGGGTAATCTTGGACCCAAGTTGTAAGTTTTCAAAGGGTGACAGCATCCAATATATCAAATTCCTATTAGTTAATTTGCCTTGCTTACCTTAGGCTGCAGTTTACCTTCCTTCAACCCATTATTGGTCTTATTCACTGATAATGTGGTCCTGGTGCTGTGAGATGTGGTGCTGCCTACTAGCAGGGCCAGCTTCAATTGGACCCATTCATGGAAGTCGGGGGACCAATGACTATTAGTCTTGATGGCAGTATTGTCTTTGAATGCCATCTGCAGGCAGACCAGTGCACTTCCTTGTGCAGTTGGTTCACCATTATTAGAACAGATGGTGGGATTAGATGAACCTTGGATCAATCCAGCAGGACACTGTTTATATTCTTAGGTATTTGAAAAACTTCCCTAGTTTTCAGCCAACAGTAGGAAGATATTGTAGTGGATTCCACATTTATTCATTTAAAAACAAGATATTCCTTTGAAGATCTGGTGTTAAGGTTGTTCAGTTCCCACATAGGCCAGAAAAATGACTTTTAGATACGTAAATGTGCAACCAGATGCAAAATCTGCAGCTCCATGAAGTACTTTACTTTGTGACATGTTGTGTGAGCTAATGGAAAAATAATTAATCCAGATTGTAAAAATAAAGTGAACTCCAAATCCTAGTGAGCTAGTTCTCGTTAGCTCCATGGCAAGTACTGGTACCACTGGTTCTTCAGTTATTCTCTACAGGATATTTGCCAATGTTTCTAAGATGATTGAAATTATTCTGAAATCAGATTTTCCTCATCCTGACAAATCACATGAAATGATCAATTCATGGAAAAGCGCTGCCAGAAACTAACAAAGACTTGTGTTTTTCCTAATGCAATTTAGTATATAACACTAAATAACAAAGCATACAAAGAAGGAAAATACATAGGTGTATTTGTAGTGCAGTTTGTGCATATAAATTGCAATCACAACCAGTGTGGAAGCTGCACCTGTAAAGATACATATTTACATTTTTTTTTTAATTGCCTATTTGCACTTCTTAGTAATCTATGATTTTATATACATACACACACACACACACACACACATATGTATATACACACATGCAGACAGATTTGTTCTTAGTCAAAACATTTTGATTTTGCATTTTAAGCCATCTGTGAAGTCTATCTTCGATTGGATATTGTATTATTAGCAAGTGTTGATTCCTTAATGCTAATTCATGATGTAACATTTTGATCAATGCTAATTGAAAGCTGGGATATTTTTTTAAAAACTAAGAGAGAAACCTATGTGAAATTTGCTAAAATATCTTATTAAGTGATACTGTGTTTATGTATTTGTAGTTTATATTTAGTAATATTTCAACCGTAATCTAAATATAATTTCAGATGCGGATGGAATTAGACAAAAGAATCACAAAAGAACTGGACCAAGGTAAATAGCAAATTATATGCTGACAATTTGAAACTTGTTCTGCTGTTTACTTTGTTTCCCTACCCCTATCCTGCTGCCGGCAAGAAAATACTAACTGAAATTTTGAGACATTGTACCTCATCCTTTACATTTTAGAACAGGGGTGTGAGCCCGTGGGCCAGATGCATCACATGCTGGCTATGCCCTGGTTTAGTGAAAGGGGGGAGGGAGTCCCAATACATCATGTGACAATGCGAGTTTGATACCCTTAGGTTTTAGAACCTAAATATGGCCACAGTAAAAGCTTTAGCAATTTATTTCTAGAACATAAAAATATAAAACCCATTACCTGCTGATCAGTAAACTAATCTACATGATAGAAAAATAGTTCTAATGTATAATACCCAAAGTAATATAAATAAGAAGGAAAAAAGGGAGTATCTAATATTTTAGATACACTATTAGATCATAGAAATATTATAAGCAATTGTTTTAGAGCAGGGGTGTCAAAATGGATTTCTTGGAGGGCCAGATCAGCATTGTAGTTGTCCTCCGCAGGCCAGTTTGGGAGTGAAAGGGAGATGGGACGGATGCCCTCTTGCAGCTCCCTGCCATGCAAACCAGGGCACAGAAGGCCACAGGCAGCCCCCATGTGTCCCATTTTTGGCCTGGATTGCCTCCTACAGCACCCTGTCAGCCAAAACAGGCTGCACAGGGGTTGCCCACAGGCCCCCTTTTGGCTGGCAGGGTGCTCGAAGCCATTGCTTGTAGACATTTCATTACTCGACTATGTAAGATTACTATTAAGTAGACCTTTGTGTGTGTGTGTGTGTGCACTCGCACATGCGCACCCACATACTGTACATACAACTCCCTGTATATAAATATAGCAAATAACTCACTAGCACTGATGTTGGGTAATGAAATGCCTGCAAATAAAAAAACAAGCTCAGAGCACCAAGAATTTCACAATTCAGTCCTGAGCTACATGTATTCTCTTCTATTGGAATGTCTCAATTAAAAGCATTCCAGAAATTCTACATTATTGGGTTTATTGCTCTATATATAGAGCGCTGTTTTTTTCTTCCATAGCAAAATAAACAGTTGAAAATATTGCTCATAATATCCGTCAAAATTGGCATTCTGATATCATTGTCTCTTCAGCAGATATTATGAAACCTGTAAAAAATACTGTTGTTTTTCAGCTAAAGCTGAACTTGATGCCGGATCTGTTAGAGTCTCCCCTGTAGGATCAGTTGATGGATCTTCAACAAAATCAGATATAGACCAAGATGAAGTTTCCAAGGCAAAACAGGAGTATCTAGATGTTTTAAAGAAAAACTATATGATTTGAATAAACTCTGCAAACTTGTAGATATGACTTGATTACTTAACTTTTCAATAGGATGCATATTTGGCACAGTGCACTTGTTATGTACAAAAAATACTTAATAGTCTTGTGGTCCCTATTTTGTTTTTTTCACAACCCCCATATTTTTTCTTTAGTTAATTCACACTAGCCTATGACCTATAAAACTGCCTTTGTTAAGTTTGTATATGTATATTTAAAAAGTCATTCCTAGATCTGCTCTTGTACTTTTAATTAATTTGCATGTTGTCAGGTAAGTTACTGTTTTTCTGATACATTTACTTTATGCCCTCAAATGCATTCCATATACATGGCATTTCTACTTCTGTTAATCACTTTTACATAGGTTCAGCATTAGGCATCCTATACTGATATGCCATTACAGCAGTAGTGCCAAGAGAAATCTGATCTGTATTTTTAAGTAGTGCTAAAAATGCACTGATGATTTGATTATAACAAAATTTCAAGCATTTTCTGTATCTTGAACTAATGGTTCAGGCTACTGTTTATTTTTTAAAGGTGGTGCCCTGGTGCTGTAAGGTATCAGGTGCCATTGATATAGCATATACTCTAGTGATAGTGTGTCCTAAGTTTACAATTTCTGGAAATTCTATTAATTTGAACATTAGCACATAGGAAGTTTACACACACCCCAAGATGTATCACAACTTTTAGCAGCTCCATTCATTAGAACAGTGATGGCGAACCTATGGCACGCGTGCCACAGATGTATGCTGGCCAGCGCACATGCCCGCACTGGCTCGCTGAGTTCACCCTTTTTTAAAGCCCTCCCCAGGCTCCAGAGGCTTTATAGGAGCCTGGGGAGGACGAAAAGAGCCTCTCCCCCCTCACCCCAAGGCCCTCCAGAGGCTTCAGGAGCTTCCCTGAAGCCTCCGGAGCACAGAAAAATGGCCCTACGGGCAAACCAAAAGTTCAGGAACGGATTCCGGTTTGCTCAGAGGGTTGTTTTGACTGCTCTGAAGGCTTCAGGGAAGCCTCCTGAAGGTCTCTGAAGCCTCCGGATGGCTTCCAGGGGGTGGGGGGAGGCTGTTTTCGCCCTCCCCAGGCTCCTATAAAGCCTCTGGAGCCTGGGGAGGGCGAAAAAAGCATGCAAAAGATGGGGGAGATCGCCTGTAGTGCATGCATGCGCACTGGGAGGTGGTGTCGCACATTGCATTATGGGTGAGGCACACCTGTATACGACCCCCTCACTTATGGCACGCAAGCCAAAAAAGGTTCGCCATTGCTGTATTAGAAGAATGATAGCCGGTAGTGGAATTCTGTCTCATAATCGCAGCTTAGATGGAAGATTAGAAGGATCTTGTGTACACTGAAAGTGTAGGTTTGGGATGGAAAGGGAAATTTCATTCATAATGTTGCAAATCATCCTAACATGAATACATTCAATTGTTTAAAATGACATAATAAATTACAATGGCACAAACCGCCAAGTCATTTTTTAAGAAATTAAAAATATTTTTATTATAGTACACTTGTATTTAATGTGATTTATTTAATAAAATTTTAAAATCATGGTTTTTCTGAATGTTGTTCCCAGCAAAATATTCCTTTTGTGTTAGCAGTTTAGAATTTTCATTTCCTTATGTTCTAAGATATAATACTCTGGTTTTTAAAGTTGCTTTTTCCGATTGCCATGTTGGCATTCTAAATACATGAGTCAGTAGTAAAATGTATACTTTAATTTACATAAAGCTGTAACAGTAAAAAATAAGTATAAATGATCCAAATTATGCAAATTTTAAAAAGGAGTCATGCCATTGTATAAATAATTATGTAAAGCAGTCCTTATTCTTTTGTCTTTCAATGTACAACTGAGTTCAAAGGTTCTGCTCGAATATTTCCCAAGTCAAGGGCTGAATCTGTTTCTTCATCTATTTCTCCAATTACAGCTCTGAAAAAGAAATTTTGATTGCTCTAGTTATATGTATTTTAAATTAAATATCAACAGAACCTGCATTCTGCATTCTATTACAAAAATAGTTATTTCTACTTAATATTCTTTTCATACTTTGCAGCAAACTGAAAAGTATAAATGAAATTCTACAAGAGGATAGAATATCTAGCCCATGTGGATTGTACTGAAATAATTATCACATAAATATACTCCTTGGAGATAATAACTTGCCCCAACAATACAGAAAAGTATTTTGTGCAAAAATGACTTTAAAAAAGAAAATAAGCAATTATTTTTTTATCTTAGCAGTGACGTGCGGTGAGGTTTATGGCTGGTGAGGCAAAAAGAAAGAAAGCGGCCTTTGCCCGCTGTCAAGAAAGCAGCTTTTGGCCGCTCCAGCACTATGTCCCGCCTCTATGTCGGACATAGCGCCGGAACGGCCAAAAGCAGCTTTCTTGACAGGGGGCAAAAGCCGCTTTCAAGAAAGAGGCTTTTGGCCGCGCTGGCGCTATGTCCGACCCGCTTCTATGTTGAACATAGCGCCGGCGCGGCCAAAAGCCTCTTTCTTGACAGCGGGCAAAAGCGCCGGAGCAGCCAAAAGCCGCTTTCAAGAAAGAAAGTGCCAGCCCGCCAGCAGACATAGGTAAAAGACCCGCCTTTGCGGCCGGGCTTCCCCGACACAGAGAAATAAAGCTGGCGGGTTGCCCTCCCTGCCTCTCCTTCCCTCTGAGTGAAGAAAAGCACGCACACACACAAAAATTACTTACAAATTACAATTACTTACAAATTACATTAATTTTGAATTCCTCCCCCTCCTTCCGACCCACATACCTTTTCCAGCTGTTTCACAGAGGATTTCAACTCTGCTCTTGTCTGTCATGATGAAAATGTAAAAGGAAAAAGGCAAGAGCTGCTGAGGTCAGGCTGGGTTAGCTGCTGCCAGAGTCCCCAATGGATGACTCTGCTTAACTGTTTAAAAAAGCCTCTTAAAAAATGCCCTCTACAGGAGGAGGCAAGAGAACCACGTGCCTCATCTACCTAAGGAATTTTTTGGTTTTTAACCCTTGCGTAACTCTGCTCAAGTGATCATAAATTCAGACTAAATGAGGCATGTGGTTCTCCCACCTCCTCCTGTAGAGGGCACTTTTTAGAAGCTTTTTTAAACAGTTAAGCACTAAGCAGAGTCATCCACTGTGACTCTGGCAGCAACTACCTCAGCACTGTATCTTAGATATACATGTACACAAAAGTGAGTTTAAGAAAACATTCAGAAGGTTCAGAGGGAATATCAAACTTTGGCATGACTTAGCTGCTTAAGAAATAACGTCTGGTTATGAATATTAGACAAGAGATATTAATGAACAGAGGAATAAAGAAAGCATATGGGTTGGATTATAAAGAAATTCTATATAAATATTAGTATGCAAGTGGCTGAAAGGGGCAAAGGAAAATGAATTTTCATCTATGAGGAGTAGTATGAAAAACCTTAAAGCAGGCTTTCCAAACTGTGAGGTACCACTCTTGGAGATGTGTAGAGAGAGTTCAGGGAAGTTGTGAAAGCCTTTTAAGTACATTGCTACAATACATCCATCTTTCCCAAACTATCATTTTACTGATTTTAATTGTTCATTTGATTTGGATTTTTAAGGGAGGTGTATACCTTATACTAAAGGGAGGTGTAATGGGGGGAAAACTTTTGGGAACCACAGCTTAGAGGGATACCAATAACCTTGTTTCCAGATAGGCTCTCAAATAACAAGTGATTTCATATCTAACTGCAGCTTGGATTACATTAATTTCAAAAGGATAAAACTTACACATTATCTCCTCTCACAATGTATAATCCTAATACTACTTGTTCCACTCCTTGTGAAGAACTGAATACTCTTTCATGGCTCTCATCCAAAATCAAATTGATTGTCTGATCAAAGCCCTTGAGAGTGCCCTGAAATAAATACATAAATGCAATCTATCACATTATCATTTATAAAGCATATTTGTTACAATTCTTTATTTTTTAACCTTTAAAAATCTGAACAGCAATTCATATTTAAATGAGATAGATAACAATAAATTATATATTGACATCAAACTAGGTCTGGACTGTTGGGATTTTTTTTGCGTACCAGTGAGTAATCAATTACACCAATCAATTAAAAAGGTAAAGATTTCTCCTTTCCAGTCAAGTGTGATCTGGGGGGCAGTACTCATCTGGTTTCCTAGCTGATGGAGCCAGCATTCTCTGAAGACGCTTCTGTGATCATGTGGCCAGCATGAATATACAGTGAGGCGCATGGAACGCTGTTACCTTCCCTCTGAAGTACCTATTTACTTACCTGCATTTACATGCTTTCATACTGCTGGATTGACGACCCAGAGCAAGAACAGAAGCTCACAGGTCACCCAGGACTTGGATCTCAAGCTGACAACATTGAGTGTCTTAACCACTAGGCCACCATGACCAATCAGTTATATCCACTTATTTCATTGCACACTTTTTTCTTCCAAAATTGGGTTAGGGTTAATTAATGGTTGACAGTTAATTTTGCAAATCAAGATATCCATGCTGTAATCACAAGGCCGTCACTACAATTATTTCCACAATGGGCAAAAATGAGATTTTAACACTGGTGGCATGTAAATAGCACAACAGCCCACATTCAATACAAATCGAACATTTTAGAAAATAATGAGTTTAAGAGGAAATCTCACCACAATCATCCGACCATCTGAAGTAATCACAGCAACAGTACCTAAAATTCATGTCAAGGAATAACCTTAAGGTATGTGTGTGTGCACGTGCGCTCTTCCCAAATAAAAAGGGTAAGCTCATGCTAATGCTACATAAAGGTTCCCCTCACACATATGTGCTAGTCGTCCCAGACTCTAGGGGGCGGTGCTCATCTCCGTTTCAAAGCCAAAGAGCCAGCGCTGTCTCCGAGGTCATGTGGCCGACATAACTAAACCCTGAAAGTGCCCGGAACAGTGTTACCTTCCCACCAAAGACGTTCTGTTTTTCTATTTCCATTTTTTACATGCTTTCAAACTGCTAGGTGGGCAGAAGCTGGGACAAGTAAGGGGAGCTCACTCCATTACGCAGCGCTAGGGATTTGAACTGCCCACCTTTCTGATTGACAAGCTCAGCATCTTAGCCCCTACCAGTGGTCTCCAACCTTAGTAACTTTTAAGACTTGTGGACTTCAACTCCCAGAGTTCCTCAGCCAGAAACTCTGGGAGTTGAAGTCCACAAGTCTTAAAGTTGCCAAGGTTGGAGACCACTGCAGTAAGCCACCGCGTCTACATATAAAAGCCCTTTTAAGAAACTGGATCTCTTCCCATTCAAAGCCAACATTTTGGCAATTATGCCTTTTCCTCACAGAAATCTGATGCCGGCATGGGCAAATACTTCTCTTGCTGCTCCATTTTCAAGAAACACGCCCCCCCGCCCCAGTCAATTTGCACTGCCGACAAGCGCGTCGCTTTCATTCTACAGCAAAGCCCGCCCCCTCGCACGAAATCCAACCATCCAAGCGGAGCCGATTCTGAAAAAAAAGAAAATGGCAGACCTCGCAGCTAATCGCAGGCCGCCGAACATCCCCCCCCCCTCGCGCGCGAAACAATGGCGAAAACCGAAATGGCGAAATATAAGACAGCAGCCCCCCTCAACGCTTTTCCTTTCCCACCCCGTTCCCGCTTCGACCCTTCAGCACTCGCGTGTTTTTCACCGCGTTTGTAGCGTTTCTAGCCAATAAAAGGATACGGTTGATGTAGTTTTCCAACGCGGAGGTCATAGCGACGGTCACTATCGAATCCAACGCTCGGTCGCCCGGTTATAAGCTATCGCGACGTTTCCCGATCTCAAGCGACAAACTAAATCGTCTCACGTGGCACGGACTTTAGCCGCCGCGCGCATGCGCACTCGTGAGAGTGAAGCCGAAGTTCTGCCAGAGCATGCGTTCTGTAGATTCTTAAGATGTGCAAAAGTGGTAGAGTAGTTGCATCATCGGTAGGAAAGGACACTTCCGGTTTCATTTTTCTTAAGGGAAGTTAAGGTTCCCCGCACAAAAAATATGGCTGGTTAGCAGACCTATATGTTTTATACGCCTTTATTCAAATGGAAAGGATGTGAATATAATACTGAGTTCGTTTAAAAATGACGCCAAGGATATCCAGAGGCAGCATTCCTTTCACAGTGAAAGGTATAGAGCAGTGGTCTCCAACCTTGGCAACTTTAAGACCCGTGGACTTCAACTCCCAGAGTTCCTCAGCCAGCTGGCTGAGGAACTCTGGGAGTTGAAGTCCACAAGTCTTAAAGTTGCCAAGGTTGGAGACCACTGGTAGCAGGAGCTGTTTCGCCACTATTCAGTGCTTGACTGATTTCTGCAGCTGGGATCCTTTATTGCAGGGCTCGGTGGTCTGTTTGAGTGGGGTGTCGGTGTCGCTGAAGGATTATGCACCGAATCAGCCCACCGTAAATTTATTTGCAATTGCATTTCAGAATCAGAAATGAAAGATCTTCACAGTCTGGCTGACACAGAAATACAATAAAGCCCGTGTATTACAAGACGCAGAGGGGAAAAAATGTGTTTTTTTCCCACCTATACACACCTGCATTCCCAGATGCATTTCATAGCATGATAAAGTTTGCTTGAGTATAACTTTTTCGAGTGGAAGTTTGAAACCAGATTGGTTGTTTGTTTGTTTTTTGTTTTTTGTGATGTACCTTATTTAGTAGACGTGGTCCATTATTTTACAATTTCTCGTGGAAATGCAGAAAGCAGATTCATAGGATTGCATAGGCTTTTTTGGCTGCCTCTGCGCATAATTTTAGCCAATAGACACGTGAAATTTTGAGAATAAATTTGAATGCCTTGGCTGCCATGGAGAGGCAAGTTGCAGTCACAAAATAAAAGTGACACATAAAGCAGGATGTTAAGGGGGATATGTGGGTGTCTTGAATCCTGAAAGTATTACACAGGTGTCTGGCTTTAGTTGTCCACATTCTAAACACTGAACTCCTTGAAGTCTTTTTTCTTGATCAGCAATAGTCAGTAAATATTTGAAAAGGCTTTCAATATTTTAGCAAGCTATCCTGGAAATACAGACTATATAATTCAAAAATATGCTTATCTGGAAAATATGTAATGCAGAGAGGAAGAAGAGCATGAACTTTTCTCCAAATCAGCAATGTATATGGGTACATGAAGTTTAGAAATTAATTCCATAGTTTCAATAGAAAAAAATATTTGTAGCTCAAGGGTGAACTGTAGGGATCTTGGTGCTCTCTGAGCTTTATTGTTTTCTTGCAGATATTTAATTACCCAACTTGGAAATGTCTGCAAGTAAACAACCATGTTCAGAGAACATTAAGGACTCCACAGTCCATAGAGTTTTGTTGGCTTATTTCCAATTCTTTTGGAGTCATTGGTGCTGTCTGAGTTTGGTTGTTCGCTTGCTTTTGTTTGTTTAATTATCCAAATAGAAAACATCTTCAAGTAACCACCTTCAGAGAAAACCAAGGTTCCCACAGTCCATAGAGTTTCATTGGTCTTACAGGTAATCCTCAACTTACAGCCATTCATTTAGTGACTCTGCCACTGCAAAAAGGGAGTTCTCACCATTTTTCACTCTTAAGACCATTGCAACATTCCCACAGTCGTGAACAAAATCCAGTCATTTGGCAATTGCCATGTACAGTATTTATGGCAGTTGCAGCATCTCGGAGCTCAGCTGTAGTTCTTAAGGATTACCGTACTTGTATTTCAAATTTGTTGAGTCATTGGAGAAAGGAGCTTGGTTGTTTGCTTGATGTTTTATTACCTAACTAGGTAATATCAGTGCAGGTAAGTGTGGGGTTTGTTTCCTGTTTATATACAGTAGCTTACCCTGCCAGTTTTGGTGAGGGTGAGTTTTTCTCTTTGGTATTTCTTTGATTAGGGTATTGTTTTATACTTAATATTTTTTTGCTTGGTATTAATCCTGGTTTATCTGGGTCCTTGACTGCTGCTGGGGAGGTCTTGTGGTCTTTTTTATTTCCTTCTAAGTTTTTTTTTTGTTTAAATGGTTTATAAATATGGTTTATTTATATTTGTTTATTATTGATGGTTGATTTGTCTGAATGTCAAGCTTTCAGGAATTCACTAACATTTTGGTCTAGGATACTAACATTTAGTTTGATCTAGGGTGCTTGCAGTTTCCCAGTTGAATCAGGTTGAGTCGCTTGTGAAATTAAGGAGTTTTCGTCATGTCTTCTGAATTTTAGTTGGTTGAGAGTAAAACAGTTTTTGTTCAAGTTTTTGATAAAGATGTCCAGGAAGAGCTGTGTGTCATTTTCTTTTTCCACTTGTAAATTTTATTCTTTTAAAGAAGTTGTTAATTATTTCATGTATCTTCTTTAGTTGTTCCTTTGTATTGGTGGTATGAAACTATCATCGGCCTACTGAATTCATTTTGTAGATAGTTATTATATAGGGTGTTTCTTTATTCTGTTGTTCTGGGTTACTGCAGTTCATTTGTAAAAATTGCTCTTACACAGCTCCTCTTGTGGGAGGTTGGCTTGTTACTTTGGCATTGGAGCACTTGATTAGTGTGGGTTGGTTTTCTATAGACTGGCATTTCTAATTTGCCATTGTTTCCCCTGATGATGAGAATGTCCAGGGAAAAGCAGTGTGTCATTTTTTTCCCCTTGTAAATTTTGTTCCTTTAAAGATGTTGATTGTTTCATATGTCTTCTCTAATTGTTCCCTTTTTTATTAGCAAGAAAGTATCATCTGCCTCCTGAATCTGTACACTTGGCTCTAGGTGTAGGAGTACTATATCTAAAAGCTGCATTACTCTGCTTTGAATCCTAAGAGTGATGATCACGTGGTTGTTGGTATGTTTGTTCATCAAACTTAAAGTAGGCAGTGAGGCGAAGGTTGATGGGGCCTAGGGCCCACCATCAACCTTTCAATCTTAGTGTGTTGTGCAGTATTGCTGCCATGGATTCTATCACTACTTCCATTCTATGAATGTAAAAGAGTGCTGTGACATTGAATGAAATCATAATTCCTTCTTCTATTTTTAGGTCTTTGGTTTTCTGGAGGCACTGGGGTGGGGAGTTGATAGAATATTCATTCCCCTCTGTGAGGTGCCTAAGCTTTTTTGTAAGTTCTTCAGCTATAGGGAGAAGCAACTTAGAACTGAGGAGAAATTTCCTGACTGTTAGAACAATTAATCAGTGGAACAGCTTGCCTCCAGAAGTTGTGAATGCCCCAACACTGGAAGTCTTTAAGAAGATGTTGGATAGCCATTTGTCTGAAATGGTATAGGGATTCCTGCCTAGTCAGGGGGTTATACTAGAAGACCTCCAAGGTCCCTTCCAACTCTGCTATTGTATTGTACTGTATGTTGGGGCCCTAGTAACAATGCAATTGGATAAGAGATATGTTGGACTTGCATATTTTGGGGCATCCATAGAGTAAGGGAGGATAGGTTCACTGCTTTTCATCCACCACTCTTCTTTCTCTTCTATTAGAAACAGCCATGGGCATCAAACACTTCAGAAAGCATGCAAATGGGAGAAATTTGAATGTAGGCAAAACTCTACTAAGGAACAACTATTCTTTCTGCACAAATGCCTATGACAGGATGCACTGCTCACCAGTGTAAGATACAAATCTCAAAAATAATGCACAGCTGTATGTAAAAGTAACAACCCAAACTTCCAGACAAAAAAACTGTGAAAAACATTATTCAGATTAGCACAAACGCACTACAGCAACCTTAAGTGCCTGAAAAAAGGAAACAGACTAGTTCCATCAGATCCAAACACCCTATACTTGAAACTTTAACTATTTGGATAAATGCATCTATAAAGTTAATTGCCACTCCTCCTTATTTTATTTTCTTCTAAATTATGTTACAACCACTTAGAATGGAGGTTTTCCAGTCCCATAAAAAATAATATAATACAGGATGGCATCTTGCAGCCAGATATAAGCTCTTGAGATTTTGGAAATTATTATATTACCTAACCTAACAAAAAGTTTGGAAACCCACCCAGAATCTCGGAGAATGACCCTACCTAACACTGGCAATGAAGATGGGATTTTAGAAGAGAACAAAGGACAGTCAACCGCAGCATGGCATCGATGGCATCTTTGCAGAGAAAGGAACTTTTAACATCTGAAAGCATCCTAGTACAATACAATGAGACTTTTCCCCTTGTCTTAATTCGTCATCCTTCCCTATTTGGTGTGGGGGCAGTCCTTGGCCATCAAGTGCCAAATGGACTTGAGGAGCCAATCGCCTTTTATTCTAAGACACTATCTAGGGCCGAACGAAACTACAGCCAATTGGACAAGGAAGCACTGGCTGCAAAGGCATTAATATCTATATGGCAGAGACTTTGATCTAATCACAGACCATAGAACATTGCTAGGAATCATTGCGGAGGACCACCTGACCCTAACAATGCTGCCCCTGTGAATGAGAAAATGGACTATTTTCCTGGCGGGCTACAATTACAGACTGCTCTACCATCCGGGGAAAGCCATCAACCACGCCAATGGCCTCAGCCAGTGCCCACTTCGAGACCTCATTGAAGATCCTGCCCCTGTCGCATCCATGCTCCTAATCAAGGAGCTACAGACTGGCCTTGTCACGGCAACTTTAATTCAAAAATGTTTTCCAACCTAGAGCAACAGACTCCCAGAGTTTCTCAGTTCACAATGCCCTTGTGGTTCCACAATTGGGTGTAATAAAAAATATTGGTGGTGCCTCTTGATTATCCCTGTGATGATCTAGTGCAGGTGTGTCAAACTGGATTTCTTCAAGGGCCAGTTCTGCATTGTAGTTCTCCTCTGCAGTCTGGATGGAGGGGGGGGAGACAGGATAGAAGACAGATGGAATGGATATCTCCTGTCACTGAAAATGGGGCATGGGGCTCCACGTGCGGCCTTGAGCCCCATTTTTGGCTTGGATGGGCTCTTCTAGCACTCTGCCGGCAAAAACTCTGTTGGCCAAAATGTGGGGGGGCTGTGCCCCGTTTTTGCTAGCAAAGGCACTGCGGGCCAGTCCTTTGCTATTTCCAGGCTGGCTTCCTGGGCCAGATCTAAGGACCCCGCAGGCTGGATCCGACCTGTGGGCCTTGAGTTTGACATCCCTGATCTAGGGTGACAGACTGCCTTCACAGTGTCAGTAGAGTCTGACCAGATGGAGTTTATGCATCATATCAACTTTAATAAATTTTAATATCTGGAATGAGTTTAATATTCACCCTAGAGCAGAATATTTTATTCACCATTTTTTCCCTTTATTCCCCTCAGGTTTTCTGTGGATGTCCTGTTTTTATTATTTTTATAGTGAAACAGGACTTTTTATTGAATAGGAAATGTCAAGACAGCTAACAAGAACTAAAATGCAACACTACCAACTTTTATAAAAAGGTTCCATATCAACTAAAGGTGTTGTCAGCGTTCCAAGTATCATGTAGAATTAAATCAGAATCAAATGCAAAACGATCCTTAAAGTTCCAATTTAATAAAGCAAACATCTTAGCACATCTGTGTTAATCCCAATACTGGCAATGACATCAGAATTCCACCCAGTTAAAAGTTCATGATCTTGTCCCCACACCCACAATCCATCACATGGTCCAATCTCCTTCTTCCACGCTGGCATCCACACCCAGCTTCTTCCGGTCAGGTGTACTGGTGTGGAGACAAAGGATGACCTTGGCTTCTAGTAAAGAATGAAAACAATACATTCCACAATCTCACTCCTGTCTATTCCCCCCTCCCATCAACTACACTAAAGAAACAGCATAATGAAATAAGAGAAAGTGTGTCAGGCCAAAATTCTAAAAGGAATATTTTTTTTTTGGTATTTTGGTATTTATTGGACATTTATAGGCCGCCCTTTTCCCTGAGGGGACTCAGGGCGGCTTACAATCAAAGTGGAAAGGGAGTGTAGGACAATACAAAAAAAGATGTGAACAAAAGTAAATTAAATAGTAAAACTCAACATTCACTCGGCATTCGGGAGGGGCGAAAGTAGACTTATCCCCAGGCCTGACGGGCTAGCCAGTTCTTAAGGGCTGTGCGGAAGGCCTGGACGGTGGGGAGGGTACGAATCTCCACGGGGAGATTGTTCTATAGTGTCGGAGCCGCAACAGAGAAGGCTCTCCTCCGAGTAGTCGCCAGTCGGCACTGACTGGCGGATGGAATACGGAGGAGGCCAACTCTATGCGATCTGATGGGACGCAGGGAGGTAATTGGCAGAAGGCGGTCTCTCAAATAGCCAGATCCACTACCATGGAGCGCTTTATAGGTGGTGAGTAAGACCTTGAAGTGCACCCGGAGATTGACAGGTAGCCAGTGCAGCTCACGGAGGATCGGTGTTATGTGGGCGAACCGTGGTGCGCCCACTATCACTTGCGCAGCCGCATTCTGGACTAGCTGAAGTCTCCGGATGCTCTTCAAGGGCAGCCCCATGTAGAGCACATTGCAGTATTCCAGCCTGGAGATCACAAGGGCTCGAGTGACTGTTGTGAGGGCCTCCCGATTCAGGTAGGGCCGCAACTGGCGCACCAGGCAAACCTGGGCAAATGCCCCCCTGGTCACAGCTGAGAGATGGTGGTCAAAAGTCAGCTGTGGGTCCAGGAGGACTCCCAAGTTGCGGGCCCTTTCTGAGGGGTGTAAGTTTTGTCCCCCCAGCCTGAGTGATGGTATGTTGGTCAAATTTTTGGGAGGAAAACACAACAGCCACTCGGTCTTGTCTGGGTTGAGTATCAGCTTGTTTGCTCTCATCCAGTCTTTAACGGCCTCAAGACCCCGGTTCATCACGTCCACCGCTTCATTGAGTTGGCACGGGGCGGACAGATACAACTGTGTATCGTCCGCATATTGGTGGTATTTTATCCCGTGCCTCCGAATGATCTCGCCCAGCGGTTTCATGTAAATGTTAAATAGTAGGGGGTATAGGACCGACCCCTGCGGCACCCCATAAGTTAGGGGCCTCAGGGACGATCTCTGCCCCCCTACCAACACCGACTGCGACCTGTCCGAGAGATAGGAGGAGAACCACTGCAAAACAGTGCCGCCCACCCCTATCTCGCACAGTCGTCGCAGAAGGATACCATGGTCGATGGTATCGAAAGCCGCTGAGAGGTCCAGGAGAACTAGGATGGAAGCATGGCCTCCATCCCTAGCTCTCCAGAGATCATCGGTGAATGCGACCAAAGCGGTTTCTGTGCTGTAACCGGGTCTGAAGCCAGACTGGAAGGGGTCAAGATAGTTTGCTTCCTCCAAGGTACGCTGAAGCTGGAGAGCCACAAAGGGGAGGTTGGAGACTGGACGATAGTTATTAAGGACAGCTGGATCCAAGGACGGTTTCTTCAGGAGGGGTCTCACCACCGCTGTCTTAAGCGCGGTGGGGAAGCACCCCTCCCGAAGAGAGGCGGTAATAACCGCCTGGATCCAGCCTCGTGTCACCTCGCTGCTGTTGGCAACCAGCCAGGAGGGACACGGGTCCAGTATGCAGGTGGAGGCACTCACAGCTCGCATAGCCTTGTCCACATCCCCAGAGGCAACTTCCTGAAACTCAACCCAGAGATGGTTTGCCAAGTCTTCCCCTTGTGTCTCGGCTGGATCTACTGGGGTGGAGTCCCGGTCCGCTCGAAACCGGGCAACTTTGTCCGCCAAGAACTGGACATACTCCTCAGCCTTACCCTGTAAGGGGTCCCCCGTCTCCCTCCTATTTAGGAGGGAGCGGGTTATCCTAAACAGGGCGGCTGGGCGGGACTCGGCGGACGCTACCAAGGAGGCAATATATGTTCTTTTTGCTGTTCTTAGAGTCCGAATATACTCCTTGGTGCATGCTGTTAAAAGTGCCCGCTTCGACTCGGACCTATCGGACCTCCACGAGTGCTCTAGGCATCTCCTCCGGCGCTTTACCTCCCGGAGCTCCTCAGTGAACCAAGGAGGCCTCCGGGGGCCGCTGACCCGGAGGGGCCGTAGCGGCGCAATCCGGTCTAGAGACTCCGAAGCTGCCGAGTGCCAGGCAGCAACGAGGGTCTCCACCGAACTGTGGGCGAGGGTATCAGGAATAACCCCAAGCTCCGTCTGGAACCTAGCAGGATCCATCAGTCGCTTGGGGCGGAACCAGTTGGTCAGTTCCTCCTCCCTACGGTGGGGGTTTGGCCTCCGGAAGTCTAGCCTCAGTAGGTAGTGGTCTGACCACGACAGGGGTATGATCTCATTACCCCTCAGACCAAGATCGTAACTCCACTGCTCTAAGAGGAATGCGAGGTCGAGCGTGTGACCCGCTGAGTGAGTTGGGCCTCGGATTACCTGAGTCAAGCCCATGGCTGTCATGGAAGTCATGAACTCCTGCGCTCCATCAGAGTGTTCACCGAGCGAAGGCAAGTTGAAGTCCCTCAGAACTATAAGTCTAGGGAACTCAACTGCTAGCTTGGCTACTGACTCGAGGAGCGAGGGGAGGGCTGCTGCAACGCAGTTGGGAGGCAGGTACGTAAGCAGCAGACCCACTTGACCCTTGAGGTCCAGCTTCACCAGGAGGGACTCACACCCGACAAGCTCTGGAGCAGGGATCCTACGAGGTACTAAAGACTCCCGGACTACAATAGCCACACCGTCACCCCTTCCCTGGGCTCTCGGCTGATGTAGCACCTGAAATCCGGCTGGGCACATCTCAACGAGGGGGACTCCTCCCTCCGTGCCCAGCCATGTTTCAGTAATACATGCAGGCCTGACAGGTGCACTGTAATAAAGAGATGGTAACTGAGAGACACTTAACAATATGTAGCAAAATATTTTGTGGTCTATAGTAAAGGCTGAGTAAGAACATTTTTTTTTTACAAAAAATGAATAGCGCAAATGCATTGCAGCAATCTAGAACACCAGAAAATGGAAATAGATTTACAATAGTGGCGAATATCTGTAGCTCAGTTGTAGAATGAGGGTGAAGGTTCAATTTAAGAGGCAGGACATGTCGTTCCAGAGAACTCTTTATTTACAAGCAAGAGAAAAATCGTGAATCAAACTGCCCAGCAGCTTCCTCTTGAAGGGAGCTGTCCGGCACATTCAGCCACTGACAGCTCTCCAATTTCCCACCCGGAAACTGGGCCAATCACGGTGGCTTTAGCTGTTCCCTCGTGTTCACATCTGCAACAGTGGGAGTAGAATGGGTTAGAGAAGGGAATGGACAATGGCATTTCCTAAACTCAGGAAGAAATAAGCAGCCTATACTGGGAATGGGCCAATTACAAGTACTCCTAAACTTACAACCATAATGGAGCCATCCATGTGACCCACCTAATTTTATAACCATTTTTGCAGCTATCATTAAGCAAATGTTGTAGTCATTACGTAAACCATTTTTTACTACAGGCAGTTTTGCCAAAAACTAGAAGTAAATGCCAGAACCTGGCAAAAAAAAAAAAAAAGTGGTAAAACATGGTCACATTGTAGCAGAAAATGAGACAAGACCAGCTCTTTGTCAAAGGGAAAGGTTTATTGCGCAAAGGTTCAATAGCGATTGGTCAAGCAAAATCTGAACCCCGAAGGGCAGTTGTTTACAGTCTTTTATACTCTTAACCAACATATCGATCATCCCAAAGTACCTGGCCTTCCTGTGTCATGTAGGCCTCGTACACAATCTCCCAAAACAGAGACAGGACAATTATTACTAAATTATCTCCCCACAGGGGGTATTGGTACCAATATCCTGTTTCATTTGTTTTAGTTAGGTGAAGCAAACAAAACAACTAATCTTAAGGGTAATTTGTCCTTTGTCCTGTTCCACATGGTCAAGAAACTTTAATACCCAAATAATCTGTCTAGTTGTCAAATTCTCTTTTAACATGACCATAGGACTTTGCAAACAGCCACAAATGTGGGCTGGTTGCTGAGCATCTGACATGTGGTCACATGACTGCAGGGTGGTAGTTGGAACTGTAATGTGTCCTAAAGACCCACCCTATGTAAAATCGGTGCTTTTAACGGAATAAATTGTGCTATTGTCCTTATTGCCAAGGATTTTTGCTAACAAGACCCAGGTGACTTTGGTGCAGTTATTCTCAGTCTTGATATAAAAGGGGGGAAAGTGGATGTTATATTCATCACTGTTAACTCCTTGAGGATAGGTGAGATAGTAAATAAACCAATTGCAGGATATATCCTATATTCTTTCATTAGCAGTTACTTTTGCTCTTCATTATACTTGCAAACATGTTGATTTCATTGGTCTTTTTTAGTGCTGTGATCTTGAGCGGTCACTGAAATGTATTAAAAATAATTTAGCGGCTTCTTGATGAGTTGATCAGTAATGACTTAATCTTCCTTATTGCTCTGGAAGCAGAGTTTACAAATTAAATGTTGCTGTCAGCCTAAATAAGGAGCTCCCAAATAGCAATTATTTTGTAGCACAGTAGAGTTTCTGTGGATGACAAGTATATTGATCTGTTGTGCCTGATATCCTGGTACTGCCAAGATGCACAATATTTTTGATGCTGCCAGCTGTTAGTCAAAATGAATAATCAGGAACCAAAGCAACTTTAACTATATGGGATTTTTGTTTAATGTCCACAAGTTGCGTTTATGCAAAATATTCTAATGAAATTAGAAACAGGTGCAAAACACAATGGTCCTATCAGTGGTGGGATTCAAAAAATCTTACTAACTGTTCTGTGGGTATGGCTTGGTGGGTGTGGCAGAAGAAGGATACTGCAAAATCCCCATTCCCTCCCGATCAGCTGGGACTCAGAAGGCAGAGAATAGATGGGGGGCGGGGCCAGTCAGAGGTGGTATTTACTGGTTCTTTGAACTACTCAAAGTTTCTGTTACCGATTTTCCAGAACCTTCTGAATAGCAGCTCTGGGTCGTAGGATGTTGTATCTGGTTACCTATTGCTTTCTGAATACAGTTTAAAACGTAATGTTTACCTTTATTTATATTTTATTCTATATATTAAATTTGGAGACTACCCATCTAACTCAGAGAGCAACTCTATGTGGTGTACCATTAAAAACATAAACACAATATAAAATATTGTATTTTTTAAAAAAAGGCAGTTAAATCAAGGATAGAATAAAGTTAAAAAGGCATGGCAGGACCTTCAAGGTGCTAACCAATTCTAAAGTTACATTCTCTTTATGTTCCATAAAGTTGGCAGAGCCAGTCTTCAAAATAATCCAGAGTGAGTTTTTAATGCTCTGAATATGCTCTGTTTGAGGGACTGTCTCTCCTATCAGAACACAACTATCTGACCATTAAGGTCTTTAAGAAAAAGAAATGGGTCTCTGAGGCCTATTTATCTGGCAGTGGAAAATAACCTTGCACATTGTTGCCCTCTGAGGATTGTATTTAAATCCTACTCTCTCTGCATTTAGAATAGTAGCCAAGAGGCACAGCTTTTGGCAGATTTTAAACATAATGTTTACATTTGATTTAATATATGCTCTTGATTTATATTCTCTTTTTTCATATTTGATGCTATAAGTATTTGATTAAGTTGTAAGCTGGTGGTAAATCAAACAAAATCATCATCATCATCATCATCATCATCATCATCATCATCATATTGTCGTTGTCATCATCAACTGTGTATGCTTCTCAGTGCCGAAAGGCTGTGTTACATCTTTGTTATGGACAATTGAAAGTAATGTCCTCACAAAAATTAAGACTACATAAGAAAGCAAATGAAAAACCTGACATGTATTTGTAGCTGTTGGCTATTCATTAAAATAACTCTACCCTTGCAGTATTGATCAATACTCCAAATGCTATTATTCAGTAATGTCCATCAGTTTTCCCCACCCTTCCATGGCTTGTTTTAAACTGTTTTGACAATAATGATATATTAGACCAAATAAACAGAAAAAACAAATTTGCAATCCTGATTTTTTTTTTAAAGGGGTACCTGATTAAAGCTCAGTTTATTATTTTAAATTCAGATCATAGTTCCACTATAACTACAGAATAAAATAGAATTTGTTTTTATTGTCCTGGGAATGCAGAACATTTAACTAGTGAAGAAGATTTTTTTAACAGTACAGAGGGATGCATTTTTTTAAAAAATCACAATGTTGATGAATATCTGTATTCCTTGCTGGAATACAGATATGTCACCTGGGAGGAGGATGAACCAGGTCCTGGTATGTGAGGAGGGGAGTTGACCAATGGCTCCAAGCAGTCATCTGAGAATGATTTAGCCGAAGCATACCTTCAGCAGGACAGCCCTGATGTGTCAGATGGGGAAAGCATGCAGCTGTAGCCAGTCAGGGATAAGGAAGAGGAATTGCCTTCTGTACCTGATCCAAGAACATGTAGGGCAGAGAAAAGGCAGGAGCAGTGAAGGTCAGCCAGACCTTCACTGCTCTTGCCATTCATGAGGTTAACCACTCATGAGGTTAAAACCTCACCTGTCTTGATGGGCTGCACTGGAAGCTGGCTCTTTAGCACAGCAGACAGTTGGAGGCGATGCTGGGAACAATGTGTTCATTTCCTAGCTGTGTGTTTTCTGGCTGTTGTGATTCCTGCCTTGCTTTGGATTGACGCTGTGCCTTGACTTTGATTGTGCTTTGTAAACTCTGGACATTTCTTGCCTTGTGAACCCTCTTGTATTGTAGATTTAATTTGGCCTGTCCCTCATCCTTCTAATGCTGGTCTCAGGAGTTTATATAATTTCCTCGAACACACACCCAGAAAGTGAGATTTGTTTCCATCTTGAGTAAAATACCACTT
The DNA here is from genome assembly GCF_051295495.1 of Thamnophis sirtalis. NCBI lineage: Eukaryota > Metazoa > Chordata > Lepidosauria > Squamata > Natricidae > Thamnophis > Thamnophis sirtalis. The sequence goes on along the minus strand of NW_028261389.1, from coordinate 57,274,476 downwards.
CTACCCTTTGTAGTGGGTAACAGTACTTTAAAAAAATGTTGAATTAAAATATTTTTAATAAGTTCATACCTTTGTTCCATTTTAAATGTGAATTCAGTTATAAGAATTAAACAAAATGAATGAGTCAGTTTATGTACTTGTAACAAAGTAAGTAATTTCTGAAATGGTTTCTATATAATAAGAAAATGCTTTTCTCCTGTTCTTGCTGTGATATGCTAAATAAACCTGGGATGAACATAGGTGGGATTTACAACAACCTCTGGCCTAACATTTCATAACAATTTGTCTCATGAAATTAAATTCAGTCCCAACATCCTCTAATCATATTTGAGCAGCAAACTATGTCCTTAAACCCAGTGGGAATCTAAACCAATGTCTGCAATTCTGTTCAGATCCAGTAACACCTAGAGCAGGGGTATCAAACTCAAGGCCCAGGGGCCAGATGTGGCCTACAGGGTGCTTAGATCTGGCCCAAGGGACCATCCTGGAAACAGCGATGGAGCCCTCATGGGCTCGTGATGCCTCTGCCAGAGAAATCAGAGCTTGGGAGGGCTGCAGACAGTCTCCTGAGCTCCGTTTTCACTGGCAAAGGGTTGCAGGAGGGCATCACAGTCGAAAACGGAGCTCGAGAGCCCATTTTCACTGGCAAAGCGCTTGGGCCACCACAGACGCCCCTGACACAAGTGACGTTGAGTTAGCCACACCCATCCTGGCTACGACACCACCACCCCTGAAGTTGAACACAACCCTGATGCGGCACTCAATGAAATCAAGTTTAACATCCTTGAGCTAGAAGGTAACTGTTAATGCACAGAAAATACACAAACTTTCTTTCTCAACAATGTTTTATTCTTTTTAACAATTGGCTCAGTAATAAGCAGAAACACCTACGCAACAGCAGGACTCCTATGCACTCACAAAAATGTGTTCAATTTAAATTGATTTTTTTTAAATGGTAGTTTTACTTTTTTCTTTAAACTACAATGATTTCTGAAGGTTTTAATTGACTCCTATGTGAGGTTGGCAGTGACTGCGTTGTAGCTGTTAAATTGCATCTATAAACCTATTCATGTGTTAATGTCTTTCATTATCTTGCTTGTCCTCACAACAGTAGCCTTATTTTTAAAAGATCATGCCAAAAGCTAGTAATTGATCAAAATCAGGAAATGGTAGAATTGCAGATAAAAAAAGATAAGTTTATATAACATTCCATTTTAATCTTTGCCATCTTTTGTTTCATTAAGATTTTCTAATATCTATCTCATTGGTAGATATTGCAATCAACTAGTCAAACCTTTATTGTGATCATAAAGCCAGCCAAGTGTAGGAAGTTGTCACCCAGGCCTCTCTCAGAAAAATGAAATATCCTAGGAAATATTGAAAAGGCAGAATATTTCTCTGGATGTAAAAAAGAAAGAAACATGTTTTAAAAGATAGAATAGCTGTCTGTAGCTTCCTGCCCATCCCCACTTGTCAATCGGCCATTAAGAAGGCCAAGCTAGTTCCTTTACATAATAAAGACTTCTCCACTTCAGCTACAGGAAAGCATGATAATATTGGCCCCAACTGACCACATGGCATCTGAGAACTCAACCAAACCTGGATTCAAAACACAGAATTGACAAACTAAACCTGCAGGTTTCTAAACTAGTAGATATATCCTGAGAGATTCTAGTGTGTGACAGGGACATGCAGTCACTAGAAGCAGGGGAGGCGTGGCCTCACCAGTCATGAGGAAAAGGAAAGAATTTTAAAGATTTTTTTTTAAATAATTAAAGCCAAGGTAGTTGCTGCCAGATTCCAAGTCACAGTGACACAGTGACTCCCCCTTCTCCTCTTCCCACTCTCCCTCTATCTTGAGATTTTGCAGTCTCTTGATTAAGGTCTCTTTCTGAGAAAACTTTGAGTTGTCCCCCCCGCCCCCCCCCACTGCTGCAAGTGGACATTCCATCACATACATTCCAGTGGTGGGTTGCCAATTTTTTTACTACCGATTTGAGTGTGCTTGCGTGCCGCTTCTGCACAGGGTGGGTGGGCAGAGCCTCCCACCGCTGCTATTATCTATTCTGGTGACGTGCGGTGAGGTTTATGGCTGGTGAGGCAGTCCTCTCCCCCGAAACCCCACTGACTAAAGCACTTTCGTTCTCCCACCTGTGCTTGCGGCAGAGCTCAGGCGGGCTGCCGTGAGCTCAGGCAGGCTGCCGTGAGCTCAGGCAGGCTGCCGCGAGCACAGGCAGGTGAAAGAAAGTCTCTTTCACCCACCTGTGCTCGCGGCAGAGCTCAGATGGGCTGCCGCGAGCACAGGCAGGCTGCTGCAAGAACAGGTGGGTGAAAGAAAGTGCTTTAGTCAGTGGGGTGTAGCGGGAGAGGAGAGAATGCCTGAGCATTGCATTTATTAAAGAAGAAAAGGAAATTTGAAGGAAAAGAGGGAGCGTGGGGGGGGCATCAGAAATGGAGAAAGAGAGGAGGAAGAGTGAACGGGACGCTGCAGCTTTAAACAGAATGACAGAGTGGAAGCCTCTAAAAAATGCACCCTCTATTATGAGGCAGGAGAACTGCGTGCCTCAACTACCTTGGGATTTTTGGGACTTTTAACCTTTGCTTAACTCTATCCGAGCACCTAAAATGTCAGACTAGATGAGGCATGCAGTTCTCCTGTCTCATAGTAGAGGGCACTTTTTAGAGACCTTTTTAACCAGGTGTGGCAGCAGCTAGGTAGCCCAACCTCAGCACTCACCTTTTCCTGTTTACATTTTTTTTCCTTTTCATGATTGACAGTGGTGAGGCTGTGCCTCCCCTGCCTCCCCTGACTGCACGTCACTGACCGTTCCGAACTGAGAGCAACCCACCTCTGATACATTCCCTGCAGAGAAGGCAGTGAAAGAAAATTTGTCCAAGAACTCAGTCCAGTGAGCAGCCTCCATAAGGGCATATATGCTGATATAATGAAATATTATTGGAGCACCCAAACAGGACAACAGACAGCAATCCAGCTTGGACAAAGTGAAGACCTGGTAGAATTTCAGAACTGTGAGATAGAAAAGTTAAGAGGCTAGCAAATATTTATTTACAAAATCCCACAGGCTGCAAAATTATGAACCAGACTTAGGTTGATTTGAAAAGCCATGTCCTAGATATGGTGTCTAAAATTACTTCTGATGTTTCCAAGGCCCAATGAGCAAAAACTCTCCAAGAATCCTACGGAATGATGTTTCCCAATAACTTTTTTTTTTGTTATCGAGTGGACTTAATGTGGTCTTTAAGAACTTGTGGGCCTAGTTGCTTTCAGAAGAAAGATAACGCTTCCTTTGATAAGCATCTCTTTCAGACAACAGAAAATTAAATTCATCCTATTTTCTTTCTGTATTAAGTCTTAGATTCTCCTGAATTTACTTAAATAATTTTCCTCATGTAATTTTGAGTTAAGAATGGATAAGTGTGGACTGAGGTATTATGGCAGTTGATTTTATTTTATATTGTTGGAAGAAATATCCATCTGCTTCGGTTCCAAGCTGGGAGAAAGCACTGGAGACAAAATGGAGGCTGATTGGAAAGAAGGTCCATTTATTGATGAAGCAGAACCACCAGGCAGGTATGATTATGGCTAGCTGACCACATGGAGTTGAATGAGGGGCTTTTATACCTTTTCTTGGGCTTTGAACCTGAGCTTCCTGTTCCTGTGCAAGAACATGGATTCTATTGTCTGTTATAGGGGTCATACCTGGGTAGGTTGTCTGAGCTAAGTTTGGTTGAAGCCTGGAGGGTGATGCAATGTACCCAGGAGTTTGTCTAATGTGATGAGCTCTGCGGCTAGATGGTAGAGGATCAATCCGATTATGTCCTGAGAGGTCATGACTTAACCTCATCATCCTGGAGCTGGAGGTCTTTTGTTTTGTAAATAGACTGGCTCAATCTTTCTCAATGGACACAAGATATCTGCTGGGGGCTATTAGGAAAGACTTGGGGGTTTTCTGTCTTCAAGAGCATGTTTCTCTGTTTCTCCTTTAGGGAAATATAATATTCTGCCTTTATAATATTTCTCAAAATATTTCATTTTTCTAGGAGAGGGGTGGGTGCTAACTTTCTACAATAGTTTTATGAATGAGATTATTCAAATATATTCCATTACTATAGCAGTATATGTAACAAATTAAGGCATAGCATATGCACATTTAAAACAAGCATTTTCAGATTTTGGATTTACTATTAATAAACAGCAAGTTGCATAGATCAGAGGATTTCCTGTTTGATGACACCTGCCAACAGGAACACTCAAACCATGGCAATTCTACCTTTCTCTATTCTTCAATCACAGCTAGAAGTTTCACTTTGTTTTTCTGTTAACATTTCTGCTTTGTTGGAAGAACTGACTCCTCAATTTGAACATCATGGTAAATCATCTAAAAAGCTTCAGTTTGTTTAAGAATTAAGCGGAGATAACTGAAACATTATTTCACTGATCTTTAAGAACGCAACATGGTATATATTCAAATCCACGGTCTTTTAAGATGCTGTGAATTAAAATGAAACACAAAGTACTTGAATCCTTACATATGGAAGATTATTCCTCCGTTGTGCTGATGTTTCAAAGAACAACTAGTAATGAATCAAAGATGCTAAAGTGGTGTAGGTGCGGAATCATCCTACTCAAAGCTATTTTTAGTGTATGAGTCAACGCTTGTGACAAATGCTTTCTCAATTGCTTTTGAAATATGCATGGTAAAAGTTTATTAGAATTATATTAGTCATTGAGCTAACTGCTTAAAAACATTAATGGATTTTATTTATTATTATTAAAAATATTAATATTAATGGATAAGTAGAAAAGCTGTAAGTTTATAGAAGTAATTTATAACATAATTTAAAAACTCTGGGTTTATGAACTTTTGATTATATACACATATGTTCTTTTGAAATCTATAGTCTTAATGAGAGATATAATGTTCTGATCTTTGATATACTGGACAATACTGGAATTTCAGAAAATCTATAGAAAAAATCAGTTTCAGATGTTAATTTACACTGCCAGATATGGAGGCAGTTTCTTCCCTGAAGATGTTGCTACCAAATGATTCATCACATGACTGAAAAAGTACACAAATTACTTGGTGTGTGTGTGTGGAAGGAAGGAAGGGAGGGAGGGAGGGAGGGAGGGGGGGGGAGGGAGGAAGGAATTTAGGCTGGTGTACCAGGGATGGGTTCCGGCAGGCACTACTGCCGGTTCACTCATGTGTGTGCCACGTGTGCATGTGCACTTGATGTGTGTGGATGCGCAGTACTATTCTGCGCATGCACAGAACTGAAAAATAGATGGTGCCCATGGTGCCACCCAGAGAACCTGTTCAGGGGCGTGGCAGGCCTGGGTGCTGCTGGTTCCAGTGACCCAGGCCGCCAAACCACTACCGGTTCGGTCGAACTGATCTGAACCGATAGGAACCCGCCACTGTGGGCACCTAGAAACCAGATGGTCCCACTTTAAATATGAAGCCAGCTGGATGACCTCAGATCAACCATTCTTTCTCAGCCGTAGGAGAAAGCAGTGGCAAAGCCACTGAATATCTTGCTGAGAAATTTGCAGGGACTAATTGCCCAGAGTGAACATAATGTGTTTTCTGTCATATAAACATTTTCTTAATCCATTAAAATCTTTGCATTCGATCTGTTTTTTAACAGTTGTAAACTGCAGCTATTTAGAGTAGAATCTCTTCCGTATTAACATTAAACATATGTATGTATGTATGTATGTATGTATGTATGTATGTATGTATGTACGGTATGTATTTTATTCTGTTCTGTCCAAATATTGACTAGTCCCTGCAGTTTTCTTGACAAGGTTTTCAGAAGTAGTTTGCCACTGCCTCCTTCCTAAGTTTGAGAGAGAGAGAGAGAGGGACTGCTCCAAAGTTACCCAGCTGCCTTCAGGCTCAAGGCAGGACTAGAACCCATGGTCTCCTAGGTTTTAGCCTGGTGCCTTAACCACTACACAAAACTGGCTCCCATGTAAGCATATATGTGTGTGCATATTGTATCAGTGACATGGGTGTGCCTGTGTGTATTAATTCTGCTAATAATTATGGAAGATACTTATAGCATAATATTTTTATTTGATTTACTTATTAAGAACATTATTTTATATGACTATCCAAATCAAGGTGACTCTGGGCAACTTACAGAATATATATCTCTTACAAAACATTGTGGAATTTTACAACAGTTTCCCTAAATTAGGGAAGGGAAATCTATGGCCCCTAGATACCAGAAAATGACAATTCCAGCCAGCATGGCCATGATCACTGAAGAGAAACACTGGGAATTGTAATTCTACAATTCTTAGAGCATCACCCATTTATTATTTAATCTATTACGCAAGATGGAAAGTGCCAATTTCTCTCCCACCCCAGCATCACCGCAGACATCCATAGAAGGAAGCTTGATTTTGCATGGACCTCTCCCAAAATTAAGATCCTGGGAACAGAAGTAAAATTACTTTGAATATAAAGCACATATTTGCTCAAATATGTATTTGCCTAAGAAATACATCTTCTATGTTTTCTCTCTTACATTGTTACAAAAAGTATTTGTGCTCTGGTGCAAGTATGGCCTTGCATGTGAGAATGCAGAAAAGCTGAAGTAAACCTAATGCTAATGTTTTTGAGAATGTGAAATTATTTCTTATCTTTATGTTGTAACCTTTACTAGAAGATATTGTGAATTTGATTTACTTTACCTGCTGGCTGTCTGCTTAACAGCATGAAACAGAAGATTAATTTGTAGAGATGGCATCTGTTTATCATATTGCCTGAAACAGTTTATGCTGTCTAGTTAGAATTATTATCTTAAGCTTTGAAGAGGGTTCCCCCTACCCCCCTTCCAGTGGGGTATGCATTCCCACAGCATGCATTATATCTGGCAATCCTAAAGTCCAATAAAACAAAATATGAACAAGATATCATTTGCTACTCAACTCCTATTCATAAACCAAAATATACTTCTGCATAACGCCAACTAATGACTACCAGTTTATTTTTAAGCTAAAAAACACATGATAATGCTGCAGTTAAAAAAAAAGAAATGAACCTGAATGGACCTATTTTCCTATGCTTTGCAGTGTCTGTGTCACTTTTTACTTGATGAATCCCATTGTCAGATTGAAAGGCATTTCACACAGAAGCCATTTTATTTTTCAGGAAAGACTTAGAAACCACTTCTCTATGCCAGATATGAAGACCTTATTTCTTGCTTTCGCTGGGATTTCTGTATAGGGATAGGCCAGATATGAGGAACCAAATGTAATTTCAGTAGCATTCATGCCCAGAGTTGCCTTACCGGGGAGAGGGGCAAACAAAGAAACAAATACAGTTAGTCTTTGACAACCACAATTGAACCCAAAATTTCCATAGCTAAGCAAGGCAGTTGTTAAATGAGTTTTGCCCAATGGTGGCATTCATTCAATTCGCACCTATCCAGGAGAACCAGTTGTTAACTTTCTAAGCAGTTCGGAGGACAGGTTGTTGGAAGAAATCTTATTTTGTTTTTGTTTTTTCGCTTTACAGGGCTAATCCTGTAAGGAAGGCAGGGAGGAAACATTCTGGTGTTGTTTTTAGGCTAATCTTTATTGCCCTGCTTACAGAAACTGCCTCTCCAATTAACCCTTATTACATTGTAACAGCTAAGGCAAAGCTCCCATTGATCTAAGTGACGTTGAGTTGGCCATGCCCACCCAGTCACATGACCACCAAGCCACACCTACCCAGCTGGTCATTAGGGCAGAGAATCGATTGTTAAATTATTTTAATCCCACCACTGGTTTTGCCCCATTTTATGATCTTTCTTGCCAAAGCTGTTAAGTGAATCATTGAATTTGTCAAGTTAGCCAATATGGTTGTTAAGTGAATCTGGTTTTCCCATTGATTTTCCTTGAAAAAAGGTCACAAAAGTTGATAACATGACCCTGGAATACTGCAACCATCATAAATAGGAGTCAGTTGCCAAGAGTCTGAATTTTGATCAGATGACCATGGGGATGCTGCAATGGTTATAAATGCGAAAAATAGTCATAAGTAACTTTTTCCAGTGCCATTGTAACTTCAAACAATCACTAAACAAACTGTTGAAAATCAAGGACTACCTCTAAATAAATAAAATATTTTGTGTTTTTGCTGGGATTTCTGTTAGAAATAGTGCAAGAGTAAAATATTGTGAGGAGAAACTCTGTTCTGTGTCAGAGTATCTCTGACTTAATCAGTGAAGCTTCGCAATAAAAGAAGGTACAGTAGCATTTTAAAATGTGAAATGGGCTGATACAATCATACTGCTCCTGTCCTTTTATCATCCCTTCTCCTCCTATCACTAGTGAAGCCAGTGAGGAATCAGTGCTCTTACGAAGGTATCTCTGAAATGTTTAGAATTTTTTAAATCCCCAGTTGGAGATTTAACACCTGAAAAGTAAGATATATCTGAGAAAATCCAGACATATTGTAACCCTACTCTCTTTGCAATGTTATCTTTTCTTAAATATAAAACAATCCTCAGGACCAAATACGTGTTGAAATTGTTTTTTGCTCTTTTTTATTTTATTCTGATTTCAGTCTTTGTGGTTATTTTAAACATGGATCCTGGTGTTGGCTGAATCAGGTACAGGTTTTGCTATAAATAGTTAATATGAGCATTGATTGCCTCAGAAGTTTTGCTGAAAGCTGGGGTTTTTTTTTCTTATGGTTTACTTTTCGTGCTTCTTTGCTGCAGATACAGATACCTGATAGATATGCCCAATAAGAGGAATGAGTAAACATTCTTTCCAGTGGAATCCACAACAAACTACTGTTGAAAGAAATATCCATCTGGTTCCGTTTCAAGTGGGGAGAAAGACACTGAAAACATGGAGGCTGTTTGGAAATAGGGTTTATTGATGGACAGGACCACATGGGTTTGAGGTCCTGGGTAGCTGACCACATGGAGTGGAGAGTGAGTGCTATTTATACCCTCTCTTGGGATTTGCCCTTGAGCTTCCTGTTCCTGTGGCAAAGACATGTATTCTATTGGTTGCTGTCAGACTCCCATGGGGCTATTCAGGGCAATGGTGGGATTCAATTTTTTTTTACTACTCGTTCGATGGTCGTGGTGTGATGTGGTGGTTGTGGCAGGGGAAGGATACTGTAAAATCTCCATTCTCACCTTACTCCGGGGAAGATTACTGCAAAATCCCCATTCCCTCCCCCCAATCAGCTGGGACTCAGGAGGCAGAGAATAGATGGGGCCGGGGCCGTGAGAGGTGGTATTTACTGGTTCTCCAAACTAGTCAAAATTTCCGGTACCAGTTCTCTGAACTAATCAAAATTTCCACTACTAGTTCTCCAGAACTGGTCAGACCAGCTGAATACCACTTCTGATGCCGGAGTCATAACTAACCTTGTAGGTTTTCTGAGTCAAGCTTGGTTGAAACTTGGGCTAATGAAATGCAGTTCCTATTGTGGCTGAATGGCTTTGCCCTCAAGGATAATCCCATCATCCTGAAGTTGAAGGTCTTTTGTTTTGTAGATAGGCTGGCCCAGTCCTGCTAGGACTAATAAGTAAGGTGGAGGCTGCTTTCCAAGAGCAGGTTTCTCCTTTAGCGAAATATAACATTCTGCCTTTTATAATATTTCCCAAAATATTTCATTATTATAGGAGAGGGGTGGGTGCTAACTTTATATACTACAATGACACCAGCATGGAAATATGCATGTAGTGACATCACAAAACATGTTTCTTCATTGTATTTAATTTATTTATTATTCAAATTTATATGGCTGCCCATCTCACAGGAAATGACCCTGCATGGTGTACAACATTGACTGCTTTTGCCACCTCCTACTACGACTGTGGCCTGTTACTAACATTAATTTGCCGTATTGCTTTGCCACTGACAAAATTACTGTTCAATGTGCTAGAAATGGTTTGGGGCAACATGGTAATCACTGAATTGTTTTTAACAAATAGCACAGGAGAAAGATTCATAGAGTTAACTGATAATTGTAGAGCTGGTGCATTCTCCTTAACTGCTTGTAAAACAGATGATATAAGAAATGTAGGTAATGATAAGAGGTGTGAAAGAAGCAACTTATTGGGAATCTCAACCTTCCTGCAATTGCTGAGTGCCAGGACTTAGATAGCTTCTACACATCTAATGCACCATATATAATCATCTAAAGCAGTGTTTCTCAACCTTGGCTACTTGAAAATGTCCGGACTTCAACTCCCAGAATCCCCAGCCAGCAAATGTTGTCAAGTTGTCTTCAAGTTGTCAAGGTTGAGAAACACTGACATAGAATAAACACTGTATAACAAAGCAGAATTTCTCCATCTCCAGGAAGAGTAGGAGTGGAAGTCATGCAAAACCCCATACGTGAAGGAATGACATTATACAGGTACTACCACAATTGAGGCCAAAATGTATGTTGCTAAGTGAAACAATTGTTAAGTGAGCTTGCCCAGTTTTACGACCTTTCTTGCTGCAGTTGATGAGTGAACCACTGCAGTTGTTAAATGTCAAACTGTTGTTAAGTGAATCTGGCTTCCCCATTGACTTTACTTGTTGGAAGTTTGCAAAAATGGATCACGTAACCCCGGGACACTGCAACCGTCATAAATATGAGTCAATTGCCAGGCATCTGAATTTTGATCATATGACCACAGGGATGCTACAAGTGAAAGTGAAAGTCATAAATGTGAAAACTCATCCTAAATCACTTTTTTCAGTGCTGTTGTAACTTTGAACGGTTACTAAATGTACTGTTGTAAGTCAAGGACTATTTATATAACATTTGCATCTCTCTACTCTGGCAGCTAAAGATGAACTGTAGATATTATTCTGATGCTTCGAAGATATCCCTCCCTGGACTGTTGAGCTGTGGAACTTCTGGGTAGTTATGTGAAGTGCAATGATTCATGATGGGAGTTTTAACCCCATCAAGTACTGTTTGGTAACAATATCAGAGGATCAAATAAAACTTATAAAGTGTTCCTCCAAGACATTTGTAGCCTCCAAGATCAAATATGTGGGAGTTTGCAAAATACTATTGAAGAAAAAAAAATATTGCATTGGCCCATTTTACATGGTTGTTAGGGAAATCCACACAGTCCAATCACAGTCTTTCCGTTGCATGCATACATTAAAAGAAACACATTTATTCTTGCATATTTTTTCATCCCTCCATGTAAGTGCTTTAGTCTGCATTAGGCCACCGTGCATTTGTTTTAACAAAAACAAACCAGAAACATTTAACTATTTTGAGTTATAACTTCTGTTGACTCTAAATCAAATTGGTTTTTAACCAATGCACCTACCTGTTGTGGCCCAGCAGGAGCTGTTGGAGCTGCCACCAGACTCCTACAGCAAGGGGCCCTATGAGTCGGCTCTGGAGGATGTGGAGGACCTTGGACAGGGTTCCGACTCTGAGCAGGGTGCAGAGAGACTGACCAGGAGGCACCTGAGCCTTGGACCAGTGGGAGGAGACAAGGGAGTGTGAGCCTGAGGTCAGCAGTGAGTTGTTCCTGGATGCCCAGCACCGAAGAGCGAATAGGAACAGTTGCACAGTTATAGGAAGTAATTGCACTCAGCTGGTGGTTATTAGGCTCCTCTCCAGACTATAAAAGGACTGCTTGTGCACATGCCCCTCTGGCAGAAGTCAACGCAGGAACGAATGTCAGAGAACATTATTGTGAGCTTGGCAGGCTGGATTGCTGCCACGGCTTATCTGTGCTGGATAGCTGCCCAAGCTTGTCTGTGCCAGTTTGCTGCCAAGGACCTGTCTGTCTGTTAATTAAATGCTGTAACTTATCTTTGGCTCGGAGTGTGTTGGTGTGGGACAAGGGGGGTCAGAATACCTACCCATCTACTCCCAATATTTTTTTTAATGTTACCTTACTTGAGATATAAAAGATGATCTCTTCTGAACTAGGCAGGTTGGATAAAAAAATTTTAAGTTATGAAATATCAGAAACCGGCACTCATTAGTCCATCCTTATCAATGGAAAATTTCTAGATGATTTGGGACCAGGCAACCTCTCCCAGCCCTACAGGAATATTATAGCGGAAGAAAAGTTGGAGGAATACCATGTATGTTGCCATGAACTACTTGGGAATACGATCTGTTCTGTTCTTTCCATCGCATATGATCTGTTTTCTTTTTTCTTTTTATTTGTTTCTTGGCTCACATTCCCAAATAACCAGCCCCTTTGTTTGTTTTCAACTGTGTTTTTTAATAATTTAGATTGTATCATTTTGGTTAATATGTATTTGATCCAACTTTTGAAACCCCCTTGCTTGTGTATACTTGCCCATCATTCTAAAAATTAATACTGGCTCTGATAAGATTTTGGTGTCCTCTGCAGACACCAGCGGAGGGGAGAAAAGTGGTTAGATATTAATATTCCAATCTCTGTGGAACAGGTTTTGTTATGAATTTAAAGTACCTATTACTGTTTAATTCTTTCTAGAAGTAACTTGGAGGCATTTCCCACTAGAGGCTGCTATGGCAGCTGAGTTAGTTGAATTTCAAAGCTTCTACTTACTTATTCATTAACTTATAGAAGCAATTTCCATTGACCTCACTCGTGCAGAATCAGCCCAAACTAGACTTGTTTATATTTACAGTTGCAATAATAAAAAGAAATCCTAAAGTTCTGTATGTATGTGAGTTGTATACATATTCTTAATAGCACAGTGCTCAATTGTTCTAATATTATATTGCTTTTTAATATTGCTTGGGGAATAACAATACCTGCTGTGTATTAAACAGTGATTTCAAATAGAATTAAGCTGAATTTATATTTTCAAAACTGCTGCCTTGATTTTCCTCATTTGTAAATCTGTTGTTAAAGATTTATATTTAGGGCTTAGAAATTTTTTTAGGACTTTACTCCATTATATTCAGCAAATAGATTTTTAAAATTTAGATCTCCTTGTCTCAGATTGCAGTCTATTTATTTGGAGGTTTGTCCATTTAAAATAGTAATGGATTACTTTAAAATGTGTAGGATAATTACAGCAGTACTTACAAGAAGTTGGAATATCACACTTGATTATTAAAATTGCAGATTTTATTAGAAAAATAAACTGAAATTGATCTTGCCATTGTTTCTATTATATCATATGTTGTTCATTCAAATAATAGAATGCAAAATTTATCTACTTCAGTTTAAAAAAAATTCCTCTAAATTCTACTGCTAAAATCTTACTTTGCTTCTAATTATGCAACCAAAACAACTACTACCCGGTATGCTTACTTTTTGTTTAATACAAACTAATAGCCTAAATGGTAACCAATGCAATACTTAGGTATGGTTTTCATAACTATGAAGCCTTTATAAGATTGACTGGGTTACTGGGCTATTTAGTTGCCTAAAACTTTGTTGACAATATTGTTTATTGTCTAAATATGCTCCTGTTTGTTTGGCTGAAAAGAGACCCATAGAAATTGCTTGTCATCATTTGTCCCTCTCTAATATTGAGTGATAAGATGAAAAATAGGCAAAATTCTAGAAACTGCATTGATGAAGTGACATTGTCTAGATGACAACAGACAAGCATCTGGATTAAACGATTAGCTCTTGTTTCTTCAGGAGGTTATAATGATTAGTATACCAAAATTCCTTGTTACTGTAGAGCCTTTGAAGCCATATATGACAAGATTTACAACTAATAACAGCAAGTCATTCTTTGCATAGCACATTATATTTTCTAACCCTGAATGTGGCAACGATCACCAATTTAAATCATTTTATAAGAGGACTAGACAAATTCATGGTGACAGAACTATCAATTGTTACTACTCACCATGATGGCCATGTGCATGTTTTAAATTTTGCTGTTGCATGGGAGAGAATCATTCAATGTTCCACTTGGGAGCTTCTGCATGCACCTTGTTGCCCTTCATATAGGCCTTCCTTCATGGCTGAGTTGAAGTGCTCTCCATCCATCCTTAACTCAGCAGAAAACTACCAGCATGAAATTGGCTGTCCCTATGGACGACTTTTATGCTTGCCTCTGTTTCAAGTCACTAAAATCATCTCGCTGCCCTCCAAAGTAATGGCTGATAGAATGTATAATTTATTCTGGATGCATGGAAGCTGCCCTTGCACTGTGGTGGAATGATAAATTATTTGATACTGATGCAGCTAAATATCACTGAAGCCTATCTCTATTCATGGCTGAGACAAAATTACTGAAAGATAGCAAAAAAGGGCAAGTTTTTGCCATGGTTAGGTGGAGGTCAAGAAGAGCTCCATTACTCCTGGCACCCAATTAAATCCACCTCTGGCCAGTCCTACAGAGTTATTTTATAATTAGATGATTCTGAAAGCTAAAATCATCATATTATCTGAAACCCTTAACAATGGGCAAGTAAAGGCACTGAATGAAATTTTGACAATTAAGAAAGTATGTGTCTTATAGTGGCCCAATGACATTTCTTAAAAGATAAAATTTGCATTTTAGCATCTTTCTAGATTAGCTTGTTTCATTATAATCCCACATCCATTTTGTTGTTTTTAAAAATTTGTATTATTGAAGTTGGAATGACTAGCAAAATAAAAAGAGAGGTAAAAGATAGGAAATACAGTCATGATCAACAAAGGGAAATAGATGCAGTTATATATTGGCAACTGTAAAATAAATCAAATATGTAAATACAATAATAACATGTTTATTTATCTAACGTTAATACAATTAATATAATAAAACTAAACATTAAAATATATGTCCTCTAAAGTCATTATTGTATAATTTAATACTACTGTACTTGGAGGTTTTGACACAGTGAACATTTTACAAATGCATCTTACATATTTTGTTTTTCATTATTAGTGAAACTAGGAGGGGGGGGAGCTAACCGTTTCAAAGGTATTTTAGCTCACTGATCATACTATTTCTTGATTTAATAAGTGAGACAGAAGTGTTTTAAGGACAAAATAAGACTAGTATTCCAAGGAACATTTAACCCAATGAACAATGGTTAAATTACAAACACCATCCAGATACTTTTTATATTATTGCTCAGGAGTCTTGATATTCTTTCATACCTCCAGCTGCATTGTGCCATTCTCTCCTTTGGACCAAAATATAATAGCAACTCATGGATTACGTGTTCAATACCTGCTGTAGGATTGAGTCCCTGGAGTAGAATAGTATAATCTGCAAATGTTGTTGATTTTTATTAAGATGATTCTGTGCTACTTCAGTGCTGCTACTTTGAGTAATATAGAACAACTCAGACCTTGGGGCCGGGTTGTTTATGGAAAACTCTCTCCCAAGTGATGTCTATCTATCTTGTTAGATTCAGCAGTTCCTGATCTTCTCTACTAGAGAAGTTCCAGGAAGAGAGTTTTTTCTGCTGTGGTACCCTTCTTCTGGAATATCACCCCCCTGAGATGAAAGGTAACGGTTCCCCTCGCATATATTTGCTAGTCATAGCAAAGGGTGGTGCTCATCTCTGTTTCAAAGCCAAAGAGTCAGCACTGTCCAAAGACATCTCCATGGTCATGTGGCCAGCATGATAAACGCTGAAGGTGCATGGAACCCTGTTACCTTACGACCAAAGTGGTCCCTATTTTTCTACTTGCATTTTTACATGCTTTTGAATTGCTAGGTTGGCAGAAGCTCACTCCATTATGCAGCACTAGGGATTTGAACCGCCAAAGTGCTAACCTTTCTGATTGGCAAGCTCAGTGTCTTAGCCACTGAGCCACCACATCCCCTGAGATTAGACTTGCTCCAAATCTGCTGGCCTTTCACAAGGTATTAAAAACCTGGGTTTGCTATCTAGCCTGAGATCCTGACAGTATGGATCTGCCCATCTTGGATGAGTGATTTGAATGCAGGATGTTGTGAACATTCTAGGCAACTATTCTATACTATTGATGTTTTTAATGGTTATTTTATCTTTTTTTAATTGTTAGCCACATGCATATGAGATGGTTAGCTATGTAAATGTATTAAATAAGTAATACATACATACATTATAATATTTCAAAACTTATCAAATGATAGTAATAACACCATTGGCATAAACTCAATATAGACCCATAATATAACTCCAGTACATCCGAACTCACCACAATTCAAGTACGATTCATCTCAGTTTCCACATTTAAGAAGTCATGTTTCTAAATACTACAAGTGAGGGTGCAGTTCATATATCTGGTGGAAAGACATTCCAGAAGAGCTCAGTTTTTGCAAATGTAAAGCCAAAGATGACTGTATCTGTTCCACAATAAATAGTTGAGGGGTTACTTCACAGAAAGAGATAACTGCTTGCAAAACTAATGAAAGAAAATTGCCTGTTTATTGTGAACTGTTCATTTGTGTAATTCTATAGTGTGTTTTTAAACTATGGATTTTTGAAAAACTCCAGCAGTTATTCAGTAATACCTGCTGAATAACTTCTATAGCCAGCACTACAGAAGTGTAACAAGCTGCTTCATTTTAGGAATAATCATTAATTAATAATGATCATTACATTTGTTTTTTATTACATACACTCATATTTCTTTCAGCATTTTTGCCAACAATAAATATTTTTGGATGATACTAAATTTCTTTGGATCTCATTATAATTTATTTCCAGCAGTTTTATAAAATTCAGTAGAATAAAGAAAATACAGCTCTTGGACCATAATGTAATCTTTAGTGATGCAAGTTTTAAGTGATGTTTCCATAGCAACTCTGCTTGGACACAGGGAGCTCTGAAAACCTCCCTGAAATAGAAAAGTACCACAGTAAGATTACATTGCATTTTAAGGGCAGGTTTTCAAGTTAGAAAAGATATATATTTACACATCTAGCTTTATTATATCATACAAATCTTGGCTTTGATGTCAGTAATGCTAATATTTTGAAAATGGTGCCTGATATCTTTGGTTGAAGCCTGGCACATGCTGACTTACTGATCATAATGCAATTTACTTCTGAGCAATGTAAAACAAATCAGCTGGATTTGGAAACCAAAACAAAGCAATATTGGTTTTTGTCTCCCCATGGTGGGTATAATATCCAATAACTGCAATGAAAAAAGATGCTGTGGAGAGATGTTGATAGAGAGGTGAAGTGATAAACTGTAAATGTGGAAAAGGAATGGAAGGAAACATACTTAGCAAGGAAGGAGAAAATGGCTGCAAGAAGGAGAAAATGCACATGGTATAAGCTTGCAATAGCAAAGTAAAGATCAGTATGAGTTAACTGGGCCATAACTATCCTTTATACAGAGAAAAAGGACTTTTACAGCTTTTTCTCTAGTTTGGGGTTCTGTATTTTTTATGACCAAATTATATATACAATACACAAATTAGATGTGTATTTGATAGCAAGAGGACACACTATATCCTGATACATTGATACTTTGGTTTTGAATCAGTCAACTAAGGCAGTGGTCTCCAACCTTGGCAACTTTAAGACCTGTGGACTTCAACTTCCAGAGTTCCTCAGCCAGCTGGCTGAGGAACTCTGGGAGTTGAAGTCCACAGGTCTTAAAGTTGCCAAGGTTGGAGACCACTGAGCTAAGGCATCTCCAATACTGGATCCTACAGTACTCCTGACATCCCTCCCTCACTCCCTTCCTGTCACTCTTAGGACATTAGATGGATGTTGCTGATGGCTCAGATACACCAAGATGGTTCCCTCCTTCTGTGCTATGCAGGAGGTCAAGGCAGCAGGACCAACTGCTTTGACTTTGCACCTCTAAAAAAATGAGGCTATTTATCAAGTTTGGTGCACTCCTATTTGGTGGCTGAAAGGCAACATGGCTGATTTGTACTAGCAGTTTTATGGACCTTTCAGTGGTGGTGCAAGAATGCTATTGCCTGTTTGGGTGGCAAAGCTCTTAGGGTGCAGAAAGTAAGTGTAAGAATGCCCTTCATTTCTGTAAGCATAGAAGCAAAGCAAATGGCATATTTGCACACTAATAAAGTTCTAGCAGGCATCTCTGCAAATGATCTCAAAATGCAAATGATAACAAATGATTTGCTACTGACAGTTAGTAGGAAGTAAGGTAGGTTTATAATAAACATTGCAAATTTAGATCATAAATGGTATAGTAATTCTGAGCATTCATTTGAGGTATGGGATAAATAATGTACCCTTTGCAACACAAATACAGATTGCATTATATTCTATATTTGTGTAGAATATAAATTGAAACAAAGTACCTGTTTCATTTACCAAACCTGGCATTTTAAAGCCCATGAGCCACATTCAGCCCTTCAGCTATCCCTGTCTGGGCCATGATATTGGCAGGAGAGGAGCTGTAGGTGGCCCTCCACAGCTGTTCCAGTTTGTCATGTCGCCCCTTGGGAAAATTTGTTGCCACACAATTTAAATGCAATAGGCACATTTGTGTGAGAGAGAGGGAGGGGAGGGAGAGAGAGAGAGAGACAGAGAATGAATGTGATGAGCCATGGTGGCGCAGTGGTTAGAGTGCAGTACTGCAGGCTTCTTCTGCTGACTGCTGGGTGCCTACAATTTGGCAGTTCAAATCCCACCAGGCTCAAGGTTGATTCAGCCTTCCATCCTTCCGAGGTGGGTAAAATGAGGATACAAAAAGGGGGAAATATGCTGACTCTGTAAACCACTTAGAGAGGGCTATAAAGCACTGTAAAGTGGTATATAAGTCTAAGTGCTATTGCTATTGCTATGTGCCTGTGTTGACAACATGAAAATAATTTTAGCAAGTGAACTTCTCATGAAATAAGAAGGATGGAAGAGGAAAAACACAATATTTTGGGGTGTTGTTACTTTTCCTGATACTTTCTTGGAGATTTCTGATAAGGCTTTATATGCAAGCAAAAAAAATGGGTCACTGATTAGGAAGCAAACTTCTTCCTCTTCTGTGATTTAAAGCAACTCTCTTTCCTCCCCCCTCCTCCCTTTCAGTACGAGGATGTATTGAAATTGGATAGTAATTGGATTAAAAATAACACCCAGGGTCAAAATGTGACTTTTAGACTAAATTGATTCTTAAATTATTTTGGCACATGGGTATACTGCACCCACAAGACACAAGTTAAATGGGCTACAGACATTTTGAATATAGAAATTGGGTCCTTTCCCTCCCCTTCTCTGTGTCCTTAAAACAGATTTCTAAAAAGCCTCAGAGAGATTGCAGTAGAAAACGCTTCAGGGTGGTTTTGTACACTTTTGTACACTTTTGCAGGCTAGCCCACTTAAAGCTAAAAAGTGTTTCACTTGTAATGATTAAAGCGACTGTGTGGGGGTAGAAGATTGAAAGTACTTCTCATATTTTACATTGAAATCTGTAGAATATTCATAACCCTGAAAGTAACCTCAACTTTGCCACTTGTCTTTAAAGAAAAATATATTTCTTTAAATATATCATTTTTTTTGCCACACAATTTATACTCGCTTAAAGCCCAAAGGTACTGTAAATTAGCTTGATTGTTCTCTCTATATGGGTACAACATAGTCGCATGAATTTTTAGTTTGAAGTCAATGATGTCAACACCACAGGGTTTCCTTTTTAAAGTTATTCATCCCACCACATTGTTAGTCAAGGAATGTATTCAGGTTATTACAATGAAACAGCAGTATTATGTTGTCCTTGGATTTCTCTATCCTCCCTGTTCCTTTTATATGTGTTTGGCTCACTGAGAGCTATTTCTGGTGTATTTCCTCTTGTGGATTCATAGAATGAATGAGAAAGGGTATGTGTGAAGTGGAAAATTCTAATTAAAAGGTCACCTAGTGATTGAAAGACTGACTAGCAAAGGGACTGTGGTGTTCTTGTGTATTTTGTGATGACTCACAAGCTATCAAATTAATAAACACCTCTAATTTGGTCTGCATACATTCTGCAGGTAGTTCCAATCACAATCCTGCAAAAGGACATGGATTTTTTGTTGATATATTTTAAAAAATAAAGTATTCCTCATCTGATCTATAAATAACCTTAAGATATAGTGTCTTAAGTAAAATACCTCTTTTTTTTGCTAATTTGATATTTCTAGGACACTGAAATCATAAGAGAAAGATAGGAAATAAGTGATTCATTTGGTATTCACCATCTTCCTTGCCCCATCTGGCTTTACTTTTGCTTTAATTTTAGAAATTAAATAAAAAGCTGGAATGCAAATCAATCTCTAAAACCTGAGTCCACATTTCCCAGCTGGTGGCTTCTTCAATTTCAGCTCTTCTTTCACCAAAAGTGATCTAGCATTTCTGAAGGTCTTTTGCAGTAGTTTAGAAGCAGCTCCTGTCTTGTCCAATCTTACGGCATTAGAGCTGGGTCAATCCAGTTCTATTCCAGTTTGCAACTGGAACAAAACTGGTTTTTCTCTTTCTAGTTTTGTCCCCTTGCAGAATTATCCATGATATTTTCCCTCTGGCAGGGGTGAACTCTTTCTCCATTCTGCTTCTGGATTCAAGATAGCCATTATTTTCTTCCTCATCCCCATAAAGTTTCAGAATGGTTAGATGTAGATGTTATTTAGAATCTCTCTCCTCTCCAATCCCATTTCAGCAACTGCTGAAATAACCAACCATATGTAAAGGTAAAGGTTCCCCTCACACATAGGTGCTAGTTGTTCCGGACTCTAGTGGGTGGTGCTCATCCCCATTTCAGTGCTGTCCGAAGATGTCTCTGGAGTCATGTGGATAGCATGACTAAACGCTGAGGGCGCATGGAATGCTGTTAACTTCCCACGAAAAGTGGCTCTTATTTTTCTACTTGGAATTTTACATGCTTTCAAACTGCTAGGTTGGCAGAAGTGGGGACAAGTAACGGGAGCTCACTCCGTTATGCGGCGCTAGGGATTCAAACCGCCAAACTGCTGACCTTTCTGATCAACAAGCTCAGGGTCTTAGTCACTGAGCCACCACGTCCCACCATAGTTACAGCCTTTGGAGAAAGCAAGTCTCTGCTTTTGGAAGAGATAGTTTCGCAACCAGAAAGCTTCCCCTTAACATTTTTTTAGGGTGTTGATGAACAACTAAACAAATGCATGTAAAATGTGGAATTCAAATAGTCTAGTATTTATTTTATTTCCCTTTTTGGGTGGAATAGAGGGTGATTGTGGATGCTTATGAGAGATAACTTGAGGTAGGCCACTCATTAAAAGATGTTGCTTGGGGTGTCCTAATAGTCATTTAGAGAGCACTGATTAAATCATGATGTTCCCAACATGCTGAGGTAGGAAGAAGTGACAAATTCCATATGGGGCAGAGTCTTAAATCTTGTTACATTCTGTCATTACCTCTACTTTCCTTCTAAAATGTTGTCATAAACCTATAAGCATTTTTTATAATTCTAAAAACAGCTTTACTTTTAAATCCAGGAGGAATTAATGTTATATATACTTGTTAATTGCTGGTCCAGGTCCAGTGAACTATCCTTAACCATCTGGACTTAAAAAAAGCCATTCAGTATTGACATTTTAATTTACATCTTCTTTCAGGTATTATGCTTAAGTATTAAGCATATCATTATACATTTCATATAACATTTCTTAGCTTCTGATTAGTTTGAAAGCTGTGTAGGGTACAGAACAGCTATCTGTGGTCAATGGAAATTTGCCTTAATATTTTATTTTTGAGAATTCATTGAGCGCTAGTTATTCCATTTTGTTATAAATATCAAGAAATATGTATGAAGGTGCTAAATATGTTTACTGGATTTGACAGAAAATAGGCATATAATAAACTTCTAAACATTTGTTCATAAATCATAGCCTTATGGAGTAGCTCTTGAGATTGACTCCTTTTTTATTTTTTGCTAAGAAGCTTCAGAAAATTTTACTTGCATTAGATTCTCAAAGAAATAAAACAGTCAATTTATTGAGGCATAACTTGCATATGTTGGTTGCTATAGTAAAATAGATTGCTTATTTATATTTAAGTAAAATCTCCTCTCATCTATCCAATTTTTTTGTTGCCAGTTTTTCTGAGTCACAATGAAGGGAACAATACCACTATAAATAGACTATCTTAATAAATCTTATACAATAATTATATTCTATGAATAATGTATAGGATTGTCTGTGTGCCTTTGACTCAGCCTTCACTCTTGGTTAGTGCCTAGATAGGTTCCTGCAGTTTTCTTGGCAAGATTTTCAGAAATGGTTTGCCATTGCCTGTATCCTAGACAATGATTGGCCCAACATCATCCAGCTGCCGTTGTGTTTAAGATAGGATTAAAGCTCATAGTTTCATAACTGATGTGGTGCCTTAACCACTACAGCAAATTGACTGTCATTTAAAGGATATCAAATAGCAATAGCAAACCTATTTTCTCAGTATAAATTGGTAATCTAAAGTAATATATATCAGCAGGAGAAGCCCAAGTTTTTCAGAAGGCTAAAACATTTTAGAGAAAGGACAGCACATACCCAGTAGACAGAATAAGCAGTGGGTTCAAAGTTTTTTAAAAAATAAATCAGGAGAGGGGGGAAATAGTTTATTGAAAAACTGCTAGATAGATTGGCAAAAGGGAATACTGCACTGCATTTCCTTTAGAACATCCATTGCAAGTATCATTTCTTTTCTATTATGTTATTATCATGATCTTAATAATAGAAAGTACAGGCTTTATACAGGCAGTCCTCGACTTACAGCAGTTCGTTTAGTGACCGTTCGAAGTTACAACTTCACTGGAAAAAGTGACTTATGACCAGTTTCCACACTTACAACCCTTACAGCATCCCCATGGTCATGTGATCAAAATTCAAATGCTGACTCATATTTATGACGGTCCTGGGGCCGTGGGATTCCCTTTTGCGACCTTCTGACAAACAAAGTCAATGGGGAAGCCAGATTCTCTTAACAACCGTGTTACTAATTTTAACAAGCACAGCGATTCACTTAACAACTACCATATTTGTCACCAGAACAAAGAAGTGTTTTTTGAAAGAGTGGGAGATCCATTGGAGCAGATTGTGTTTGTTAGGTTTATATGCAACTCGTTGTACATACGTTCAAGGTGACAAAGCATTCCCACTTCTAATTTTTCTGCACAACAGCCCTGTGAAGTATTGTAGGTCGAATTTGGCCCAAAGTCATCCAGTTAAACTTCTGTAACTGAAGGTGAACCTTAACTCTCAAAACCCTTTCAAGGTTTTTACCTTTATGTAAAGATAGAGGCAAAAAGGATAATATTTTGTTGCATATGTACAATTCACTTAGACAAAAGATGTTCAAATATTTTCATGCCATATTAAAAAGGAGAAAGAGAAGGAGTCTTTGAATTCAGAAAATTGGCTGTTTGGGTGAACTTTATCATAGAGCCCAATGTACAGAATCCCAACAATTTGAAAACCTTAGATTAAGATGATTTGACCACAAGTTAGTTTCTTATCTAAAGTGCTTATATACTGTAAATTAAAAGCAGGCAATACCTGGGAAGATACTAGAAAAAATAATTAAAAAAACAGTTCTGTGAACATCTAGAAAAAATAAAGTTATAAATAGAAGCCAGCATGGGTTTCCTAAAAACAGATCATGCCAAACCAATCTTATTTCATTCTTTGACAAAGTGACTAAATTAGTACACCAGCTAAATGCTATGGACATTCAGTAGTATACTTCGATTTCAGTAAGGCATTTGACAAAGTAGACCACAACCTACTTCTTGGTAAGCTAGAAAAATGTGGGATAGACAGCATCATCACCAGATGGATTTGTAACTGGCTGACAAACTGTACTCAATGAGTACTCCTTAATGGCACTACCTCTACATGAAGGGAAGTAAGAAGTGGGGTATCACAAGCTTCTGTCTTAGGCCCAGTACTCCTCAATGTTTTCATAAATGACTTAGGTGAAGGAATAAAAGAGGAACTAATAAAATTTGCAGATGGCACTAAACTGGCAGGAATAGCCAAGACTTCATACAACAAGCTCAAGATCCAAAAAGATCTTGACAGACTTGAACAATGGGCCCTATCCAATAACATGAAATTTAATGTGGAGGAAAGCAAGGTTTTGCAGGAAAAACCAAAGGTACAAGTACAGATTAAGTGAAACCTGGCTCAAAAACAGTAACTGTGGAGGACCTTGGAGCCCTAGTGGACAATCACTTCAATATGAGCCAATAGTGTTTGAAACTTAAGTCTGACCACACCTAGAACAGTGCTTCCAGTTTTGGTCACCACTTTACAAAAACAACGTTAAGTCTTTGGAAAATGCAGAGAACAGCAGCTAGGTTGACTAAAGGCCTGGAGACTAAAACATATGAAGAACGTTTGCATGAAATGTCTATGGCTAGTCTAGAAGGACTTGAGATGACATGATAGCAGTGTTCCAGTGTTTGAGGGGTTGCTGCAAAAAGAGGGGGGGTCACCTTATATTCCAAAACGCCAGAGGGCACACAAGAAACAATGGATGGAAACTAATCAAGGAAGGAAACAACCTGGGTTTAAGGAGAAACTTCCTAACAGTGAGGATAATTAACCAGTGGAACAGCTTTGCCTTCAGAAGTTATGGGTGCTTCATCACTGGAACTTTTTAAGAGGACACTGGAGAGCTACTTGCCTCAAATATTATAGGGTCTCCTGTTTGAGTGTGGGGGAGGGATGGACTAGAAGATCTCCAAGGTCCCTTCCAGCTCTATTCTATTCTGATGATTTGAATGAAGCCACATATCACCTATAGCAAGATTCTGTTTAAAGAATGTAGGCAAATTAAACTACTAAACTTTGTGCTCTTTCTCCTCTAGCAGGCAATTGGGATGAATAAAATAAGTTATAGTCACCATGTCCTCAAAAAGTAAGCAGATAATTAAAGGATTAATTGCTAGATCAATTTTGAAGAAAGGCATTAATGATCTAAAAATGAATTTAAGATTTAAGAAAGATGTAAATAGACCTTTGGCTAATTCTCTTGTTTCAATGCTGGAGTCTAAGGTGGAGGAAGGGTGTAACAAATCCTGTTTATGGATAGTGAAATAGTGTATTCTGTTAAAATATAACACAGAAGCCACCAATACAATGCTTGCCAATTCTCTCAGGCTCATTAAAATTTAAAACTTAAAATTAAAGGACTTCTTATCCAGTGTTTTGCCAGAGGAGGATGTTGTCTTTCTATGACAGCTCATCACTCTTTTTACATTCATATATTCAACCCTGCCAGGCCACAACCTGTTCAATCTGCAAAGCGTTCCCAAGACACCATAAATTCTGCCTCTTTCCTTTGTTTTGTCCTCACTAATGTCAGGTTGCAGATGCTTTCAAGAGCTCCCTGAAGCTGCCTGAGGGAGTGTGAAACGTCAGCTGTCAGACAGTGGGTCCAGTGAACCTTCTCTGACAAATGGAAAAGCTAAACAGGAGAAACATCTTGGCTTCTTTGACATATAATCAGTCACTTAAAAACAATTAGAAGTTATGATACACTCAAAAATATTACTTAAGAGCCACCCTTGAAGTTACCACTGTAAAAACACTCCTGCAGTCTCATAATCTTATTTTGGATGGTTGGTAATAAATTCACCTTTATGACCAGTTTTAGTGTCCTACAGACAGTCATGTGATCATGTTTTGTAATGGTTTTTTTGCCATTTTCCAGCAAAAAATGGCAAAAATGCCCATTGGTCTTATATCATGTGATTCATTTAATGATCACATGATTCACTGAACAATTGCAGTAACACACTTAATGACTATTGTAAAAACAGTTGGTAGTTTGCTTAACAATCACATGTTTTGCTTAATGTCCATCATGAAAATGATCATAAAATCGAGTCTGGTCTCATGGTAAATAAAATCCTGGACTCAGTTGTGGTCATAAGTGGAGGACTATCTGTAATTCCATCTCTCTCAGAGGCAAAGAAGGTGAAGGAGAAGAGAACAGAGGTGTAGACAAATCTTTTTCCCACTTTCAAAAAACAGTGCCAATTTACAATAGGAGTCATGTATTGGAAAGGGTGTGTCATGCAGCAAATGTGTGATGAATTATAGACCTGACATTGAGAAAGAGGAAGAGAACAATTAAGGGAGGAAAAAAGATTACTCAGTCCTGAGAAAGTGTTAAGTGTGAGAAAGATGCTTGGTTTTGTGTTCTGACCCCACTCCTCCGTCCAGTAACGAAAGCTGAGACAAGCTTAATTAGAATGTCCTTTAATAGCAAGACCAGAATCTCAGTGTCTGAAAGCCAAGCAAACAAACAGATAAGGACCTTGGCAGCAAGTCCAACAAACCTTGGCAGCAATTCAGACAAACCTTGGCAGCAATCCAGCCTGCCAAGCTAGTTACGTTTTCTTTAGTCAATGCGTTGACGTCCGCAAGAGGGGTGTGTGCACAAGCAGTCTTTTTTATAGTCTGGAGAGGAGCCTAATGACCACCAGTTGAGCGCAATTACTTCCTGTAATTGCATAATTGTTCTTGACGCTGAGTAGCTCTTCGATGGCGTGCATCCAGGAACAACTCCATGGTTCACCGAGGAGCTCCGGGAGAGGAAGCGCCGGAGGAGACGCCTAGAGCACCTGTGGAGGTCCGATAAATCCGAACCGAACCGAGCACTTTTAACAACCTGCACCAAGGATTACATCAGGGCACTTAGGGCAGCAAAGAGATCTTATATTGCCACCTTGGTTGCGTCCGCCGAGTCTCGTCCAGCCGCCCTGTTTAGGATAACCCGCTCCCTCTTAAATAAGAGGGATACGGGGGACCCCTTGCAGGGTAGAGCTGAAGATTATGCCCAGTTCTTGGCGGACAAAGTTGCTCGGTTTCGGTCGGATTTGGACTCCACTTTTGCAGAACCAGCCGAGGCACGAGAGGACGATTTGGTTGACCATCGCTGGGTTGAGTTTCAGGATGTTACTTCCGGGGACGTGGACAAGGCCATGAGGGCTGTGAGTGCCTCCACCTGTGTACTGGACCCGTGTCCCTCCTGGCTGGTTGCTAACAGCAGGGAGGTGACACGGGGCTGGATCCAAGCGGTTATTACCGCCTCGCTTCGGGAGGGGCACTTCCCCGCCGCACTTAAAACGGCGGTGGTGAGACCCCTCCTGAAGAAACCATCTTTGGATCCAGCCGTACTTAACAACTACCGTCCAGTCTCCAACCTCCCCTTTATTGGGAAGGTTGTTGAGAAGGTGGTGGCCTACCAGCTCCAGCGGTCCTTGGAGGAAGCCGATTACCTGGACCCCTTCCAGTCCGGCTTCAGACCTGGTTACAGCACAGAAACCGCTTTGGTCGCATTGACCGATGATCTCTGGAGAGCCAGGGATGGAGGCCATGCCTCCATCTTGGTTCTCCTCGACCTCTCGGCGGCTTTCGATACCATCGACCATGGTATCCTTCTGCGACGACTGCGGGAGGTGGGGGTGGGAGGCACTGTTTTGCAGTGGTTCTCCTCCTACCTCTCGGACAGGTCGCAGTCGGTGTTGGTTGGGGGTCAGAGATCGACCACGAGGCCCCTATCATATGGGGTGCCGCAGGGGTCGGTCCTGTCCCCCGTACTATTTAACATCTACATGAAACCGCTGGGCGAGATCATTCGGAGGCACGGGATAAGATACCACCAATATGCGGACGATACGCAGCTGTATCTGTCCGCCCCGTGCCAACTCAATGAAGCGGTGGACGTGATGAGCCGGGGTCTTGAAGCCGTTAGGGACTGGATGCGGGCTAACAAGCTTGTACTCAACCCAGAAAAGACCGAGTGGCTGTTGTGTTTCCCTCCCAAAAATTTGGTTAGTGTTCCAACGCTCAGGCTGGGGGGTCAAAATTTACACCCCTCAGACAGGGTTCGCAACTTGGGAGTCCTCCTGGATCCACAGCTGACCTTTGATCACCACCTGTCGGCTGTGACCAGGGGGGCATTTGCCCAGGTTCGCCTGGTGCGCCAGTTGCGACCCTACCTGAATCGGGAGGCTCTCACAACAGTCACTCGCGCCCTCGTGACCTCTAGGCTGGAATACTGCAACGTGCTCTACATGGGGCTGCCCTTGAAGAGCATCCGGCGGCTTCAGCTAGTCCAGAATGCGGCCGCGCGAGTGATCGTGGGTGCACCTCGGTTCGCCCACATAACACCTATCCTCCGCGAGCTGCACTGGCTACCTGTTGACCTCCGTGTGCGCTTCAAGGTGCTTCTTACTACCTATAAAGCCCTTCATGGTAGTGGATCTGCGTACTTGGGAGACCGCCTTCTGCCAATTACCTCCTCTCGACCCATAAGATCCCACAGATTAGGCCTCCTCCGAGTGCCATCTGCCAGCCAGTGCCGGCTGGCAACTACGCGGAGGAGAGCCTTTTCTGTAGCAGCTCCGACCCTCTGGAACGATCTCCCCGTGGAGATTCGTACCCTCACCACCCTTCAGACCTTCCGCACAGCCCTCAAGATCTGGCTATCCCGCCAGGCCTGGGGGTAAAGACTATAGTTTGTCCCCGCCCGAATGTTGAATGAATGTTGTTTGATCTTAACCACATACTGTATTTTTATGTTATTGTATGTCTTCCCCTCCCATAAGTTGTTAGCCGCCCTGAGTCCCCTCAGGGAAAAGGGCGGCCTATAAATAAACGCAACTGGAAACTGGAAACTGGAAACTCACTGCTGGTTTCTGGATCACTCTCCCTTGTCTCCTCCCCACTAGTCCAAGGCTCAGGCACCACCTAGTGGCCAACCAGTCTCTCTGCGCCCTCCTCGGAGTCGGAACCCTGTCCAGGGTCCTCCACATCCTCCTGGGCCAGCTCATAGGGCCCCTCGCTGTCAGAGTTTGGTGGCTGCTCCAACAGCTCCTGCTGGGCCACAACAGTTTTGTGTGGTATAAAATAGGGCAAAGAGAAATTTCAGCGGGATATTCATTTCTGCTGTGCTCCTTTCTTATCCTTGTGTACCTCAGAGGGCTAACATGGTGTGAGGTACTCTCTTCCCATTTATTTGGGGTGAGGGCATTGGTGCCCCTTAACAGTACTTCTGCAGCTATTGCATTGATTCCTAGTAATCCTCAGATTACAATTTAAACTGCTGGTTTCAACTTTTATAGCCTGGTGCCTAGGTACAGTATCTTCAAGGCCTAAGGGCAACAGCCCATTGAATATGTTCAGCCTGGGTGGACATGTTGAGAATTTATTCCCTAAGTGAGATCAGAACAGAGAAGACTGAAGGGCAATGCTTCTTACATAAGCTTTGCGCCTGCTCTATAGAACATATTATCTCAAGAAAACTGGGTGAAATTTAAGTCAGAACTTCTTTTTTTAATAGAGTTTTTCACTGTTAAAAGGATGTTTTGGTTCTTTGGAGCTTGTTTTGCTGGAGAAGTGGAACTGTTTTATGATTTTATGGAATTCATATGGTTAAAGTGCCCAGAGACTGTGTGATGTCAGAAGCACAGGAGTGCTATAAAGAAATCATGCCACAGACGTCATGGGATGATTAAAACAAATGTAGCATTAGTGCCATATGTTAAATCATCTTTCTAATTCTGTTTCTAACTGACAACAAAAAACATACTAAATGGAAGTATGATAAGAACTTTAATTTTTGTAGAGTAAAATATGCAGTTTCCAGCCTGTGGATTGAATACTGCTTCTTAAAAATCTCAGTTTCCCAAGTCTTATGCTTCCCCACAGTGTGCTTGGCAGTAGCCCATCTATCATTTGCAAGGAAGAAGAGATAAGATTGCAGCTACTCCGATTTTACTGCCTTTGTTAGCAAAACAAGAAACAAACAAAAAACTGTAGCAATCCATTTTCTATCAATGGGAAGAAGAAAAAAACAGATTTAATTACAAGGCTGGTCTCTCTTTTCCAGTGAACAAATGTATAAGTGTCTATGTGGAGAAGAGTTGTGTTGTCTCCATGTGCATGTATTAGGTGGCAAGAGGATTTGTCTATGTGTTTGTACAAGACTGGCTCTTTTCAGATGTTCCTGCATATGTATTTCCATGAAGAGATTTGTATATTTGTTGGGAGATGCAGATCCAAATCCCCAGTTTAGTACTTTTGTTGCTATAAAGTCCATATAGGAGCTAAACGCAACAAAAAGAATAATGGAAGACTAGACAATCTTACTATTACTCCTTATGCCAAGCCTTCTACCTGTGTAAAAGGTTCATTTTATAATTATATATCTAAGAAATTATCTCTAAAATATCTCTTACAATTTTAACTATATTGGTTTTAGCAAGATCTTATTTGCTGTGATTGTTATTACTGTAGTTCTTGTAGAGAGCTGAGGTGGCGCAGTGGTTAAATGCAGCACTGCAGGCTACTTCAGTTGACTGCAGTTCTGCAGTTCGGCTGTTCAAATCTCACCGGCTCAGCCTTCCATCCTTCCGAGGTGGGTAAAATGAGGACCCGGATTGTTGGGGGCAATATGCTGACTCTGTAAACCGCTTAGAGAGGGCTGAAAGCCCTATGAAGCGGTATATAAGTCTAACTGCTATTGCTATTATATTTTGACATTTTATTCCTGGTTACAGTTTTTGTTGGATTATTATGTATTACATTCTAATATTGCATTCTTTATGTTATATTGCATTTTATGATTTGGTTAACATGGATGTGCATTGCAAAAACTAATAAATAAATTGTATTGATATAAAATATGTCAGCTTATGTATTATGTTGGCTGAATATAGAACAGTAGAAGTCAGAATGGCCAACTATGCCATTTTGTGAACAGATCCTGTGATTGAGATTACATAATCATCACAAGTCATGTTTATTAATGCTGATTAGAAGTGAAACACTTTAGGTATCAGTAATGTTTTCATTTTTTTTCTGAAAAAAGAAGCTGTTTTTGTGATTTCATGCCTGTTTCCAATTTGAAGAGTCAACAAACCTGAACATCATAATTAAGAACTACCAGTAGTTAGAACTATTATGTAGTTTATGCCCAACATTTTAGAACTAAGCCATGCTATATATTGTAATCATAACCCTTTCCCTTGGCTATAGAAATCTGATACCAGTTTGAACTTAGTTCTACATTGGATGTCAACCATCCTGTGGCTTTAGTGCTATTCGGAAAGGAGTATTAAAAAAAAAACCCTCTAAACACACTTGGCATGTATACAGCTCTTTGTGCTTTATAGTTTGACTTAGGGGAATTAATACAAATATCTGGCTTGAAATCTATTGTAGACCCGAAGTGTATTGACAAAATACAGGTAAAGTAAAGCTATCAGATCTGGGCTGCACAAATCCACATGGCCACTAGATGGCAGCACAACATCAATACTTTTCAGCATATTTTTGCTGCCATTTAACGGCCACCAGAGTTTTTATAATCCAGATTAGATAGCTCTCCTGAAGCAATCTTCCCCAGTTGGTGTCCTTCAAATATTGTGTCCCAAAGGTGTTTTTTCAAAAGGCAACTGGAGTTTCTTTATTATTTCTTGAAGATGTTTTGCTTCTCATCAAGCATCCTCAGTTCTGACTGAATGCTAGGGATGAAAGGATTTATATTCCATGCAGTCATCTGGTTAGCTCTCTGAGAGTCCCTGAGGCTCCGTGGGGGTTTATATGTGCCGTCAAGGTCACCTGAACCATACTTCTTGGATGAGAAGCAAAAAGTCTTCAAGAAAAAACAAAGTCTAGTTACCTTTTGAAAAAGCACCTTTGGATAACCATGACCTTAGACCAGTGGTCTCCAACCTTGGCAACTTTAAGACTTGTGGACTTCAACTCCCAGAGTTCCTCAGCCAGCAAAGGAACTCTGGGAGTTGAAGTCCACAAGTCTTAAAGTTGCCAAGGTTGGAGATCACTGACCTAGATGACTGAGAATCTCCACGGACATTCAAATATTGTACAAGCTGAGGTTTTGGAGAGCCGAATATATTTGGAAAGTAACCAATTGGAAATGGCTGGCATTGTGCATTAGAGGGGACAATACAAAGTAACCTAACTAGAAATAACTGGTTAGTTCCATTGTGCTAAATGGGAACTATGCAGCTAGCCAAACCCATGATGGCAACTGTTTTGTGAAATGGAAGCATTAAGGTGAAGTCATTTCATGTAACCCACATTATACTCTTGACATTCTGTAAAAGCCCCAAATCATTGCCTACTTCTATGCTAAAATTGATTCAGGTATCATACATGCAGAAAAACAAATCATTCACTTGGGTGGCACATTCGGTGGCCTGAGAATATTCTTGGTACTAATATTTTTAATAGCTCATTAGAATAGAAGTGTTAGAAACCATGGCTTGGTGCTTGTAAATATGGCAGATAGATAGATGACTGTTTGGCGGACAGGATAATTCCCCCTTTAAAAAAATACCGTGAAGTTGTAAGGTTATTCTAAACACTTTATGGAATGTATAATGCTAAAAAAAAAGTTGGGAAAAGATTACAAATAACACAATTTACCATTTGGGTTTTCTTTGTATGCCTGAAGCTTGAAAAGATACTAATCTGTTTCATTATTCCTGTTGAAATTGCTCCGATACGAATGCAATGCCTACCTGTGCTAGATTTTTATGACTTCTGGTATTAGAGGACTGTCTATGGTGATGCCATTTGTACTGGTGTTGACATTGTAAAGGCATTGGTTGTTACGGAAGGATGGAGAGGTATTGTTGAGCATAAGGGTGAAGAGAAATAAGGAATGCAGCTGACAAAATGATAAATCAGCAAAATCCTGGCTGGCTGGCAGCTCTTGACTCAGTCATTGTTATGAGCTGGGTAGAAGGATGATTTCAAAACTCTCCGACAGATGAGAAAATATATTTTTCTGAGGGCAGGAAACAGATGTCAACTTTCATTTATTCAGGTCTCTCAACATGGTGTCAGCTTACCAGATGCTGAAGGAGACTTAACTTAAGATTTGTAATAGTCATCAAGTACAACTAGTTCAGGTCCTCATGAAGAGAGGTCCATGCAGGTTTACCAAGATAATATGCTTATCAGGTAGAGGCTTGAATCTGCCAAACAACATACTGAAGTGTATGAAACATTAATTTAGGTTGATAACTAAGAGAGACCTTGTATCCAGCAACCCGACTGTTCCTTGAACATAAACCACTTATCATATAATACATTTAGTAAAATTGACATATAATGTTACAGAAAAGAATCCACCTAAATCTTATTTGTATAGCAAGTGCCAAATTATGACATTAATGAACATTTGTAACTGAATCATCAAACAGTATGGGTGAACTGAAATTAACAGCACTTTTGCAGGAAAAATATACGTATATTAACTAAATGGTCTAGCTATTAATAGCAGACTTGTATACCACTTCACAGTGTTTTACAGCCCTCTCTGAGGATTACAGAGTCAGTATATTGGCCCTAAAAATCTGGTTTCTCATTTTACCGACCTCAGAAGGATGGAAGGCTGAGACAATCTTGAGCCTGGTGAGACTTGAACTGCCAAGCTGCTGGCAGTTGGTAGTCAACAGAATAAGCCTGCAATGTTGCACACTAACCACTGCTCCACCATGGTATAATATTAAATTATGTGAGAAAATCTCTAATTTGAAAATAGGAGGGGAAATAGCAGGAGAATACTTGGGCTAAACAAGGAAATCCATAGGACCATTGGATGGTGGCCAAAATAGCATTTCTGATTATCTACAACCATCTAGTTGTTATTTTTATTCTTGAAGGCAAATTATGAGAACCCTAGCTGAAGACAATACACAGAGAGAGAGGGAGGGAGGGAGGGAGGGAGGGAGAGAGGAAGGAAGGAGTTTTTTGTGAGACATCAGAATATTTTTTCTAATATTG
Organism: Thamnophis sirtalis; assembly: GCF_051295495.1. Classification (NCBI taxonomy): domain Eukaryota; kingdom Metazoa; phylum Chordata; class Lepidosauria; order Squamata; family Natricidae; genus Thamnophis; species Thamnophis sirtalis. Next base: position 57,240,822 of record NW_028261389.1, on the reverse strand, counting down.
ATGCTGAAGTGGAATATTTGTGTGTGTGTGTGTGCGTGTGTGTGTGTGTGTGTGTGTGTACATAAATTTAAATTTAAAAGTAACCTAGCTATACCATTGTATTTATTTAGTAGAAAGTTGAGTTGGTTTTCTTGAACTGCTGACTTTGGTTAAATAACATATAGACTGAAGAAGGTTGAAATTAGATTCTATAAAGCTATACAGAAATCAGTCTAGCATAATTTATTGATACTTGAATCATCTGTTCAACCAGCAAATGTTAACGCAGCCAACTTCTTTTACTTAGTTCCACTCATTAAATTTCTGTTACTGTACTGCAGGATCTTAATGTTCCTGATATGTGAGATGTTATATGTAACAGACTTTCCCATTTTATTAGAAAGAAAAATGCATTTTCTTATATCATAATATATTTTATGATTGGTATTTGGTTTTCCTTAGTGGTGTTCATTGCTTTTTTACTAATTTGCATAATTTAATAAAATTCTATACATCACCCCATCATTAGCACAAATAGATAGGCTTTAATTCTAACAAGGAAATTATTCAGTTTCCTGTTGGGACTAATTTGGAAAAATGAATTACTAGGGAGATTCAATGTTCATCTATTTCTTTTTCTGTTAATTAATGCATGAAAGTTCCCAATGTACATTTTCTTTATACTACATTTTAAAAACCATCATATTTAACTCCTGCCACAGTAAGTAGTGTTACAAATATTACATAGTTTGGGACTCTAGAGTTTATTATTTAAGTAGATGGAGCCTCAAGATGAAATATTTTGAATATAGCTCGCATGCATTTGCTGGCTTATTCATTGTTGTTTTTTAAATTCTTACTCCACCTTTATTTCCTGGGTCATTGTTGTTAATCTAACAATTAAAAATGGTCTAAATAAAATACAGAAACACCTTGACAGCTACAAAATATCAATAATCAAATTGAGAAGTTTAAAAAAAATCAGTTTTACACTTGTGTTTTTAAATGTGTGCCGGCTAAAAATAAGCAGGCCCTGCAACAGTTTGCTGAGGTAATCTAGCTCAGTTTTTCTCAACCTATGTAACTTTAAGATATGTGGATTTCAACTCTCAGAATACCCCAGCCAGCGGCCACCAGTTTGACACCCCTGATATATATAGTTCCTTCCTTAAACTTTCAGAAAGAGAGAAAGATACATGTTATTGCCCCCTTGAATTGGATTTTAAATGAGTTCATTGTTTGGGGAGGGTGGTTTCCGACTGAATCCTTTTGAAGAAGCAGGAAAGTTATTCTCAAAAGAATCCTTAGAAGAAATGCGAGAGATTGGATTCAGTGAAAGTGAGGATGGACATGTGATTGCAGCCCACTTCAGAATGAATGCTTGTTGATAAAAGATTTTTGTTCTCATGTTCATTCCACCTCAGTTGACCATCCATGCTGAGAAGGCTGTAGGAATTTCCAGGTGATTAAACAAAAATTGTTTTTAGCACTGTCACATGTGTCACTTTGTAAGATGTGTTCTGCTAAACATCCTTGCCAGAGTTTCTATGGAACAATGTCTTCCTATACCATCTGGATGTAATGTCACTTTCCTTTCGTGCCTGCCGTCTTTCTATTTTCATCACATGACACTGAATCACTGATGGGGACCTGCACTTTAAAAAGGATTGATCAGGCTCCAGCTTGAAAGCAATCTGTTCCTCATTAATATGATTAATGGGTGTTCATGAAAAATCACGCTGTGAAATTCTATCAAGAACTAAGAGTACTTCCTTGTTGCTACCAGTATTTCCTAGTAGTCAATCCATCAGGAATTCCCCCCCTCCCCAGATAAACTCATATTTGAAATGTAGCAGTAATATATGAAAGAAACTCTGTAAATGTATTTGCCACTTGTTTCAAATGAGGTACATATCTAGGAATTGGGTATTTAGTATGCTAAACATTAATGCATGGGGAAAAAGATATAAAATACCCACTAGTTCTTTTTAAACAGCTACATAATGCTGTGTAATGTAGGGTGCCCTGGAAAAATGGTTCTTTATGTTTCAGGCTTCTAAGTCTGGTGTTTGGAAGATACATAAAAGGTAAAGGTTCCCCTCGCACATATGTGCTAGTCATTCCTGACTCTAGGGGGCGGTGCTCATCTCTGTTTCAAAACCGAAGAGCCAGCGCTGTCCGAAGACATCTCTGTGGTCATGTGGCCGGCACGACTAAATGCCGAAGACACACGGAACGCTGTTACATTCCCACCAAAAGTGGTCCCTATTTTTCTACTTGCATTTTTACATGCTTTCGAACTGCTAGGTTTGCAGAAGGGGAAGATACATACATCACCACAAATAAATTTTGTAATATAAGCTATGGTTGCTCTTTTGAAATCTATTCTTAAAGATATTCAATTATCAGTACCATTATACTCTAATCTTTTAAATGCATACACAGATAGAGATAAACCTGGGAGAATTTAAATTGGTTGGCCGTGACAATAGCTAGTCAGTAACAAATACCCATTTGTGATGTTTTTGTTAAGCCTAATAAAGTTATTATTAAAAAAAACAAGTTGCATTTCCTTTTTGGTTAAAATATGTCAAATGCATGATTGCTCATGCCAATAAATTTTCTATGTTATAAATAGTACACACATCTTGAGAGTTAAGAGCATAACAAAAATGGTCAAGTATAGATAAAATACTAATAAAGATAAAACTGAGAAAATAAATCAATTAATACTTTAAAAGGTTACTATAGAAAGAATTAAACACCCACCTGTTAATAATTGCCAAGCAACTTGAAACAAAAATCTGTCCAAGTAAGTTTTTGTTCTAAATCTGATGGGTTTAGAACATAGCAATCTGTTGTAAATTTTCAGCCTCAAGATGACACTCCCACATTGGAGTAGCAATTTTGGATATATATATATTTTGCTATAAATAAAGCTGCTCAGGGAGAACAAAAAAATGACCTCCCACCCTGGCTTAAACAATAAGACACTTGTACACAGATCAACTCAGATCAAATATGAATTTAGTACATATCAGCTTCAAGAGCAATGATGCACCTGCTCCTGGAAATACCATTTCTGAGTTCATCCCTATTAGTTGTTAATACAGTTGTAGTTGTATCATTATTGCTTTCCCCTTAAGGAACAAGCACATGGACTGAAAGTGTTCCTGGATTTGGTCTTTGATATATCAATCTTATTCCTATACAATTCTCTAAAAT